>NC_137821.1:9544768-9632268 GCF_963921795.1 Nannobrachium achirus | reverse complement strand
AAAGCAGATATACACATACCGGTATATATACATACATACATACATACATGGGTGGGTGACGTGACGTAACGTTTTCGCTGTCCTCGGTGTCAAACATGTATAAATAAAAAATATATTTGTCAAAAACCTTCTGAATATTGTGCAGGACATTAAGCTTTATGTGAACTTACTCAAGATTAAAACATTTCATTCCTCATTTCTTCAGAATCTTCAACCAAACATGGCAAAACTCATATGGTGTGACTGTCCTGACCTTGTTTCTCAAAGTGGGAACTTGAATAAAACTAAGAAAAAGAATTGCTAAAAATCATTTGAAAATGAATTTAGGCTAAAAAAAATGTCTATTTTGAGCCTATATCTTTTCAAAGTCAAAGCATAATGTTTTCAGTCATTTCTGATCAAAAACATTTTGTCCCCCAACCCAAAATCATTTGGTGTGACACTAGTTTGGAAAAATTAAACAGGCAATTATTTGGACACCTATTGGCTAGAGAGGTCCTTCTTCTGTAAGGCTATTCAGCACTCCCAGCACAACTGCAAGACAGGTGTCTGAGGTGAGTTATGATTTTAACATTTTCATGAAATGCCATCTTGTTGAAACGTTCACAAACTCACCATTCTGGATGTCTTTTGGTGTGACACCTTTTCTTTAAAAAAAGCTTAAGTTATTTGAAGTTTTGGTCATATTTCCATGTAGATCTAGGCTGCTTTGTTATAGCTAGCATGCTGTTAGCATGCTAATGTGTACATAGTAGCCTCAAGGTAAACCTAAATGCAGAAAACAGTAATATGGTGTGACACTTAATCATATGGTGTGACAGGTCTGCTTGTCACGCCATATGACTTGATTGTCACACCATATGATTTATACTGTATTTAACTACAGATATAACAATAAATAACAAAGTTCCATGTTTCTTTTGTACATTTAAACATTTGTTTTAAACATTTTTACATAAAATGTAATTTAGCTTCATTCAGTGATACTTCAAATTCATCAGACAGAGCAGAAACCCCTTCACAGAAACCTTAACATATTGTTTCAATCTAAACAATATTTTCTCTTTGTCTTAAACTATACATTCCATTTTCTTTTGTCAGCTGGGAAATGACAAGTGCTGAGAGAATGAGAAAGTACAGGGAGAAACTAAACAATGACCCAGCAAGGAGAGAGGAGCCAAAGGGGCGAGACTGCATTTTCTAAGAAGAGCAGGAGGTTGTCTGTGGCATAGCAGAACCACAACAAGGCAGCCGGTTTGCTACCCTCACCAAATACGACTGGCTGATGTACAATACAGTCTAAATGTATAATCTAATCTGATCTAATACTTTTGTACTTTCACTCACTGGACTGGACAGTGGACAGTGTTAAGGTAGGACCCGAGACAAAACTAGCGAAAATAGCTGATCTACAAGCGCTCAACACGTTGTGCTTGTAGATCAGCTATTTTTGGAGTTGCGCAACCCAGCACTCTTTAGCTAGTGGAGATGTGGTGTAATGTCATGATTCCTAATTACATTTGTTCAACACAAAATGCTGTGTTCAAGTTCAGGAGACTTCGGAAAAAAGCAATTTACCTGAATGCTGAGTTCTGTTTCCACTAATTGGTGTTAATAAAATGTTGCCTTGGCTCCAAGTGTGGCTATGCGCCTTATTGTCTCTTTAGGATCCTTCTGCCGTGGGCCGGCAGAAGACTTAGGTGTGTGTAGCATTCCTGTGCACATCCTCATCATCCATCTACTACTACAATTCTTTCTTATCCCATGTTAAAGCCCTACAATAATATCCTGTTCAGAAATATTAAGGCCATGTTATCCTGGGTAATTGTTTAATCAATCAGTAAAGTTCAGTACTCACTAATAGGTAGGTTAAACACAGTTTGTTTTGACACATGAAGATATGATCATACGGTGTGACACTAAATCATTTGGTGTGACATTCCAAATAGTGAAAAATCATACCTTTATTAATGATTAAACCAAAAAAATGTTTATGCATTACATAGAGAATATTATCAGGAAGAGTCACAAATATTTGTGTAATTTTAGAGAAAGTTTTGACAGAATACATTTAAAATATGTTGTAAGATCATGAACATGGGCCTCACACAGAGTGTCGATTATGAAAAAAACATACAGATATAATTAATTTTCAAAAAACTATAGTGGATCACTGGTTAGTTATGATAAAGGACTTTGATAAAGTGAGTAACTTAAGAAAGATGTACTCCATTTTCATTTTATGAACAATTATTTTCATGTCACACCATATGACGATTTTAGGCACAAGTACAACAAACTGCTGAATAAAGTCTGATTCCAATAAAATATCTAAAAACAGAATGTATTTCCATAAGGTTGAGAGTGAGTAGAACAAAAGTAAATAACTTTTATGCCTGCAATTTAAAGTTTTTTTAAAAACACATTTTTTGGGGCGTCACGTCACTGACCCACATACATACATAGATACATACGTACACATACATACACACACACATGCATACATACATACATACAAGCAAGAGTCTGTGTGCGAGATAGGTGGGGGGTCCCCAACTAGGTCAGTGCCGTCAGACCTATGTGTCTTCAGACAGTCTTGTCAGACTGGTAAGATAATTTATTATAGGGCCCCAGTTGGACAGAAAACCGCCTGGGATCCCTCGTGAATCAAATTTGATTTTCTCTAATTTCATGTATAGCATTACGTCCTTCAGCCATAGATCTAATTTAGGGGCACAGGACACATTCTTTCAACATAAAATGGTGCATTCAAGTTCAGGAGAGTTCGGAGAAGACAGGGGTCTCAACAGAGGGTCCTGCTCCTCAGAGTTACTTCAAGGGGGCCACCAAATCTTTGAGTGATCAGATCATATATTTTCAATGAACAACTTGAACCCTTACATGCCTATTCTAAGGAGAACGCCTCTCTCAATGCCTCAGTGGCGCGCTGCAAGCTTGTAGATCTGCTATTTTTGTTTTTAACCGTGAAAATTTGTGCATATCTTTGAATATGTGTATTTTTTAAACGAATATTTTTAACTCAAATTTTGCTTCTGGGGGGTCCCTGGAACTAAATATTTTGAGATGGGCGTCTGTGGCCAAATACATATCATTTTGGGGGTCCTTCACATTAAAAATAATTTGAGCACTATACTGACATACTGTAGAAACACAGGTTTTTCGTAAAAAACAGACTTAACTTTAGCCAACAATGGCAACTCTGCTCGACAAGCTCTCAACGCCTCAGTGCAGCGATGTGAGCTTGTACATCTGCTATTGTTCAATAGCTAAAGTATAAAATAATTAGATCTCCATATATGGAGCTGGTCAATACCTCTACATCTGACCTCATGGACTCCATACATGCCAAAGCAGCCATGTGCACGCGCCCATGTGTGCAAAAGGACGATGTCGCTTCTCGCCCTTAGGGTGTCTTACTGGTTTGTATATACAGTGAGGGGACTTCATTTAACCGAATAAACCTTTATCACAGGTTGTGAATGGATGGATGGATGGATGAGAGCTAACTGTCCAGGTAATATTATAGTATTAACCCTTTACCACACACATCATACTGAGATTCATTAAAGGAAGTTTGTCTCGTCTTTAAGAAGAGGAAATGAAACTTACACGCACGTACGCACGCACGCACGCACGCACGCACGCACGCACGCACGCACGCACACAGCAGTCTGGTAGAAACCTTGTATGTTATCCATGTTATTATCATTTTAGAAACCTTTTGAAATATAATAGTTCAACATGTGAGCTTGTAGTTCTACTATTTTCACTCCTGTTTCTGCCTGACAACAACTATGAAGCAGAAGTCTTGTTGCAACAGCAGTAAAGGCAGTGATCAAGAAAGGAAGTGGTGTGCCAAGCCTCGCTGATATAAGGATATGCTCTAATCTACTTTCTGTCAATACATTTTTTTCTAAGTGTTGGAGTTTGAAAGCGCTGGTTATAAATCACTCAATGGTCCTGTGTACCACCTGGTTCTAAATGTCACATAATGCAGGAGGCAGCAGGACTCAAAACTCAACAACACTGAGTTAAGTACCTCATAGCATGTCTATGATGGATTTTAATGAAACAAACACTTTTCAGATAGAAAGAGGATAATTAAGCTTTCAGTACAGCTGCCATGTTGATGAGTTTAACATTGTTTAATACAATCAGAGACCTTTCTGTTTGGATGTACAGTATGGGCTGTTAAGTGTTACCAACCAACTGCACAACATCAACACAATATCAACACAACTACACAACACCAACACAACTACCCAACAAAGCAGCAGATCTACAAGCTCACAACGCGTCTGCAGAGTGACATGTTGTGAGCTTGTAGATCTGCTTCCCTCCCCATAAACATATTAAACTATTAAACTAGTGTAAACTCACCCTACACATGTTGTTCTGTGTTGTTTGTAAAATACAGCCTCAACAAACTGTGTTACTTCCTGTTCTACTCCCTGACACTGCTTGTGTGTGTGTGTGTGTGTGTGTGTGTGTGTGTGTGTGTGTGTGCGTGTGTGTGTGTGTGTGTGTGTCTGTCTCATTACTAAGCCCCTCCCCTCATCCCACGGCCACACCTTACTACTTTTCCTCCACCTCTCCCCTCGGGCAGAGAGAGAGAGAGAGAGAGACACACACGCACACGCACACGCACACACGCACGCGCGCACACACACACACACACACACACACACACACAAACAAACACACACACACACACACACACACACACACACACACACACACACACACACACACACACACACACACACACACACACACCTGAGTACGTTTCCTAAACTCTCCTCAGGCAGTGAGAGAGAGAGTTTTGAATCCTTATTTTCTATTAAATCATGACAGTTTTAAATATTACACCAACACCTAATTTAAAACCTAGAACAACATCATTAAAAACCAACTGTCCTCAACAGAACACAGAACCTCACTAAAGCACCACTGAAACATATACATTTCTTTTACCAAAGCCTTAGACATGGGAACAACCCCCTCCCCTGAAACAGACAACACTTGTTTTTTACTGCGTTTGTAAAAGGCCGGTTTGGCCAGTTTGACCTGTCTTGTCCTGCAACAAAGTTCAATACCTGATACTCTTTTTTTTCTTTTTGTAACCAGCACCAAGAATAAAAGCCATTTTACTCCACTCCTCAATAAAACTTAAAATGATCATTCTCAAGGTTTCAAATCAATCTTGTAATCTGCAACATTCCATGAAACAATGACAAATAGTTTATATCTCATCACAGAAAGGGAACTTAATGGACACTGAGGGGTTAATCCTGTAAACAGAACTGTTAACTCTCCTACTGCCAGATTATTTATTTATTTATTGGGTCTGGTGCCATCAAAAAGCGGCTTACCTTTGCGACGTTATAGTAGACTTTTTTTTTTTTCTTCTTTTTTTTGATTGTGCAATAGTGCACTTTGGTCTGCCAGGCAGCAGAGGGCGGCGTCATGCGAGAATGAATGTGAATTTGCCTGTTATGTGTTGCCGTACATTCAGACCAGTCACTGGCCACAGAGCCTCCGGGCCAGAGGAAATCAACAAGGAAGTGAATTGGTCTCCGTTGATGTTAACGCATAATGGATTTTTTACACCATCACCGCGGAAAATGTGTTTACAGTACACGGCGCCGCGACCCCTCATCAGCTTACAGTCATCAGACGAGGTAAACGAACGAACGCGAACGAGCGCCGTATTGGCGCGGAGGTCTCTTGAGAATTGGGGCGAACAGGAACGTCCAAAGCAGTATAAGAGTTAACAGCCAGCCAGGGACGTGCATTGAATGTTTGAGGGGCAGGGGCTGAAATGTCCTTAAAGACGGGATGAAATCAAAAACATGTTTTCCACACTTTTAGAGCATATCTGTAGTGCTAATATGACCATACCTAACACTAGATGCCAAAAAAAATTGAAAATAAACAATTTTTGTGTATATTTATATCAAAGGTCCCTAAATAGGCCATTCTTAATTACTTCCTGTGAACAGAAATTCAAAAAGTGATGACATAGATGGAGTTTTTGAATATAAATGAACCTTTGATTACATTCACCTGTTTGTTTCCCATTGCTGGCTCCCATTACTCCCATTACTCAGATTTTAAATCCCATCGCCTGAAGGGCTGGTCCCCTCGGATAGGTTCAGAAACACACAGGCTTCCTTTTCAAACTGAAACTTCAAAATGAAATACCCAAAATAGTAATTTCATTGGGTCTTTAAAGGGCTCTTTTGGCAAAAATGTGAAAATAGCAGATCTACAAGCTCTCAACGTGCCGCGATGTGACACGTTGAGAGCTTGAAGACCCCTGCTGTAGGACATGGAAAGGGGGCATTTGTATTTCTTTCTCCCTAGTAAAAGCATGCATTCATGGTCTGAGAGGGCACTTTTACAGCAGCCCCCTTTGATGTCTATGTGTGCACGTGCCACGGACCAATTATATGAAGATAGGTTGAAAAGTGGTGAAGTCATCCTTTAAGACACTAACATGAAATGTTCTCTAGAGAATGTGAGGTCGGAAGCTGCTTTTAGTTTTTAATGTCACATTCAGGCCTTCTCTCCCTCTCTGGGTTCAGGTATTTTTGTGAGATGAAAATTACCACCATCTTGTGTGACCCAGATTAGTAAAGTGCAAGCTGGCTGACTTGGCACTTGGCAGTGGGTCTCATTTGGGGAAACACCTGAAGGACCCCCAGGTGGTTCCCCTGGGGGTCCCCTGGGTGTCCCTCATGATCAAGAGATGATCAAGAGAGAATTGCATCACATGAATTATCAACATCAATTAAAACAGGTACAGTTTATATTTACTTTATTTTTAGTGTTCAGAGGAAGCCACGTCCCTTGTGGCCAAGAGGATGGGACTGGTTTTCTCCATAATTATCTTCACCTGCGACTTTGTTCAAACTGCAATGTCTTTGGACATGTGGAGACAATTAAGGTTGTTCTGAGCAAACCTCTCTCACCTTGAACAACCTTGGCATCAGCCAATCAAAAAGGCTGCTAGAGTGCATGTGGACAGACTGCGTGTGGAACATGACAAAGGCAGTCAAACTGTGGAAGGAGGAAGAACAGGTAATGTTATTAAATTATAACAACTGGGCCACAGCCAGCCTTACTCAGGGGCATCGCACCAAATTCTGGGCCCTGGGTACAAGGATTCACTGCGGGCCCCCATTAATGTTCTTCATAGGAGGAGGTTTAACCCATTTAGACTGGGAATGCATTATTTTGTGCTTTAACTATTGAAAAATAGCAGATCTACAAGCTTGTAGATCTGCTATTTTTTTTTTATCTAGAAAATGTGTGCAAGTCTTTGGTTTTATGAAAAAACTATGTTTCTTTGTCAGTGGTGCTCAAACCTTTTCATGTGAAGGACCCCCAAAATGATATGTATTTGGCCATGGACCCCATCTCATAATATTTAGTCCCAGGGACCCCCCAGAAGCAAAATTTGAGTTACAAATATTCGCTTAAAAATACATATAGGCTATTCAAAGATTTGCACACATTTTCCAGACATTTCAAAAACAGCAGATCTACAAACTTGCAGCATGGCACCGATTGCTGCGCTGTGAGCTTGCATATCTGCTATTGTTCAATAGGTAAAGTATAAAATAATTAAGGCCCCTCCACCTTGGGCCCTAGTAATTCAGCCTGTTTGTTTAGTTTGAAAACTAAACAAACAATACATGTGATTATTTCATATATTTATAATCATGATATTAACATAGGAAATGTGTGTTCACTGTCCTTTGACAATGTTCGGGTACTGCACAAACATTTCCTATGTTACTGAAACTGAAAATACAGTTGAATTATTTAACATTTAACTCATTCATTCTAACCTCTTAAAAATTACAGTTGCTCGCTCATGCGAAACACCAGAGCAGTGAACACGGAAACAAATTTATGATCTGGGCAGTTTGCCACTTTCTACAGTGTCAATTTCAGCCAGCTGACCGGTCCACCAATGCTGGCTGTTGACATTCCACCAGAACATATTCTTCCCTCTCCACAGGTGGGTGACCAAGCAATTAATAATGTACTTATTATGATACGTAGCCTGTATAATGATACATTAAAAGTATGTTTCTAATGAATCATAGACATGGAATGCATAGCAACTGTTACCCATGTCTTTCTGGAGCTGTGTGGAACACAAGCTCCCTATACGTGGCCGTGTGTGTAGGTATGTGGGTGGGTATGTGGGTATGTGGGTGGGTGGGTCTGTGGGTCTGTATGTAGCCTGTATGTAGTAACCCTGGGTGACCAGAGAGGTGCTGTTGAGTAGGGCTGGGTTCGGTAACCGCCGTACCGCCGTATCGCGGTATACCGCGGCCTACCGCGGTGTCAGGGTCCTTACCGCGGTCAAAAAAGACCAAAAAATAGGCTATTTTTATTGAGAACGAGCGAGTTTTAAAACGGGGGAGAAGCGAGGACCGCATGCGCTCCATGCCGCTCTGCTCTGGGCCGTGTACCACACGTTGGAAGCCGCCCACATACGTCACTCACACACACACAGTGCACGCAGGGCAGTAGAGTACGGAGCACAACTCTATGACGGAGCAGCAATGCAGCATATACTTTCTCTGTAATCCACTCGACACAAGGATGTTAATACATACCTTGTGTTGTGGCATATCTTTTTTTATTCATACGGATTACTGGCGGAGCGCGGGCCGCGTGGACAAAACCGAAAATGAAACTATTTTACTTTCTCCAGCTCCACCGTGTCGCACGTTGTGCTCCGTCCAGCGGCGCGTCGGCGATTTTATAACCTTTTCTGTCAAGTCTTGTAACTAAAACCTGTATATAGCAGCACTCAATCACTGTGATTTGAGAGTTGAGACGTGACGTGAGTTTACAGAATCACTGTACACGATCTGACTACCCTTCCTCTTCTGGTTTGTTCACATAGCTGTTTGTGTCTGAAAAGCCCAAGTAGCTAGCCTACGTTACTATGGTAACCCGACAGTGCAGATCTAAAAGCTCAGAACGCATCGCGGATGCGATGTGGTGTGAGCTTGTAGATCTGCTCCTTTGAAAGCCAGACCCGCTGTGCTGTACGGAGAAGTATATCTCGGGCAGTCAGGCTGTGTCGCCTCTCCACTGTGGAGAGGCGACTTTTGGGAAGATGATTGCAATATTTTGGCTTATCGCCGAACCTTAATTAATAGATACGGGGGTGCGGTAATTACCGCAGTACCGGCGGTAAATGGGAAGACGGTAATCGCGGTAACAAAATGTCCATACCGCCCCAGGCCTACTGTTGAGTCTAGCCTGCCCTGAGCATCAACTGCAATACACACACACACACACACACACACACACACACACACACACACACACACACACACACACACACACACACACACACACACACAGCTCCACTTCGAACAGAGGTTCGATTTTTTCTTTCTGTTTGAAATTTTCACTTATGACTCTATTCACAAGCAAATGATAACTATTGTATTATTGCTGACAATTTGCCAGATCTGGTACTGTAGGCCCCAGAAAAAGGGTCATCAGACACATCAGTCATGCCCACACAAAGGAAATGGAGGGGGGGGGGGGAGCACTGTTGTAAGTTCACCTATAATCATGTCCTTAATACTCAGAGTAGCCTAATCAACTATAAAGGGGTGGTTCTGGAACTTCTTGACAAATTCCAAGTATTAACTTCATTCTTTTAAAAGATAATGTAGGCTAATGTGAGATGATAATTCTGTTGTGTTTGATCAATATGTTCCTCGATAGGTCAGCCTAGGTGTGGTGTCAGAAAACCCAGCTTCAAATGCTGGTGTTATCAACATCCTGGATGGGCTGCACAAGTATGTGCCAACAGTGTGTGTGTGTGTGTGTGTGTGTGTGTGTGTGTGTGTGTGGGTTAGGGTGGGGGGGGGGGGGGGGACCATACCCTATTCTCTGCTGTGGTGATGCACTCACCATGGAGAGAATCACCCTCGCCTGGAACCGAGGAACTGCATTGCTTCCAGGTAGCCTACATAATACAGTATTTCTTTGAACAGTGTAAATTGTAGTGCACTGACACTGTGTATAACATGATTATATATTGTAGGACATGTTTCAGAAGCTGAGAGGCACACAGTACGTTGTCCCAAGTCTGGGACTTATTCTACCACAAGTCTCTTCGTAAGGAAGTGAAGGACAACATCCAACATGTCTGGGATTTTGTGGTGGTAATACTTTCTTTATTCTCCAAAGACGGAACAGTATATCCATTATGGCATTCATTTCAATTCAAACAAACATTTCTTTCAACAGTCAATTAAAAAAGATATATATCTACTTTCTTCCATTAAAAAAGATATACTCTCTTCCTACAGTTTGTTGTTGGGGCATACAGTATGTCACCCTGTTTGTCACAGACTTGTACAGCATGGGAAGTCTGAACGACACACCAGCTGGCTACCCAGAGGATGCAGATGGACAGATGGACTGGCTCTACAAGACGGCACAGAGAGTTGTGGACTTCTGCTGGATGTCTCTTGTTTGCAGTAATGGCCATACTGTCCCATCATCGGACGACCATATGGACACCTCAAACACTCATTATGGATTGTCACCCTCTATTGTCCCCTGAGTATTTCTTGGAACCCATTAATACCTGTATGTCTCTCCACACATTGTGTATTTCACTGAATACACTGTTGAGCTGAATTACTTGGCCCTAAGCCCTATAAGTACTCAACTGATTTTAACTATAATATTTTAAAAACATAGTTTTAAAAAAAATGTAAAACTTGTAACTTTAAATAATTAAAAGAAAAAAGAGAAAAATGTAAAATGTTGTTCTAAAAATATCCTAAAAATGTAATTTGGTGGTTTCCATGGTATCTTTTCTATATATTCTATATATTTTTTATACTCAATATATGGTATCTTGAAAACTATTATGGTCACGTGATGTGTCATGTGACTCATTAGCCTATATAAGGAAGACAGTGACTAATGATTACCACCTGATGAAGGCCAGCTGATGGCCGAAACGTTGTCAAACCTAACGTTTTAACTTAATAAACACTGTGGAGCATCAGCTGTTGTGCAGACTTCTATTCTTTATAATCTTCTGCTGGATGTCCCCATCTATTGAGGACATGAAGGTCGCAGTGAGGGTAGCTGCAACCCCAGGAGCAAACACAGAAAACGTCTACCCCTTCTGTATTTGTGAAGAAGGTGTGTTAAAGTTTCTCTTATTTGACTTTTTTCAGTTGTCACCTTTTCCAATCAGCCATGTAGGGCTGTCATAGCAAGGTAAAGACATTTGTAATTGGATTCCCATATTACAAGTGTGTCCAATGGTGAAGTGGTACTCTATTACACCATTATGCTTCTATGTCTTTGGCAGTAAAATAAAGCACGCTTTTTTATTACAGACAAATTATGTGAAACTGTGGTTCAGTGTAGCAGCGACCTCTGCGGTGGAACCTGGTTCCACAAGGATTGTGTAGAGATGGCAGTAGAACCCACAGAAGAACAGGACTGGTTTTGCAGCATAGATTGCCAGGAAAACTGACCCTAATGGCACTGCTACTGTCATACACGCCAGGGTGGTAAAATGTTCCACTATGCACTTGGGAATGCATGCCAAAAAAATAATATATATATATATATATATATATATATATATATATATATATATATATGTGTGTGTGTGTGTGTGTGTGTGTGTGTGTTGTTGCGACCGTCAGGTCGCACTTACTACCAAAACCTCCACGGCTGTCTGTCCGTCTGTCTGTCCGTCCCTCCGTCACACGTCACACTTTTGCCCTGCTCATATCTCTGCAACCCTTGCCCCTATCCATGCCACATTTTGCACACATACTCCTTGCCTGCCAAACCACAACCTCCACCCATCAATTCTCACGTGGCCCTCTTCTAGCGCCACCATGAGGCCGATTCTTGAATAATACATTTTTGGACACTGCTCCTACAATTTTTGCCCTAAAATCACGCAAATCGGTACACAGTATTATGTAATACACTCATCTCATCAACATGGATATGTCCCATTTAGCGCCACCTTCAGGCCGATTTTTTAAAACACATTTTTGGACACTGCTCCTACAAATTGTGCCCTAAAATCACGCAAATCAGTACACACTTGCTCTACACTGATGTCATCAACATGGATCTGTCCCATTTAGCACCACCTTCAGGCCGATTTTTTTAAACACATTTTTGGACACTACTCCTACAGATTTTGCCCTAAAATCACGCAAATCGCTACACAGCATGTCTACACTCATGTCATCAAAATGGATCTGTCCCATATAGCGCCACCATCAGGCAGATTTTTTCAAACACATTTTTGGACACTGCTCCTACAGATTTTGCCCTAAAATCACGCAAATCGGTACACAGTATGGCTACACTCATCTCATCAACATGCATCTGTCCCATATAGCGCCACCATCAGACCGATTTTTACATACACATTTTTCCACACATTTTGGCCTAAAATCACGCTGCGACCTGATGGTCGCTTATCTCCCGATTAGGGAGTCTTACTGCTACCATGCAAAGTGCCTGAGTACCTCAGAAAAGGAAAAGGCAAAGCAGCGTATGTGTAATTCAATTCTCAAAACAAATTACCATGAATATGGAATGGTCTTTTATAGTAAGATGGTGTGTTTTTAGTGTGATATAACCACATGTCATGGTACTGCTCGGTAGAATGCCTCAACCACAATGCAGCAAATCCTACAGACCACGTCCTCAATTACAGCAGAGCAGTGATATGGGAGGGCCTCTACAACATCACCCAGCGAGATGCTGTGAGGGAGGGAGAAGCCATGACCAATCTTTGGAAAGCGGCCATGGTTCTGTTCTCAGAAAGACACTATTCTAAATATATTACTAGTAAGACACCTCAGGGTGACAAGCGCGCCACAGTGCCACAGTGATGTGGACTATTAAATACAGAGGGCGTTGAACCGTGTGGCAAACTTGAGAGGTGGACCGGCCTGGCTGCAACATTGCCTTAGACCTGGTCAATGAACTTCAGAACAACAGTTCAACGGTATAAAAACAGCATCTATTTACTCATAATTTTATGAGTAAAATGTCTTATTCTTAAACGTGATGTGTTGTAGTACCTAGTAGTAGTATTTAATGCAACTGTTTTGTAGACCTGCTCCAGTGCTTGAGGGGGATGTACACAGACTCGATTTTCGGCCTCGACCCGTCGATTCACAAATAATGTGTCGATTAACATCCCTAATGGCACTTGTCTTTTCATATGTTATGTGGAGATAAAGCAAATAAACTGGCCCGTGGCCCCTTGACATTTTTATTATATGGCCCGGCCCACAGGTTCAGAAGTTTCAGTATCCCTGCTCTAATGACATCGCCGTCAAGCAGCGACACGTGAACACAGAGCAGCACCATCGCACGCCAGCGCCACCCACGCCCATGTCTGCACAGCCCATGTGCCCAGAGGAGACTGGCGACGAGTGGTGCTGCCGTCTGGCCAGGGAACGCCAGCAGCAGCAGTCTGCTCTCACCCAGGCAGATGTGTGCACGTGTCCCTGTTGCAAGGGTGAGGTCGCTTCTCACCCTTAGGGTGTCTTACTAGTTTAGATGGTGCATCAGGACTTACCTGGGAAGAAGAGGAGGTTCAGCTGGAGGTGATGAGAAGACATTCAGTGTCAGATGTCATCCAGACATGAAGTGATGAGCTCTTCTACCTGAGTGGCAGATGGAGGGGGGGGGGGGGGCGTCATATTATTAACCATTCATTAAAGGAAGTTTGACTCATCTTTACTTCAGTTGTGTTGAAACAAGCACACACACACACAAGCACACACGCACGCACGCACGCACAGGCACACACATTCCTCTCACCACACAGGGGTATAGCTTAAAGAAATGAACTGCTCACATCCACTGCTCGCTTCAAACTGGGTTTGATTTTTATCTTATTCTTGCTGTCAGGGAAACCTTTTGAAATAGTGAAAATAGCAGATCACTACAAGATCACAACATGAACTTGTATTCTGCCTGACAACAACACACACACACACATACCACAACACCAGGCAGCCAGAGACAGAGTGAGACAGAAACAGTCAGTCAGTCAGTCAGTCAGTCAGTCAGTCAGTCAGTCAGTCACATACAAATCCATCATAGACATGTTCTAATCTACTTTCTGTCAATAAATATTTGTATAAGTGTTGGAGTTTGCAAGCGCTGGTTATAAATCACTCAATGGTCCTGTGTATCACCTGGTTTAAATGTCACATAATGCAGGAGGCAGCAGGACTCAAAACTCAAGTTGAGTTAACTAACACTTAATAATAATAATAATGATAATAAATAATCACCAGCACAGAGTTAAGTAGCTCATAACATGTCTATGATGGATTTTAATGAAACAAACACTTTGCAGATAGAAACAGGATAATTCAAGCTTTCAGTACAGCTGCAATGTTGATGAGTTTAACATTGTTTAATACAATCAGAGACATTTCTGTTTGGATGTATGGGCTGTCAATGGTCGGTGTTACCACCAACCAAATACACAACATCAACACAACTACACAACAAAGCAGCAGATCTAAAAGCTCACAACACGTCTGCAGAGAGACATGTTGTGAGCTTGTTCCCCTTGTGAGCTTGCTTCCCTCCCCATAAACATATTAAACTAGAAGCAGTGCTCTTCCGAGCACAGGTCTCCACCAGGCCACACAAATCGGCCTGTTATAGCGCCACCATGAGGCTGATTTAAAAAATGTGGGGCAGAGGTTCTGAATTAGCATCCAGGGAGTGTGTGTGCTCAGTTTGGCAGCGATCGGGCCAACGGCGCCGGAGATTAGCTGGTAACAACCAGGCCACACAAATCGGCCTGTTATAGCGCCACCATGAGGCTGATTTGAAAAATGTGGGGCAGAGGTTCTAGATTGGCATCCAGGGAGTGTGTGTGCTCAGTTTGGCAGCGATCGGGCCAACGGTGACTGAGATTAGCTGCTCACAAACTGCGAGGACGCACGGACGCACGCACGGACGGACGCACGGACGGACGGACGGACGGACGGAGGGGAAAAGATACTCTCCCTCAGCCTTCGGCTGGTGGAGACAACTAGTGTAAACTCACCCTACACATGTTGTTCTGTGTTGTTTGTAAAATACCTTCCTGTTCTACTCCCTGACACTGCTTGTGTGTGTGTGTGTGTGTGTGTGTGTGTGTGTGTGTGTGTGTGTGGTGTGTCATTACTAAGCCCCTCCCCTCATCCCACCGCCACACCTTAGTACTTTTCCTCCACCTCTCCCCTCGGGCAGAGAGAGAGAGAGAGAGAGAGAGACACACGCACACACGCACACGCGCGCGCGCACACACACACACACACCTGACCTGAGTACATTTCCTAAACTCCCCTCAGGCAGTGAGAGAGAGAGAGTTTTGAATCCTTATTTTCTATTAAATCATGACAGTTTTAAATATTACACTGTATAATAAATAACACCTAATTTAAAACCTAGAACAACATCATAAAAAAACAACTGTCCTCAACAGAACACAGAACCTCACTAAAGCACCACTGAAACATATACATTTATTTTACCAAAGCCTTAAACATGGGCACAACCCCCTCCCCTGAAACACACAACACTTGTTTTTTACTGCGTTTGTTAAAGGCCAGTTTGGCCAGTTTAACCTGTCTTGTCCTGCAACAAAGTTCAATACCTGATACTCTTTTTTGAGCGGTGCAAACCGCTCCTATATTTCACTTTCGGTTTATCTAGTTAAAACATATTAGCACGGGGCGATTCTTTCATTCTTCATCGATTGGCTAGTTGAGTAATTAAACATAAGAATCAACCAATCAGAAACTGTTCTACTCATGATCACATGTGTTAGCCAAACAGAACAGACCAATCAAATGCTGTGTTGTTCATGTTAATTTAGATCTGTCTTGGCCATTACACTTGCACTTGAGACCGGTTTAAAATTCATGAAAGGTCCAGGCGTAATTGCCAGGTTGTTTCATTACCTGGACCTCTCCTAAACCTTAAACTAACAGATTGAACATCACACAGGATTCGAAACAGCAACCACGCTACATTAAACCCTGTAGTCTATGATTACTGTTTCGAATCCTGTGTGCTGTTCAATCTGCCAGTTTAAGGTTGGTCATAACAAGAAGTGCTGGGTTGCCCTCCTGTCTGTTTTCCCTCTGTTTCCCTAGAGATACTCTATCTCTATCTCTATCTAGAGATACTCAGATTTTCTCAAAGTCACCTTTACAATTTACAATTATAAATTCAAATTTACAATTACTCACACAATAACAATACTATTATACTTACTGATTTTGTGTAGAAGAACCTATATTATATAATACATAATGTGATGTCATAATGATAACACTTTCATGACTGAGTATAATTGGTTTATATTATGATATAGAATACATTTTAGGATCCATACATGGAGGTCTGTGTTACAGTAATATGGTGAAGTGAGCAGAGCACTCAATTCTGTAAGACTTGGGCAATGGTTCAAGATTGTGTTTGTATTGAAGCTGCAATCCGTACCTTATTTTAACCATTTTAACCCTGGCATCACTGCTTTGGACATTAAATACAACAAATTCGATACATCTGTTTGTGAGTCTGTCTCAAACATGATTTTAGATGTGAACAAGAGGAAACTAAGGCAAAGGAATGGACTGCCTTTAGCAACCCTTGACTATAATCCATTGAGTGATCTCTGACGTTATAGTGATATATGTCATAGTAATAAATATGGAGGTAAAACAGCATGCGCAAATCTTCATTGCAACAAGTAGAGCTGGTAGAGCAATAGACTCAGAGAAAATAACAAGGAAGCGTTTTGTTACTCCATTGATGCTAACATCCAGTGAGTTTTTGAGAGCACTTTTACGGGAGATGTGTTAACGGTACACACCCACGCGACCCCTCATCAGTTTACAGACATCAAAACAAGGTACAAAAGAACGAGCTAAAGAACGTACAATGGTCATACATATTATGAAAATCTATATTTCTTTTTTCGTTACGCTATTAAGGATCACATGCATAATGAAAATCACCTTTGCACCGCTCACTTCGCACGGGTGCGATTTTTTCTTTTTGTAACCAGCACCAAGAATAAAAGCCATTTTACTCCACTCCTCAATAAAACTTAAAATGATCATTCTCAAGGTTTCAAATCAATCTTGTAATCTGCCACATTCCATGAAACAATGACAAATAGTTTATATCTCATCACAGAAAGGGAACTTAATGGACACTGAGGGGTTAATCCTGTAAACAGAACTGTTAACAGCCAGCCAGGGACGTGCATTGAATGTTTGAGGGGCAGGGGCTGAAATGTCCTTAAAGACGGGATGAAATCCAAAACATGTTTTCCACACTTTTAGAGCATATCTGTAGTGCTAATATGGCCATACTAGGGTGGATCTTAAATTACCTTTTTTAGATTTTCTTGAGTCTCACCCCCCAATTATGTTCCAATGTACAAAAAACTGCTTTGGTTCAAATTTGGTTGAATTTGAAGCATATTTAGAGGTAGCTCAATCAAGTCAAAGATTGTACATTTTATTGGTCAAAATCGAATTGCACTGCAGGCACATATAAGTTATACATTACACATTATTCTTATACTAAGCACAGAAATTATATTTTTTTAAGCTTACAAATCTAAACACAAATCTGATTACATGTTTGTCATATGTCAATCCAGAATTAATGTATTGTAGGAAATAGGAAAGCAAATAATGACAATTTGCTATTTTTCATTTAACGTGCACAATGACATGTCTTTATTGCACACTCTTCAATCACACTCACAACACACAACAAGCACACAGTCCCACTTCCTTGTTTACCCCCAAAACCCCTGAAAGTCACTGCAGTATTTAATAGTAATTCAGTAGTTACTGATCAATTAAAGTTTGTTTATGGCTATCGGGATACTTGTGCCGATGGTTCTGCACAATTTGCAGCAAGTATATTGGAGTTGGGACTCATCTTTAGTAATGAGACCACAATATTCTTGTATTAGGGCAACCCCACGCTCTGCATGATCATTGACAACATTCATCGCCTTCACTACAGCCAGAGCTTCTTGGTAGTCCACCCTGGGCTCCCACTCATCGGGATCAACGTCAAGGAAGTCATCTGGGAGATCCATCATTTTGAAAAGCACCTTGGATTTGGGAAACACAAAATCTTCAATGTTCTTCCTTGCAATTGTTCCAAGGTCAACAGTAATTCTCTTCATATGCCCCTGTTCATCATCTTCATTTCCATCTTTCATGGCTCTCACCATCAGCCTCTTCGTTTGCACGCTCAATTGACTGTCAAACATTGCAAGTCTGACGATCTCTGGAGCCAAATACCATAAGTGATTGGAAAACCTTTGAGAAGTAGCTTTAGACACCTCAGCATTTATTGATGAATATTCCAGCAACGATTTTAACAGCTGCCAAGTCATTTAGTGGAGCGCTGACAGCAACAGGTGCCATCATCCATGCCTTCACATAAATGCAAACTGTAAACATGCACAAATCCATGCATGCTTTTTCTTCCCTGAGGGTCAGTTTGAATTGGCCATGAAACATCCAGATCTTCAAACAATAAATAACCTTTGCCATCCAACGGGCATGATGGGTAGCTACTGGTGCTCTGAACCAGATACATCGCTGCTCGAGGTATCCGGTTCATCAATAAATGCTGAGGTGTCTAAAGCTGCTTCTCAAAGGTTTTCCAATCACTTATGGTGAACAGGGGCATATGAAGAGAATTACTGTTGACCTTGGAACAATTGCAAGGAAGAACATTGAAGATTTTGTGTCTCCCAAATCCAAGGTGCTTTTCAAAATGATGGATCTCCCAGATGACTTCCTTGACGTTGATCCCGATGAGTGGGAGCCCAGGGTGGACTACCAAGAAGCTCTGGCTGTAGTGAAGGCGATGAATGTTGTCAATGATCATGCAGAGCGTGGGGTTGCCCTAATACAAGAATATTGTGGTCTCATTACTAAAGATGAGTCCCAACTCCAATACTTGCTGCAAATTGTGCAGAACCATCGGCACAAGTATCCCGAAAGCCGTAAACAAACTTTAATTGATCAGTAACTACTGAATTACTATTAAATACTGCAGTGACTTTTGGGGGTAAACAAGGAAGTGAGGCTGTGTGCTTGTTGTGTGTTGTGAGTATGATTGAAGCAATAAAGACATGTCATTGTGCACGTTAAATGAAAAATAGCAATTTGTCATTCTTTGCTTTGCTATTTCCTACAATACATTAATTCTGGTTCGACATATGACAAACATGTAATCAGATTTGTGTTTAGATTTGTAAGCTTAAAAAAATATAATTTCTGTGATTAGTATAAGAATAATGTGTAATGTATAACTTAAATGTGCCTGCAGTGCAATTCGATTTTGACCAATAAAATGTACAATCTTTGACTTGATTGAGCTACCTCTAAATATGCTTGAAATTCAACCAAATTTTAACCAAAGCAGTTTTTTGTACATTGGAACATAATTGGGGGGTGAGACTCAAGAAAATCTAAAAAAGGTCATTTAAGATCCACCCTAGGCCATACCTAACACTAGATGCCCAAAAAATTGAAAATAAACAATTTTTGTGTATATTTATATCAAAGGTCCCTAAATAGGCCATTCTTAATTACTTCCTGTGAACAGAAATTCAAAAAGTGATGACATAGATAGAGTTTTTGAATATAAATGAACCTTTGATTACATTCACCTGTTTGTTTCCCATTGCTGGCTCCCATTACTCCCATTACTCAGATTTTAAATCCCATCGCCTGAAGGGCTGGTCCCCTCGGATAGGTTCAGAAACACACAGGCTTCCTTTTCAAACTGAAACTTCAAAATGAAATACCCAAAATAGTAATTTCATTGGGTCTTTAAAGGGCTCTTTTGGCAAAAATGTGAAAATAGCAGATCTACAAGCTCTCAACGTGCGGCGCTGTGACGCGTTGAGAGCTTGAAGACCCCTGCTGTAGGACATGGAAAGGGGGCATTTGTATTTCTTTCTCCCTAGTAAAAGCATGCATTCATGGTCTGAGAGGGCACTTTTTGAGCGGTGGTCACAACGCTCCTATACGTGGCCGTGTGTGTGGGTCTGTCTGTCTGTCTGTCTGTCTGCGTGTCTGCGTGTCCGTCTGTCTGTAGCCTGCAGTAACCTTTTCTGACCACACATGTTAAGGGAGGGGCGCTGTTGTTCAGGCCAGGCCAGACCAGGCACACACACACACACACACACACACACACACACACACACACACGCGCACACACACACACACACACACACACACACAGGGGGGAAGGGGGGGGGGAACCACCGCTCAGTTCACACGGGTGTGATTTTTACAGCAGGGTAGAAAGGCAGGGGCTCAAGCCCCCTTTGATGTCTATGTGTGCACGTGCCACGGACCAATTATATGAAGATAGGTTGAAAAGTGGTGAAGTCGTCCTTTAAGACACTAACATGAAATGTTCTCTAGAGGATGTGAGGTTGGAGGCTGCCTTTAGTTTTTAATGTCACATTCAGGCCTTCTCTCCCTCTCTGGGTTCAGGTATTTTTGGGAGATGAAAATTACCACCATCTTGCTCCAAGTGTGACCCAGATTAGTAAAGTGCAAGCTGGCTGACTTGGCAGTGTTTCTCATTTGGGGAAACACCTGGGGGACCCCCAGGTGGTTCCCCTGGGGGTCCCCTGGGTGTCCCTCATGATCAAGAGATGATCAAGAGAGAATTCCAACACATGAATTATCAACATCAATTAAAACAGGTACAGTTTATATTTACTTTATTTTTAGTGTTCAGAGGAAGCCACGTCCCTTGTGGCCAAGAGGATGGGACTGGTTTTCTCTATAATTATCTTTACCTGCGACTTTGTTCAAACTGCAATGTCTTTGGACATTAAGGTTGTTCTGAGAAAACCTCGCTCACCTTGAACAACCTTGGCATCAGCCAATCAAAAAAGGATGCTAGAGTGCATGTGGACAGACTGCATGTGGAACAGGGACGTGCTGGGCCCCTGATTCAGCCCGGGAAAAAGAGTTGGAGAGGCCCTCATTGTGCGCTATGGAGAGAGATCTCTCTCTATAGCTTCGTCGTTGTCGGGTGGAAACCTGGTATGTCCAAAACCGTTTGTTTTGTATTTATCATTTAAAAAATGATTTAAACTAGTGAAAACAACCGATCTACAAGCACACAGCGCCTCGCACCGCGAGGCGTTGTGTGCTTGTAGATCGGCTGTTTTCACTACTTTTGTGCAACGGCCTTGTATGATGAAGCAAGGCTTTGCTTTGCGAAAAAATGTATACATTTGAAACTTGGAGATACAAGGTTTCTGTCCGACAGTGACGATTTACTTTGTTGGCCCTCCAGCCCCCAAAATGGAACGAATGCTGACATTTTATTTTCATTTTTTTCCTAATGGCCAGCCTGGACCGGCCGGGAATGAACCGGCCGTTCGGGAGGTGTCCTGCTTTTCCCAATGGCCAGCACGTCCCTGGTGTGGAACATGACAAGGAGGAAGTACAGCATCGCACCAAATTCTGGGCCCTGGGTACAAGGATTCACTGCGGGCCCCCATTAATGTTCTTCATAGGAGGAGGAGGTTTAACCCATTTAGACTGGGAAGTGGGAACACATTATTTTGTGCTTTAACTATTGAAAAATAGCAGATGTACAAGCTTGTAGATCTGCTATTTTTGAAAAATCTTGAAACAAATCTTTGTTTCTACTGTATGTCAGTGGTGCTCAAACTTTTTCATGTGAAGGAGTCGGACCCCCAAAATGATATGTAATAATAATGATAGTTCCAGGGACCCCCCAGAAGCAAAATTTGAGTTACAAATATTCGCTTAAAATATGTACATACCCTATATAGTGTCCATATTCTGAGAACTTTATCCAAAAATAGCAGATCTACAAGCTCACGAGGCATTGTAAGCATGTAGATCGGCTATTTTCAGCAAAGAGCTTTAGTGTAGAGGGGAAAAAGAGCAGACTAAGTACAGAGTGAAAGGTCAAGTTAAGTATTGACGGTTAAGTGGTAAATATCTGAAAACACAAATTGACATGCATGAATCCAAAATACACTGATGATTGTGCTGTTAAACAATGAAACTATATGGAATCTATGATAAGATTGTGAGGGTCTCTGCTTCATCTCTCTCTCAACTATTAGGGGTCCTTGGCCTGAAAACACGTTATTTATTTAATATCATGTCATTGTGTCACACTAATAAGGACACTCATTTCATCTAACTTTACATCTTAGCGGTTAGCGCAGATACTATCAACTCAGCCGACAGCCATTCATTGGTCTGGTGGTAGGCCTACCATTTTTGTGACGCACCAACATCCCTGTGCTAATCCACACGTTTACAATAACTTATTCATAAGCACTTTTATGCTTTTCATAAATTGCTACCTAAATGTAAGTAGGTTGTGCTCAGTAGGTAGGGTAGGTGCATTTATAGATGAAAAGAATACGATTGGACTATGTTAATGTCATAGATATATAGGCCTAGGCCTATAGATTTTTTGTAACCGACAGGTTTTACTGTAAAACACATTGTAAAACTTTTACAATGTGTCATTGAAAAATATGTATTTAAATATATTAACAATGTGTCACTGTAAAACATGTATTTAAATATAACAACGTGTTATTGTAAAATATGTAGGGCTATTTAAAATATCATAGCATTGTGTCATTGTAAAATATGTAGGCCTATTTAAGCTGCCCAACACCCAGATCAAGAAAAGGTTGAGAAGGTTTCTGCCCAACAGAGATATAGGCCTAGAATTCATTTAATTTTGTAAAACATTCATCCTCACAAGATAGTGGATGCAGTAGTCCAATTTCCATCCATCCACCTAGCTCTGGTCCATCGCTTTCACCTCCCGCATTGCTCCTGGTGAAGCTCTAACAGACCCGTCGGGAAACGGCTGGACTCGAGATTGTCGGCCCCTCCGAGCGCTCAACATCAGTCAAAATAAACTAAACTACTTCACTGCTCACCAAACCAAAGGTAGTTTTGCGTTGTTGAAAGTCTATTCTCCGCGGTGGTAAACCTCTCAGCACCCCACCTACTCTGTAAAATACATTATTTTTGTCATGAAATAAAACGCACCCACCTCGAGCCACCTAGCGGCCACCACAGATACAATGGTTCACAAACCGGAAATAAGCGGCGGTCGAGTTGGATGGACTTCATATCTTAATATTATAACTCTATGCTTCATATCATGGCAAAAATATTGTATTTTGTAGAGTGGGTGGGGTGCTGAGGGGTTCACCACCGCGGAGAATAGACTTTCAACAGCGCAAAACGACCTTTGGTTTGGTGAGTAGTGAAACGGTTTTGTTTATTTTGACTGATGTTGAGCGCTCGGAGGGGCTGACAATCTCGAGTCCAGCCGTTTCCCGACTGGTCTGTCAGAGCTTCACCGGGAGCAATGCGGGAGGTGAAAGCGATGGACCAGAGCTACCATCCACCCATCTTTTATTCAGTTACAGTGACGCACCTCCTCCACCAGGCGGCGACAGAAAACAGTGCCTGGATCCTCTGCTGCTCAGGCTTCTAACCATAACTCTGTGCTTCTAACACGTTGATCCGGAAGCGAATGCCAGTTGTTTATAAAATGGTGGAATTTGGACTCTTGTCTTCCGGGACACGTAGGCACAGCTTTATTTGCCGAAAGAACAGCTTTACACATTATATAAGTATATGTTTTGGAGAGGATATTGTGTTCTACAAGATATCAGTCCTTACTGTATTATTACTAATTAATGGCGGTAGGATAAGGGTAGGCAGGTAGAAGTTGAACTTAGCTGGGTTGCTCCTTTCCTGTTCTACTTTGGAATAGCCTGGAGGAAGCCCTAGATCTATTCTAGTTCACATCTGAGGGCGTAAGACTCAATCTTAATGTCTAATATGTCTGCCTAATGTATTCAATAGGACCTGCTGTTACTCTGTTGTCTATTAAATAGGGTTATTCGTCTGATTCTAACGTCAACAGCTTGTGATTCAGATACCGGCAAAGTATCTGTTCCTCTGAGAAACCTGGCATTCTAATTTTCCCTTATTTTTTTTTTAAATACTAGAAATGTGATCATGTTGTGAGGTCACGTTGGCATTGTACCAAATTACGTGTTTTTTCTGCTGGACATCGTTTCCTTGGTAACAATATAACATTAAGGCTTTACTCCAAGTATATTACATTAAGAACAGAGAGCTTTACTTATATAAGTATATTACAGTATTGTAAATGAGTCAAATGGAGACTGTACGGCTGTCGATAAATGAACACATGACGTCGGTGGGAGAGGAGATATTGTGTTTTTTGGACAAACAGCAGCGTGGTGTTGATGTTTGTAGTGTGAAGCTTAACGTCAGAGTGTTTGTGTTGGAGCGCCTCAGTGCGGCTGCAGAGTTCATGTGCAACCTCTTCCAGAGAGAGTTGGAAACTCTGCTGGAGACACAGAACAAACAGAAGGACATCCATCCTTACACTGCAGGTTGGTAAACATTAGGTTCAACCACACGAAGTGTGTGTGTGTGTGTGTGTGTGTGTGTGTGTGTGTGTGTGTGTGTGTGTGTCAATCAATTTTATAATAAATATTATTGGCAAAAAGCTATAGATTATATAGAATCATGGTATGATGACCTATTAATTGTTCATCCAGTGATGTTGCTAGGTTTTCAATGTAATGAGTCCCGGGACCCACAGGTGGCCATTCAAATGGGTCCCAGAATTATGTTATGGGTCCCGCGACGACAGACACACGCTTTATGCATCAACAGCGAAAACATCAAAAATTACTTTAATTTAAACAAATAGTGGCAACTAGCTACTTGTATGTAGTTAATAAAGGACAGAAGCATGGCAGTGACGTCAATACGTGCGCGTCACGCGTCTCTGACGCATTCACGTTTCCTAAAGACGCATTCACGTCAGTGTCCTTGGGTCCCATGGACGCATCGCCTCCATTGGAGTCCACGTTAAAATAATTTACCACGTCGCGAAAAAAATATATTTAAAAAGTCCAGACGCCACCATTGTTCATGGGTGAAGGCATGCTACTTAACGCTATGTTAACACAAATGAAATCCGCGTAGAAAGTCTTAAAACAGACGATAGAACTAACGACAGTGTGTTTTGAACGCCATTGTGTGTCTGTGGATTGTCACAGAATTCAATGGGTGCCTGAGTTTTAGCGTAGCACCGGGCCGCTCTCTGACCATAACGGCACAGCGTGTTAGGTGATACACCAATGTCAAGTCCCTCTCTGACTCTGGCTCCAAAAGGACACAAGGACGCAACTCAGATTTCCAAACTCAAATCAACTCTTTATTTTCCAACTTTTCTTGAATTGTTGGCTTCATTCGTTGATTGGTCTGGGTCAATAATCAGTAATCAGGTTGTTAACCTTCGAATACAGAAAGAAACATTGGTTATCAACATGTAATTTACAACAAATTATAGCATTTCTTCTAAACACTGGTTTTAAACAATGATTTCAAAAGTCAACTTAAATGTCTTAAATAAGTAAGCTTTTAAAACGGTTAAATATTTAAACGGTAAGTATTTAAGATATTAACCTTTTAAACGGTATTTAAGCTTTTAAACAGTATTTAAGCTTTTAAACAGTATTTAAGCTTTTAAACAGTATTTAAGCTTTTAAGGTAAGTAATTTATTTAAAGGTAAGTATTATTTAAAGGTAAGTAAGGTAATTCAAAGTGTTTAAGGTAAAAGTAAGTAATTAAGTATTTAAATGTTTTACCTTTTAGACTTTAAGTCAAATTAGGTTAAGGTTTTAGACATTAAACCAATTAAATGTTTTCTGGCACATGTTTTCAAACAGTAAGGTTAAATTCTAACACTCTAAACAAACTGTTTTACAAACCATTTACTAAGTCACTTAAATGTTTAGACTAAATAATACCAGTTTGCTAAATCACTCAATGTTTAAACATTCATTATTTTAAGTCAACATTTTAAATACATGTTTTCAATTAAATCCATTTAAGGAATAAACATAAATAGCTGATCTACGAGCTTGTACATCTGCCCCTTTTCACTTGGCACTTTGAACCTTTTAACATGGCAATTCCAAATAAGTAAGCTTTTAAATGAGCATTTTTAACTTCCAATTGTTTTTATACTTTTAGCATTTTAAACGAAATAGCCCATTTCAGCCCTTTGAGCATAGAAAAGCCCTTTAAATGGAAAAGGATAACTGATCTGAGCTTGGAGATCGGACTTTGTCAATGACATTACTTTTAAACTTAACCTTTTACATTTTAAATCTTCTTAATGTTAAACATTTCAGCTTTTAACCTTTTAACCCTTTAAACTCTTAACTTAAAGCACAAAGGGGCTTTCAAAGCTAAATGAAAGCAATGCTGCAATGTCAGGCAAACAAATTAAACCCCAGCAGCCAAACATGAACACATTCAAGCAGCATTTAAACATTACAAAGTAGATAAACATTTTGACCAACCATTGGTGTCTTTGGGCTGAATTCAGTTGAGTGGAACTTGGTATTTGGTCTGTGAAGCCTATCCCTCTCTAGAGCTTCTGCTCCCTGGGGATTGTTTGCCTGAATGCTCATTCACCTCCACTCCTTTTCAGGTGCTCCCAATTAGGTGGGCGGCCATTTTGCTGCTGTATCCTGGGAAGTGTAGTTCTCTTCCTCTGCTGAGTTTGGACTTCACACCTCCCACTTGAGCTCCTGGTTTTCTAAACCCAGAGAGCTCACACAGTCTTATCTTCTTCCATCCTCTTCAACCCAGCACTCTTCTCCTCACCTCTGTCTTGCTCTGGAAGTGCAGGGCTGCTTGTTTTCTTCTTGACCCCAATATCCACTTTCACCCACTTGGGTGCGGTAGCCTCCCACTTTGCCTCATCACTCCCTTCATGAGGGCCAAGCGGGTCCATGGTGGTGAGTTCAAAGGGTGCAGCTGGACAGCTGTCAAACACTTCTTCACCAGTTAGCACACCTAATGTCGCCTGCCACTTTTGTTTTGGAGTCTCACTCTCCTTGGCCTCTAGTGGGGCAGCAGCCTCCACGTCTTCCACAGGGCTTACAGGGCTTATTTTCAGGGCTTCTTCTGGTACTTCGTCACTGTCCACTGTACCTCCGTCACTGTCCTCCAAGTTGACGTCTAGGGCATTTTGGGCGTCATCGTCACAAAGTAAAGGAACCTCCTCCGTAATGATGTCCACCATTTGAGCTGGCGTGGTTTCTTTCTCGCTCTCTGCTCCGGAATCATACTTCCACCTTGCTGTGACAAATTCATATTTCCTCCTTTCCTCAAGCTTGTCGTGGGATCTTCTCAGGGCCTCAAGTCTTCTCTCCACATCTTTCTTTGAGTCCAAAGGGATCCATCTTTTCCATATGGACATTGCTGATATGGCCTCCTTCATCCTCTTGCCCAAGATATTTAGGAACATTTCATATTCTTCATATCCTTCCAAAGTCAGCCAATAATTATTGGCTTCTTCTGCTGCAATGATTGGCATTTCAAGCTCACCCTTGCCATATCTTGACCACAAGTTTGCTTGTACAATGCCTCTTATTTTCACCAGCTTTGTCTCTTCTTCTTTTACAAGGTCTGCCTCTTCCACTGCCACTTCTGCAGCCTGCAGCTTGTAGTCATCATTGACTTTGAGCATTCTTCTGAACCGGTCTGAAAGTTCAGTGAACTCTTCCTTTAATTCAGATTGAAGCATTCTGCTTGCTCTTCTCTCCATATATTCGGCTTGACTGGCGAAGCTGCTTCTTGCAATGGTCCTCTCAAATTTGAGTTGCTTGACCCTCTTCTCCCCGTCATCTCCCGCCATCTTCATCCTCCGCGTCCACAGCTTGTCTCTGGATCCGAAGCCGTTTATCTTCAGGTCCAGGCTGCCCGCAGTGGTCTTCAATCTTCCTCCGCGCCCACAGCTTGTCTGGATCCAAAGCCGTTTATCTTCAGGTCCAGGCTGCCCGCAGTGGTCTTCAATCTTCCTCCGCGCCCACAGCTTGTCTGGATCCAAAGCCGTTTATCTTCAGGTCCAGGCTGCCCGCAGTGGTCTTCAATCTTCCTCCGCGCCCACAGCTTGTCTGGATCCAAAGCCGTTTATCTTCAGGTCCAGGCTGCCCGCAGTGGTCTTCAATTGTCATCCGCGTCAACAGCTTGTTTCTGGATCCGAAGCCGTTTATCCTCAGGTCCAGGCTGCCCGCAGTGGTTTTCAACTGTCAAGTCACACTCTGATTCTGTCTTCCTCCGCGCCCACAGCTTGTCTGGATCCAAAGCCGTTTATCTTCAGGTCCAGGCTGCCCGCAGTGGTTAACAACTGTCAAGTCCCTCTCTGACTCTGGCTCCAAAAGGACACAAGGACGCAACTCAGATTTCCAAACTCAAATCAACTCTTTATTTTCCAACTTTTCTTGAATTGTTGGCTTCATTCGTTGATTGGTCTGGGTCAATAATCAGTAATCAGGTTGTTAACCTTCGAATACAGAAAGAAACATTGGTTATCAACATGTAATTTACAACAAATTATAGCATTTCTTCTAAACACTGGTTTTAAACAATGATTTCAAAAGTCAACTTAAATGTCTTAAATAAGTAAGCTTTTAAAACGGTTAAGTATTTAAACGGTAAGTATTTAAGATATTAACCTTTTAAACGGTATTTAAGCTTTTAAACAGTATTTAAGCTTTTAAACAGTATTTAAGCTTTTAAACAGTATTTAAGCTTTTAAGGTAAGTAATTTATTTAAAGGTAAGTATTATTTAAAGGTAAGTAAGGTAATTCAAAGTGTTTAAGGTAAAAGTAAGTAATTAAGTATTTAAATGTTTTACCTTTTAGACTTTAAGTCAAATTAGGTTAAGGTTTTAGACATTAAACCAATTAAATGTTTTCTGGCACATGTTTTCAAACAGTAAGGTTAAATTCTAACACTCTAAACAAACTGTTTTACAAACCATTTACTAAGTCACTTAAATGTTTAGACTAAATAATACCAGTTTGCTAAATCACTCAATGTTTAAACATTCATTATTTTAAGTCAACATTTTAAATACACGTTTTCAATTAAATCCATTTAAGGAATAAACATAAATAGCTGATCTACGAGCTTGTACATCTGCCCCTTTTCACTTGGCACTTTGAACCTTTTAACATGGCAATTCCAAATAAGTAAGCTTTTAAATGAGCATTTTTAACTTCCAATTGTTTTTATACTTTTAGCATTTTAAACGAAATAGCCCATTTCAGCCCTTTGAGCATAGAAAAGCCCTTTAAATGGAAAAGGATAACTGATCTGAGCTTGGAGATCGGACTTTGTCAATGACATTACTTTTAAACTTAACCTTTTACATTTTAAATCTTCTTAATGTTAAACATTTCAGCTTTTAACCTTTTAACCCTTTAAACTCTTAACTTAAAGCACAAAGGGGCTTTCAAAGCTAAATGAAAGCAATGCTGCAATGTCAGGCAAACAAATTAAACCCCAGCAGCCAAACATGAACACATTCAAGCAGCATTTAAACATTACAAAGTAGATAAACATTTTGACCAACCATTGGTGTCTTTGGGCTGAATTCAGTTGAGTGGAACTTGGTATTTGGTCTGTGAAGCCTATCCCTCTCTAGAGCTTCTGCTCCCTGGGGATTGTTTGCCTGAATGCTCATTCACCTCCACTCCTTTTCAGGTGCTCCCAATTAGGTGGGCGGCCATTTTGCTGCTGTATCCTGGGAAGTGTAGTTCTCTTCCTCTGCTGAGTTTGGACTTCACAACCAAAAAGGGTTCCCCCACAGAACGTGTATGGCACGGCGCAGAAACATGATGTCACTCTCTACACTGCAGCTCACTGCTCACACAGCGACCCGCCTCCTCTCCCTCTGTCCTCTTCATTCAATAACAACTACACGCGCTATTGTTTATAGATGTGGTGGACATTGGACAACGTGTTAGAAGCCACACAGGTCTTCATTGCGTCTTTACAACAATAGCGACGATTAACGTTGTGGTGAACATGGTCAAATAACCTTTATTGGCTCAACTACAACACGGAGGAAGCAAGCTAGCCTAGCATGTATGCTATCTGAGACAGTATGTATGTAGCCTAGACTGCCTAACTGTTTTGATTGATTATAGTGTTTTCGTGGCGGCGCCGTCCATTTGGTGGCCTTGCCCTCCTGCATCCATAGAGGGGCGGCACGTCCCTCTATGATCAACCGTTCAAAACAAAAGTAGCCGATCTACAAGCAATCCTAATCCACTGTTTTTGACCCAGTCCACTGGTTCAATGTACAGCAGAGCAAACACAAGCACGGCATTTCCCCCATTCCATAGAAGCAGTAACAGTACAAACAGGAGACATCATGATCTCACTTAGAAGATCCATATATTATCGATGTATATAAAATAACAGGTGGCGGCTGTTGATTATGAAGACTCGGTAAAAGCTTCTATCTACGCCCCCAAGTGGTCAACATCCGATATTACCGGTTAGGTATAAAAAAAAATCAAACCATCACATGACTATTTGGAAGTATTAAAATTGTAAGATTTGGAATTGTGGTTCATTTCTTTCAGACACATTTATACGTAACATGAACATAACCATATAATAACCAATTCAAGTTAAATGCTGCACTTTGTCAAAAATGACATGACGCATTGAATTTTTGTGGGACCCATAAAATATCCCTGGGACTCATCCGAAAGACCCGTCTTGGGTCCCGGGACTCATTACATTAACAACCTATTAACATCACTGGCATGGATTTACAAGACAATCTCAATCATCTCGTCAATAATGCCAGAACGCACAGCTGTGGAGACTCCACCACATGCAGATCAGCTGGTGCAGTGAAATGATTGATAGCAGGAAGGATAGTGTTTTATGCATCCTGGGGATGCAGGGATGCTTATTGTCCTTTATTGAAAATATGGGTCAGGGACTCAGGATGCTAGCTGATGATAACTCTTCTCTCCTCCTTCTGTGTGTGTCTAAAGAGGAGAGGAGCCCTAGTCTGGTCCAGGAGGAACCACAACCTCCACAGATCGAACAGGAAGAGGAGGCAGATGTGTCAACATGGACATTATTACTACATAGGAAGGCCAGGTGCAAAACTCTCTCAGGTAATACATACATAAATACACACATACTGTACATACATACATACATACATACATACATACATACATACATCGAACCAAATATCGAATACCGAACCGAAAGACCCTGTACCGAACCGAATGACCCTGTACCAAACAACACAATAACACTCCACATCAGCATTCCCCCGGAACCCCCTCCGCAGAGCCCACTTAAAGAACCACTACCCTAGAGGTTGGGTACCATATTGTTCATAGTTAAAACAAAAGATATGCAGTTATAAAAATACATTTATATATCAAGGACATGTATTGAACCGTGACACCAAAATATCGAACCGAACCGAGCCGTACATTTTGTAAACCGGCCCACCTTTAATGTTTTTTATATATAATCACTTTATTAATTCTAATCTAACAAGACTAAGGCCCTATTTTACCCACAATTAAGCCCCTATAACAGTGATTATAACACAATAGAATCTATTATCATGTATTTCAACTATATCCTGGTGGTCTAAATGAAAAGTCAGTAAGTGATCAGTCATTATGAAGTGTTTTCCCCTTTTTGGCCTAGCTCAGACCTACTCTGGATTGGATACGTTTTAGTACCACTTTCACACCACTCTATCCAGGTCCTTGTAGTGAACAACCTGGCACAAGTGTGGAGTGGTGTGGTGTTGGACCATGTCAGTGGAAAAGGGTCTTTAGTCAATCAGGCCCACTGGCCCAATAATATACAATGATGACTATGGGTTCACACTTTATTTAAAGTGTAGCAACAGTGGAAAAAAAACTCAGCATTCTTCAGATATTCCACTAGCCAGAATTCAAACATTTACTTTCCTATAATTTGGCACTTTGACATTTTGGGAGGCATGTATGTATATTATTAAGTTCTGTCTACTGGTGATTTCCACAGAGAACAGGGAGGGGTCTTCAGTACCTAGAAAGATCGCCTCCAAAAGATCTTCAACGTGGTCAGAGGAACAGCCAGAGATGGACGAGGGACGCGGACTGTTTGATGCAGTAGTAAAGTTGTACAGGATAGGTATGTAGTGTTTGACTTACTTTACTTTATTATGGATCCCCATTAGCACTTGCCTAAGCATGGCTATTATTCCTGAGGTCCATCACACCACATAGACATCATGCACAATAACATCAATAGCATACGGATATGACAGACAGACAATAGTTCACTTTTTGAACATGTATTTCACAATATTGTATATTTCACGATAAAGGGTTAAGCATTCTTAATGTTTTAATAAGTGTACTCTACCCTACCTCGAGTGTGTTTAAATGTCTGCTGGCAACAGGTCTTTATTTCCTTGTTAGTGTAGGCAACAGATTTTTCTTTTCCGAGAACCTTTTTTTTTGCCAGCCAAGTGAATCTGCTTTTTGTAAATCTTTGCACTAACGTAAAAAGTAAAGCTTTTGATCATATCCCTGATGTCATCAATATTAAGCCCATATCTGGTAGTTATAATTGAATAATAATAATTAAAAAAAAGAAAAAGAATCACACCCAGTGAAGTGGGTGTTGCTATGTATGAGTTAATCGTGGGCTCGCTTTAAATATCCATGAATTTAACTCCGGATTCCGCTTTCTCTCAAGACCCAGAGATACTGAACTCACTCAGTTTGACGAGATATCAATTGAAAGTCGCGATGGTGCGCACCCGCTATAGCTAATATTAAAGTCCTTATTCTATTCCTTCATTCCAGACCAGTGTGTGGAGTCCAGTCTGCAGGTGAAGATGAGTTCTCCAGCCAGAACTGTTTCTATTAAACTGGAACCTGAAGACCACCTTAAACAGGAGCCTGAAGACCACCTTAAACAGGAACCTGAAGACCACCTTAAACAGGAACCTGAAGACCACCTTAAGCAGGAACCTGAAGACCACCTTAAACAGGAACCTGAAGACCACATAGATCTCAGTAAGTGTGAAGCTCTTTAAAATGTACTATTTAGGCATTTAGCAGACACTCTTTATCCAGATCAACTTAAATTAAGCAAGGTAAGAATTGTATCATGCAGTAGACAGTAGATGTCAAGTATTATTTAGTAATCCGACTAATTGCTGCCTTATTTGCTTTTAAACCTTTTCTTAGCTGTGTATAGGTGACCACGAAAGCTTTGCTCTTTATTTAGTAAAAAAATAAAACAGTAATCTGTTCCCTGAATGTTTCCATCAGTCAGATATTGATATTGAGAGGGCAATAAAAACAGCAGAGCTTTTTAAAACTTTGTTGAGAACTGCAACCTGGGCACTGAAATGGATGTGTGCCAGCACCAGCTTTTCATTAAACAGAGGAAACACTGCATGAACAAAATGTAACGTTCAAACCTTTACCGGTCTCTCATTGTATCTTTAGATGTCCTGCACCTCCCGTTGTGTAAAGAGGAGGTTACCCCTGAAGAGGAGAGGAGCTCCAGTCTGGTCCAGGAGGAACCAGAGCCTCCGCACATTAAAGAGAAACAGGACGAGCTACTTCAAAGACCGGAAGAGGCTGGTGGGTTAACGTTGACATTACTAGCAGTGACAAGTGAAGGTGATGATGGTGAAAACAGAGACACAGAGCCTGTTGCCAGCACCTCAACTGAACACATGAGAACACAAGCTAATGTAGAGGACTGTGGAACATCACAACCAACTAGTGATGACCAGCTCCTCTCTTCACACTGTTCTGAATCTGACATCACTGAAGACAGTGATGACGAGTGGGAGCCCAGTGTAGATCAGTCACATTCAAACACACTGAAGTCACACAAGACACAACGTGTGGAAGGACAGAGATTGTCTTTGAGCAACAAGCTGTCGCAGGACCTGAAATCAAAGAAAGAAACTCACTCCGTGCAGAGTCACACAGGGAAAAAAAGTTTTAGTTGTACAGTGTGTAACAAAATGTTAAGTCGTAAGGATAATCTGAACGTTCACATGAGGACTCACACAGGGGAAATGCCCTTTACTTGTACAGTTTGTGGCAAAGGCTTTAATCAATCGAGTAATCTAAAATCACACATGATGACTCATACAGAGGAAAGACCATTCACTTGTACAGATTGTGGCAAAGGCTTTGTTCGCGAAAGTTTTCTAAAAATACACACGAGGATTCATACAGGGGAAAGGCCTTTCACTTGTACAGTCTGTAGCAAAGGCTTTGGTTGCGAACGTATACTAAAAATACACACGAGGACCCATACAGGAGGAAAGCCCTGTACGTGTGAAGTTTGTGGCAAAGGCTTTAGTCGATTGAGTCATCTAAAACTACACGCGAGCACTCATACAGGGAAATGGCCATTCACTTGTACAGTGTGTGGCCAAGGCTGTATTCAAAAGGGTCATCTAGAAGTACACATGAGGACCCACACAGGAGAAAAGCCTTTCGCTTGTACGGTTTGCTGCAAAGCATTTAATCATACGGGAAGGCTGAAGAGGCACATGAGGTCTCATACGGGGGAGAAGCCGCTGGCTTGTACAGTTTGTGGCAAAGGCTTTCATAACAACAGTGATCTAAAAAAACATGCGAGGTCTCATACAGGGGAGAGGCCGTTCACTTGTACCGTTTGTAGCAAAGGCTTTAGTCAAACGAGTGACCTAAAAATACACATGAGGACTCACACAGGGGAAAAGCCATTTACTTGTACAGTTTGCGACAAAGGCTTTGGGGACAACCGTAGTCTAAAAATACATATGAGGACTCATACAGCAGGGAAAAACCTTTAACAGCAGCTTGTGACAAACACTTTGGTCCAAATGCACATACCCAAATGCACATACCGTAGATTCATAAGAAAAATTAAATAATGTATGAGTTAAATGGAAACAAATGCTTTTTTCAGAGTTCAGAAATGATATCTGACACATGATCTAGGCAGGGCTGGGCCTTATGACTTCAAATAAATATCATCATTCATTATAATTTTGCTTCAAATATTTACGTTTATGAGTAGTGCCGACGAAGCAATCTGATTGGTTGAAATAGCTTTCTTCCCGTGCGAATAATGAGCACTATACCGCACGGTCTCATCCATAGACATAGAAAGGTAGACGCCTCCTTCGACTCTGATGCATGTGCATCGAGGGACTAAGGGAATCACGTGTGCATTGCTTCCACGTGTGTCACACATAGGGAAGTTGCTAGGCCAATCAGAGGTAGGTGGGGGCGGGTCTTTACGTACGCAGCCTGTAAGAACAGCTGAGCCGCGCAACATCGGAACTGGCTCTGTTGAACTGAATTGTAGTCCTTGGATAAGTCCCGGAAAAGTCGCGCTGTGATTGGCCAGTAGTCACTTTGACTGACAGCGTTCCCTCAGTTTTTCCAGGATGTCCGGACTACAAGTGTTGCACGTCGCTCCAATGAACTGCAGAGGCGAACGAGGCATCTAGCTCTTTATATCTGTGGTCTCATCAAACAAAGAAGCGCTCCCTCTCCCAACACTATATATGCTAGCAGCTTGGCTAGCAGTTTACATGTGACGTTCAGGGACATAGTAACTAAATGTGGCATTGAAAAATTGCACATTTCTATTGAATATTTTAATTACAATGAAATGAAGTTGATGTTTTTTCTTTATTTTTTTTTAAGGGTTTTGGTTGTATAATCGCAATATTACACACAAGGGTGTTGGTTATCTGATTATTGTCACTTCTGCGCTGCTTATAGACAGCAAGAGTCGCGGACGCGGACGGGCCGGTCAGCGGCTGTCACTCTTTATAGAACTCGCCTTCGGCTTGTTCCGGCAGCAACACAGGTGTTCATCTTGTTTAATATTGCTTAATTAATGAGCAATGTTAATGCAATTCTGTATAATTATTATAATGTATTAAAACGATGGAGATTATTTTAAACAAGAACCTTGCCAAAATAAAGCCTGTGGGTGATCTGTCATTTTGAATCTGTGTGATACTTGACCTTATAAACGATGAAAGGTTTTATAATCTGCTATGATTATTGTTTAAAAGCAAGTCAAAAACTTAAAAGAAAAAGTAAAAAAAAATGTGTGCTTGTAGATCTGCTGTTTTCACTACTTTTTGTGCAACGGCCTTGTATGATGAAGCAGGGCTTTGCTTTGCGAAAAAATGTATAAATTTGAAACTTGGAGATACGAGGTTTCTGCCCGACAGTGCCAATTTACTTTGTTGGCCGCCCAGCCCCCAAAATGGAACGAAGGCCGACATTTTATTTTTAATTTAATGGCCGGCCTGGACCGGCCGGGAATGAACCGGCCGTTCGGGAGTTGTCCCGCTTTTCCCAATGGCCAGCACGTCCCTGCTGGATACTCATGATCAGAACGTCCTTCTCCCAGACTGTATGACGGAAGCATTTTAAAATTGTAGCATGAAACAGTCTGGCCATGCGAGACTATTACACCACTGACGTTCATTCCCCAAATCCACTCTCAACCAAAAAAATAAAATAAAATCAAACTATATTAACTATGGCATACATGGGCAACTGGTGGCCCGGGGGGGCCACATGCGGCCCCCACCTTCACTTAATGCGGCCCGCAGGTTGATACTGGAATACTGATATATTATTGATTTCAGCTGTTACAATTCCAAACATGACCTGCTTTAATTCCGTCAGCTTAATGATTAATAGTATATACTAATAATATTAAAATGTATTTTTTTATGTCCAATATATTTGTATTTAAGTTCATAAAGTTAACATGAGTATATAACTAAATGCGTTTGAAATTAAATCATAATGTTACATTTCAGGATTCCAATTTAAAAATAACAAAAAAAGAATTCAGGATTCCAATTCAAAAGAAGCAAAAATAGCCGATCTACAAGCTCAAAACGCATCGCGCTGCGATGCGTTTTGAGCTTGTAGATCCGCTATTTTTTGTTTCTTTTGTATGAGATACTAGAATGACGTAGGACGCAGCAATATGCAATGTGGCCCTCATGAGTGAAGGTGGAAATATAGTGGCCCTCGCCATCATCAAAGTTGCCCACCCCTAAACTATGGTAAATGTGTAAGGTTCACACCGGTTGATCCTCCTGGACGTCCAGAGGACCCTGGTAGTTGGACATCAATCAGCAGATGACTCAGAGCTGCTTAACGGAGCCTGTGAGAGAGTTGAACACATTGGATGGCATTGGAAGTCAACATGTTGACAGGTCAGGACATGAATGAAACTCACAACACTAACAGATGTTAGATGGTGTAAAGCATGTCTAATAAGCCAACAATAAAATATTGTAGGAGACATTTTGCCTGATTGTTTGCACTTAAAATAAAAGACATCAAGGGAATTACTATCATTATTGGCGCGTAGGTGCAGACATGGGTATGCTATAGGGAATTGGGATCCATCCATAAACAGGAAAAATAGATTATAAATAGATAGACAGACACAGTTAATACAACCCCAGCAGGGCAAGGAAAAAACAAGTGAACAATCATCCTTGATTCTTCAAGAGAGTGTAGTGGAACAATTAGTAACTTGGATGTGAGAGAAATAAATAAACAGTGAAAATTAAACTTACTGAGGTCCTGGTGGTCTTCAGGTTCCTCCTGTTTAACAGAGATGGTCCTGGATGGGTCACAGCAGTAAGCTCTCCAGTATGGATGCACAGATGAGCTTTTAAGTATACAAGCCGAGTAAAACACTTCCCACACTTTTCACAGCTGAATGGTTTCACACCAGTATGAGTTAACTTGTGCCTTACATGGCTAGATAAAGCAGTAAAGCTTTTGTCACACTGGTCACAGCAGTAAGGCTTCTCCCCGGTATGTATTCTCTGGTGTACTTTGAGACCAGACGATGTAGTGAACCTTTTCCCACACTGTTCACAGCAGTAAGGTTTCTCTCCAGTGTGAATTCTTTGGTGTGTTTTGAGATCCGCCTTTAGAGCAAACCTTTTCCCACACTGGTCACAGCTGTAAGGCTTCTCTCCAGAGTGAATCATCTGGTGTTTTTTTAGATAATCCAATCTATTGAACCTTTCCCCACACTGGTCACAGCAGTAAGGTTTCTCTCCAGTGTGTAGTCTCTGGTGTTGTACGAGGCTAGACTTTTGAGTGAATCTTTTACCACACTGGTTACAGCTGATGAATGACCTCTCTCCAGTGTGAGTCGCCTTGTGAGATACGAGGTGATGCAATCTGCGGAACATTTTCCCACACTGGTCACAGTTGTAGGATTTTTCTCCGGTGTGAATTCTCTGGTGCATTTTCAGAGAAGACAGTGTAGTGAACCTCTTTGCACATTGGGTACAGCAGTAAGGCTTCTCTCCAGAGTGAATTCTTTGATGTTTTTTGAGATCTGCCTTAAGAATAAACCTTTTCCCACACTGGTCACAGCTGTAAGGTTTCTGTCCAGAGTGAATCATCTGGTGTTTCTTTAGAGAACCCGCTGTACTTAACATTTTCCCACACTGGTCACAGGAGTACGGCTTCTCTCTTGTATGAATCTTCTGATGACTTTTAAGCAGAAACCCTGAAGTGAATCGTGTCCCACACTGGTCACAGCAGTAAGGTTTCTCTCCACTGTGAATTTTCTGGTGCACTTTGAGATTACTCAACGTAGTGAACATTTTCCCACACTGGTCACAGGAGTGAGGTTTCTCTCCACTGTGAAATTTCTTGTGTACTTTGAGACTAGAAAACGAACTGAACATTTTAGAACACGTGTCACAGCTGTAAGGCTTCTCCCCAGTGTGAATTCGCTGGTGTTCTTTGAGATAACCCTTGTCGTCAAACCTTTTCCCACATTGGTCACAGCAGTAACGTTTCTCTCCAGTGTGAATTCTCTTATGTTTCACAAGGTGAGCCCTTTGTCTGAAGCTTTTCCCACATTGGTCACAGCAGTAGGGTTTCTCTCCAGTGTGCATCCTCTGGTGTGTTTTGAGGACACCCATCTCAGCAAACCTGGCCCCACAATGGTGACAGCTGTAAGGTTTTTCTCCGGTGTGAATACGTTGGTGTGTTTTGAGATGATGAAGTCTACGACAGCTTTTCCCACACTGGTCACAGCGGTAGGGCTTCTCTCCGGTGTGAATTCTCTGGTGTTCTTTGAGACGAGACATATCACTGAACATTTTCTCACACTGGACACAGCAGTATGGCTTCTCACCAGTGTGGATTTTCAGGTGTCTTTTCAGATACGTCTTCAGAGTGAACCTTTTCTCACACTGGTCACACCAGTGAGCCCTCTCTCCAGTGTGAATATTCTTGTGCTGTACGAGGCTAGATTTCACAGTGAAACATTTGCCACATTGTTCACAGCTGTAAGGCTTTTCTCCGGTGTGAACTCTCTGATGTACTTTCAGAGCAGCCATTAAACTGAACTTTTCCCCACATTGGCCGCAGCCGTATGGCTTCTCTCCGGTGTGAATTCGTTCATGTATTTTGAGATAAGACGCTCGAGTAAAGCTTTTCCCACACTGGTCACAGCAATAGGGCTTCTCTCTAGTGTGAATTCTCTGGTGTTCTTTTAAAATCACCTTTTGAACAAATCCTTTCCCACACTGGTAACAACAGTAAGGTTTCTCTCCAGTATGTGAACGCTTATGAACTTTTAATTGTCCAGACCGAGCAAAACATTTCCCACATTGTTCACAGCTGAATGGCTTCTCTGCGGTGTGTATTCTCTGGTGTGCTTTTAGAGTAGCCATTGTATTGAACTTTTCCCCACATTGTTCACAGCAGTAAGGCTTCTCTCCGGTATGAATTCTCTGGTGTACTTTGAGATAATAAATAGAGCTGAAGCTTTTTCCACGTTGGTCACAACAGCACTGTCTTGGTTTAACTGAGGACGGCACAGGACAGGTATCTGGGAGAGAAAACACACACCTGATAAGAGCAAGATTCACACATTGATCAGCATTTAAGTAACATCATTGAAAAAGGACTTTGACTTTTGTAAGAGAGAGAAAAAATTATCATCAACATTAATCACTACTTTTACATCAAGTGAAAGATGATGGTCAAGAGAATAAAGCAAAGAATCAGAGAGAGAGAGAGAATGAAACGTACCGAGGTCCTGGGGGTCTCCATGTTCCTTCTGTTTAATAGAAACAGACCTGGCTGTGTCTGGAGACTTCATCTTCACCTGCAGTCTGGACTCCATAGACTGGTCTGGAATGAAGGAATTGAAATCCCATTAATATAGGATATTTTAAGCCAACTTCAACAATAACATATTAAAGTTATACCATGTAACTTTTTTTATAAAACGAATCTTAAAATTGTCCTAACTGTTAAATCGCTAAAGTTTTAGAACCCCCACTCCGTTATTTTCAGCTTCTAAAGCCTTCTCTTTATATGTCTTCTATGATCTCTACCGGGGACCGGTTTTCGCGGAAAAATTGCGTCATCACACTACCGGCCAATCACAGCGAGGGTTATACACTGCCGGCCAATCACAGCGCATCTTGAAGTGGGGTCGCCATATTTGTAGTCGCCCGTGTGTCTCTATACTCAAAAGGTAATCTCGCCTACCAGGCAGGGTGAAGGAGTCCGTTTCTCCGGAATGCCTGAACGCACAGGAACCAGGGACCCCTCTAAAGATAGCTCTCGGCGACGTGGAGGCAGACGCGGGGTGTGAAGGTATGAAAAACGGCCGAAAGACGCGGACGCGACCGCGGTTTGCTATAGGGCTACTGACCACTAGTTGAGCATCTTACACAGTATAGCTTTAATGGATTGATAGACTTGGCCAACAGGAATTCTTGGCCTAAATGAGGTTATTGTAAAAGGCTATGGGACACCAACATCACTGTCAACTGGGAAGCATATGAAGGTGCACATGAAATCCAACGACAATCCAGACAGAAGGTTTCAAGATATCTTGTTTTGATAACAAAAACAGCTGGCCTTTCCTCTGTTGATTGATTGAATACTTTATTGGTCAAAAAAATGGAAACAGCACAGAGGTTCAATTAGACATTCAGGCTAAAAGGATAACACAAGTCCTGGGGACCTGTTTCCATCATTGTCCTGTCCTATGTATTCAATTAATCAATAGAGCATACAATATTAACTCATGTCATCAACAGACACAAATAGCTTATGTTTACTGAGGATAAAGGGGAAAAGGAAACATGTTGTGTATGAACCCCCATATCAATCGGATCCGGATCTATCTTTGAGCCTGTGAAAACCTTAGATGAGCTTTGGTTTGTTTTTGATTGTCATTTTGTGTTGTATTTTCTATGGTTTATTTTGTATTATTCTTTTACGCGTTAAAGTGAGAATATTGTTTACGAATGATTATTGCTTTCATTAATTATTTCTGAGTGGTGTTTGAGTTGCATGTTTATATTTTTCTTTCCACTGTCTGACACTTGGGTGTGGCCAGAGTCGTCGATTTAGATAGTTCTGCCATTGCGCGGTCAGAAACAGCGCTGGTCACGTGGTTCATTGTAACTTTTCCCCCCTTCATAGACTTCGATGCATTCTGTAAACTTCCGGTTTGCAGTTTGTCACTATACACCAATATATGTGTGCATAGAAGACCTGGCCCCATGAAGTGAACGGGAGTGACGTGACTCTCCGTTGGTAGAAGGCTCTGGGTGTGGCCACCTAAGTGACAGCCCTAGAAACATAAGGCTGTCTATGACAGGGACGTGCTGGCCATTGGGAAATGCGGGACAACTCCCGAACGTCCGGTTCATTCCTGGCCGGTCCAGGCCGGCCATTAGGAAAAAAGAATTAAATAAAATGTCGGCCTTCATTCCATTTTGGGGGAATCTCCAAGTTTCAAATGTATACATTTTTTCACAAGGCAAAGCCCTGCTTCATCATACAAGGCTGTTGCACAAAAGTAGTGAAATCAGCAGATCTACAAGCACACAACGCCTCGCGGTGCAAGGCGGTGTGTGCTTGTAGATCGGCTGTTTTTACTAGTTTAAATCATTTTTAAAATGATAAATACAAAACAAACGGTTTTGGACATACAAGGTTTCCACCCGACAATGACGAAATATAACTCATGTACAGTAATTGGCCCACTGGCTTGTCACTTGTCATGATCTGAAATGGCAAATCTTTGAGTAGCAGCAGCGCTATAGAGAGAGATCTCTCTCTATAGTGCGCAATGAGGGCCTCTCCAATTATTTTTGTATGTATGTGTATGTGTATCCAGAAGAATGGGCCTTTATAGCTTGTAGATCTGCTATTTTTGCTTCTTTTGTATGAGATACTAGAATGACAAAGTAGGATGTAGCAATATGCTATTTGGCCCTCTGGAATGAAGGTGGAAATATAGTGGCCCTCTGGAGTGAAGGTGGAAATATAGTGGCCCTCTGGAGTGAAGGTGGAAATATAGTGGCCCTCGCCATCATCAAAGTTGCCCACCCCTGACATAGGGAATTATGTCATAATCATAATGAGTAATGTTAGTAATGCAGTACATACCTATTCTGTGTAACTTGATCACAGGTTTCAACATGGTGGTCTGCATCACTGCTACAACCCTGTCCTTCCCTCTCTGATGCAAGTCCTTGCTGTCAGGCCTGGGTGTCAAATGTGTCATGATGAATAGCTCTGGGTCTACTAAAAGAAATATAATAAATCATTAAAAATCATTTAAACGATTAAATGATATATCTTGGCAAATAACTTCATGCCATTCCAATATTGCACCAAAACCCTCAACATTCTTTATCAATACACACATGTATGTTTTTAGGTCATTGCTGTGTTAGCAGCAGAACTACTGTACTTCACACTGCACAGATTCCAGTTAACCATTAGTAAGACGCCTCAGGGTTGCCAACACACTATATTCGAGATACATGTATTTTCATATTCATAATCTCTCTCTTTCTCTCTCCTTTTTTATATTAACCACTTGAACACGTCCATATTCTGAGAACTTTAGCCAAAAATAGCAGATCTACAAGCTCACAACGCCTCGCAGTGCGAGGCGTTGTGAGCTTGTAGATCTGCTATTTTCGGCAAAGAGGTTTGGTGTAGAGGGGAAAAAAGAGCACACTAAGTATAGAGTGAAAGGTAAAGTTAGTATTAATGGTTCAAGTGGTTACATATCTGATAACACAAATTGACTTGAATCCAAAATACACTGATGATTGTACGTGCTGTCAAACGATGAAATTATATGGAATCTGGGGGTCCCTGCTTCATCTCTCTCTCAGCTAAGGGGTCCTTGGCCTGAAAACGTTGAAGACCCCTGCACTATACTATAAAGGAAAACCCCACAAAACTGTGAAAAGTGATGACTCATCTCTAAACCATCGTTTTGTGGGTCTGTTTTTAGCCCAAGGAATGTGTTTCGTGAAACAGCTGTAGATCATGCACACATCTTTTGGTCTTGCCCTGACACTGGTTTAAAAAATCACACGTGTGAACTGAGCGGTGGTCGTGGAGGCTTCGCAACAGCACTACTGGGTGGGTGCAGCGGGGGTTGCAGTACTTATGGGTCAAATACATGCATTGCAAGATTGCTCAATAGTGGCACTTGAAGGTAGGTCACCCAGGTGTTGAAAGTAAATGGTGCAGGTATGCCTACCGGAGGGTGTTCTCTCTCCAAAACCAAACACAGCCTGTGTGTGTGTGTGTGTGTGTGTGTGTGTGTGTGTGTGTGTGTGTGTGTGTGTGTGTGTGTGTGTGTGAGGGGGGGGGGGGGGGGGCACAGCCTGTGTGTGTGTGTGTGTGTGTGTGTGTGTGTGTGTGTGTGTGTGTGTGTGTGTGTGCGCGCGCGCGTGAGGGGGGGGGGCTTGTGTGTGTGTGTGTGTGTGTGTGTGTGCACACGCGCATGTGTGTTTGAGAGAGTGTGAGCCATACTTTCACTCAGGCCGCCACTGGTATTGCAGGCTATATACACCACAGGCTTGAGGCTACATACGGACCCACCCACCCACATACATAGACGGATACACACACGGCCACGCTATGGAGACGGTGTGACCACCGCTCAAAAATAATGGGCTTCGATATCAGTAATACATTTAAATTCTTGTATATTGGGCAATTTCCGGATGGACTGTGTCAGGATGATTCTTATTTACTAATTACTCAAGATACTACTTGTTGCAAGTAAAAAAGCTACAACTAAGAACTGGTTACAGAAAAAAAATCCTATTGATTGATTGATTGATTGATTGATTGAAGACTTTATTACAAGTTTGCATAGGAAAAGTTACAGTTTCATGACGGTACAGTTCACTGGTACAAGGTCCACTAAAAGGAGATCCTAGAATAGACTACGCTTATTTCCACAGGAAACCGTTTAAGTATCTCATATAACATTGAATGACAGACGGATAGAACACAGTACTATGGAGTAAATATAGAAAGAATAAACAAAAAAATGTAGGTATATACAAAGAAGGGTCAGGGAAGGGTAGGGCTGGGCTAGGTTTGTTTTTACCAGTTGCGAACGGTTGCCACCTGTAAGTGGTTTTTCAGGGCGATGTTATAGGATGCTAGGGATCCACATTCCACACTCCTTTATGTCCTTCGGTAAGGCATTCCACATTTTGGTGGTATAGCAGAAGAACAAGTTTGACCCTTTGTTGGATTTGACTCTGGGTTGAACGTGATCTGTGGCGCTGACTCTGGTGTTGTAATTATGGACATCCAACGTTTATAAAGTATTTTGACAGGTACATGGGTATCTTAGTGGTGTAGTGTATCTTGTTCACCAGGCCTATTGCAAGTTGCTGAACAAGTTGCTGGTCCTGTGAAACAATTTCATCTTATGGAACAAATGACATACTCTCTGAGACTCCAAAAGGAGGCAGTAGAAAGGAAATGGGAGAAATGGCTAAGACATTTGGGGTGATACCTCTGATCCTTTATGAAGGTTGATGATATCCTAACCCTACATGTACATGTTATATGTTAATCCTGTAGGCATGAATGTCTTACAACTATGTCGGGCGTCCCAAGACCTCTTTTATTTTATTTATTTATTTCTGCACTTTATTTTGTTTCAATTTGTTTTTGTTTGTCTTACTTGTTGATTGTTGTGTTTGTTAAAAATAATAACTGAGTAAGCATGTTTGGGCTCTCATGCATCTCTCCATATACAGTACATGGATCTCCATATATGGTGCAGAGGTCTCCCTATATGGGTAACTGGTCCGATATACATCACTGGCCAAATGGCCAAGAATGGGCGTGACCTTGCCCGAGGGTGAGGTCGCATGTCGCCCTGAGGCGTCTTACAAGTATACTGTAGTAAAACAGTACATAACTATTAGACTAAATGTTTACAATAATAAAACTGTACCTATTCTGTGTAACTTGATCACTGGTTCCAACATGGCATTCTGCTTCACTGCTCTCAATTGAAAGAAAGAAAGAAAGAAAGAAAGAAAGAAATAAAGAAAGAAAGAAAAGTAAATTGTTATGCATTATTATATGATAATACAAAGAACAGTCTGTACATTGCCAGGCCGGACATCCTGGGCCTCAATGAATGAATGGACAAGTGAATGTCTGTCACATGTCTCTCTCACACACACACACACACACACACACACACACACACACACACACACACACACACACACACACACACACACACACACCCAACACACACACACACACACACACACACACACACACACACACACACACACACACACACACACACACACACACACACACACACACACACACACACATTTGAAGTCTTAGTGCCTTGTTCATGGGCTCACCACAAACACACATTAACCGATCGGGCATAGGGCTAGAGGCCATAGTTATCTGGTTATCTGTGTAAATCAGCTGGATTTCCTCTTACACACACAGAAACTAAGCGCACACACACTTGTGCACTTAGGTCAAGAAAGAGACACCAGTTAGACACAAACTAGGACATGCACGCGCATTAACTCTCACGCACTCATTTGCGCACGCAGGGCAGACAGCGATTGATAACTTAGGGTCCCTGGTTGGCCTCAGGCGGAGATTGGCAGAGGTCAGCCTTGAACAGGGCATGTGACAGAAACACAGGAGTCTGTTTACAGGGACGTGCTGGGCCCCTGAATCAGCCCGGGAAAAAGAGGTGGAGAGGCCCTCATTGCGTGCTATAGAGAGAGATCTCTCTCCATAGCGCTGCTCTGCTACTAAAAGATTTGCCATTTCAGATCATGACAAGTGACAAGCCAGTGGTCCAATTACATGAGTTATATTTTCTTCGTTGTCGGGTGGAAACCTTGTATGTCCAAAACCGTTTGTTTTGTGTTTATCATTTTAAAAATGATTAAAACTAGTGAAAGTAGTTTTCACTACTTTTGTGCGACGGCCTTGTATGATGAAGCAGGGCTTTGCTTTGCGAAAAAATCGACAAATTTGAAACTTGGAGATACTAGGTTTCTGCCCGACAGTGACGATTTACTTTGTTGGCCGCCCAGCCCCCAAAATGGAACGAAGGCCCGGCCGTTCGGGAGTTGTCCCGCTTTTCCCAATGGCCAGCACGTCCCTGTCTGTGTACATACACTACACTTAACTACACATTCATGTGACCAGCGCCCCATGCACACTTATAGAGAGGGGTCGCTTCCTTTGTTAGTTTAATTTCCTTTGCTAAATGAATGGCCCAGAAGATGTACACTGAAGTTAGACTAGCTGACACCAGTTAAGTGATCAATGAAGGGACCCTATGACGGGGATCCCCATGGGTACTCATGCACGAACATGCACGTCCACTGACCCCATAGACATGTATTGGCATATGCACACGCACCCATATGTAGTATGTGCATGTAGCTAGACATTCATAGTAGGGCATTCACGAATAGTGATTTTTAGTATTCGAATTATTCGACCTCGGAGTATTCGAATAGTCGAATATTCGACAGGACTGGCCAAACTGTCAAATATTAAGTAAGCAAGAGGCGAACATTATGCATCTTCTAAGTTTGTGCATGAGGTGTGTGCGTTAACTTAAACATGACCATATAGGGATGAGAGAGCTGTACCAGGGTGTGTGTGTGTGTCCTGTGCTCCAGGGAGTAGGGGCCCAGTGTGTGTGTGTGTGTGTGTGTGTGTGTGTGTGTGTGTGTGTGTGTGCACGCACTCTGGATGAATTCCAGATGTCCTGACTCCCTTCACATGTCCATTCATTGAGGCCCAGATCGACCTTTCACCCTGCACTTCTAGTGGAATGTCCGGTACAGACTGTTCTTGTTTGTGTACAAATGTATTATCATAGCCTACATATAATAACGTATAATAATTTACTTCAGTATCTTCTCCGATCTCCTTTTCAAGAGTGAACCATTTTCTTTGACTGACGTCATCATCACACAGCAGTTAGCTCAGCTCATGTGTGTATTTCGTCTTGGTCACATTGACTCACAACAAACGCAGGAATAGCAATGGCCATTTGCTGGTTCCATCGTTTCAGACGCCACAAATCTTTGTAAATGTAAATTAATTTAAGCCATGCAGGATCCCGTTGCTTCATGGCCATAAAATATTTAATTCCGTGAAGATAAAATGATATTGTACTAATGGGCTCCTAACGTGCCATACATACTGTACGTACATACATACTGTAGAGTCATAGTAAATCAGTGTCACACATATTCTGAAGAAAATCTGGACACTTGACATTCAGTAGCCTAAAACATATTTAAAATGTGCCTTCTTTGCCAAGGACTAGCCCCATATAGAACCTCACCCATTGCTGCATACTGTTGTGCGGATATGCAGCGACGGGTGAGGTTCTATATGGGGCTATGCCATGGACATGCTGTGATGCTGATGACCCCTGCACAATAGCTGGGGTCTGGAGCCATACCTCTTTGTTTTTGGGACGACGGTATCCAGGTTCTCCCATTCACCCACTGGCCGCTGGTACCACTCTCGCTCCTTGTCCCTCCGTCATCCCCCGCCTTGTGATCGGCTAGCAGGAACTGAGCTTATTTGTCCAGCCAGGACCTTTCTAATGGTCTCTATTATGTGTGTGTGTGCGTGCGAGCGTGCGAGTGAGTGTGCGCCTTGGAGGCGGGGTCAATAAGGGGTTTAGATGAAATGGCCCTCGCCCATTAGCCTGCCTTCTGAAAGGCATTCCAGAAGGCAGGAGGAGTCCGTTTATTACTAGGCTACTCGCCCACGGGGGATGGTAAGAGAACAGAGAATGAATCATTGTATTTAACCCTCTAAGGCCCAAATATAGAAATACTTGAAATAAAAAATTGAAAAAAATCAGATGGTGTTGTAGGAGTCCTAACAACACAACTACTGCCTCTTAATCTGAAGGTTTGCTTGGTGCCTCGGTGCCACGCCGTTTCCTCCATAGGCCGCCGCTATTATTTTGAAGGGCCGGAAGGGGGTTGTTTTTGTTTTTTTGGATTATCACTTGACGGCAACGATTACGTCATCTAGTGACATGACAGTGTGAGCCCAGCTTTTGTGTACAAGTATGGAGAGTGGAGACCATCCTTTGTATAAGAATGTCCCTTTTGGAGAAAATGAAGTCTCTTTATGGGCCTCTCAATGGATTTACTATGGAGGACGTTAACTTCGCGTGCACGCCCGACGTGCGTTGTAAACAAATCGCGGACATTACCGATGCGGGCGGGACCGGAGCGACGTACAGTAAGTAATAATATCTTTACTGTATATACAGTAAGATTGACAGTCCTCGCCGTCAACGGCGCCATGGTATTAACCCTTTCACTGACGGTGAGCGTCGTCAAGGGCAGCAGAACAGTTAAGAGGAAAATGTAATGTTTTTTTCAAAAAAATGTTTTTGTAAGATTTTATAGCCATAAATCATAAATCATGCTCTAATTTGCATATGGGGGATATTTTTCACAATAATAACATATGTACATGTTCTAGATATTCTAATGATCACCAAAAAAAATAGTACAGGCATTTTACTTATGTTTTTGTGAGGAATAGCTTCCATGAAAAAGTGAGATGTTGTTCGTCAAAACTCTGGAATGTCAGCGGGTGTGGCGGGTGTGAATGTCAGCCCCTGTGGGGGGTATTTATATGCAAATATTGTGGCCAATGGCATTGTAATACTAAACAATAGAATCCAATGGTGATGTTTAGGTGGTAGGGGGAGCTAAAATAAAATGATTTAAACCTTTTTTTGGATAAAATACAAACGTTGTAATATTACAACCGTGGGCCTTAGAGGGTTAAGTGTCATGCCACCTGTCATGATGGCCATTGGATTATTATGACACCAGTTACAATATTCAAAATTAAATAAAAAAATAAAAAAAAAGGTAATAGGCCTACACTGGTTACCAGATCATCGTACAACATAGATACTGACAGAACAAAACGAAATAAATCATAAAATAGGGTAGGCTACAGTAGGCTACACATCCCCTACTGGCTGTATGCCACGCTTTTTCTTTCTTGTGTGTCGCACCAAATTCTGGGCCCTGGGTACAAGCCAAGGATTCACTGCGGGCCCCCCATGAATGTTCTTCATTGAAAAATAGCAGATATGCAAGCTTGTAAATCTGCTATTTTTATCGTTTTCTTTTTTTTTTTTACCCGTTTCCCATCTCAAAATATTTAGTTCCAGGGACCGCCCCCAGAGGAAAATTGTGAGTTACAAATGTTTGCTTAAAAAATACATATAGCCTATTCAAAGATTTGCACACATTTTCACAACTTTTCAAAAATAGCAGATCTATAAGCTTGTGCTGTAAGCTTGTAGATCTGCTATTTTTCAATAGTTAAAGTATAAAATAATTCCAGTAAAACAATTCCAATAAAATAACTCAGTCCCACTCCCCCCCCCCCCCCCCCCCCCCTCCCCCTCTTGAGACGCCCTTGCTTAGAGTGTGACACATTGACACAATACTGGCCACTTCCAACAGCCCTATACTCTCACATGACTGAGCCTGATGTGTGTTAAGGGCTCAACAATATTAGTGTTTTGTCGCATTCCTAGGACAATAATTTAATTATAATAAATGCAGTCACATTGATTTCGGATGGGGACCACCCTTTACTTTATTTGTTTATTTAGACGGGACACAACTTATTATTCAGTTCAATTCTTACGCCGGATTTAGCAAAGAAGCAAATTTATATCTATAAGCGACTTTGAGTATCTTGAAAAGCGCTATATAAGTTCGATGTATTATTATTATTATCTGTAGTACCCACGACAAAACACATGAAAAACAAAAACAGTAGGGATGGTCCGATCAGGTTTTTTGGAACCGATCACCGAGCACCGATCACAAAAGTTTGATCACCCGATCCCGATCAATCACCGATCCGATCAAGTTATTATTTATATTTTCTAAATGTTAATGTTTTAACTTTAATTCATTCATTCACTCACTCATGAATTCATTTATATATTTGCCTTATAGTTATTTACCAGCATTACTATGTATTTATTATCATAGCAGTAACTAATTATTCCTTCAGCACTGTGGAAATCAATACCCCAAAATGGCCTCAAGTGGGCATACTGAACGGCTGGTTGATCAGATGCACCAATCCGATCGGATCGGTGAATTTACCTTTTGATCTAAACCACCGATTATCGCCGATCACACTTTGATCGGCCCGATCCGATCCATTGCCGATCGATCGGTAACATCTCTAAAAACAGGCAGACAAAAGCAGTAAATTACAGTAAATTAAAGCACACAGGGAAAAACAAGCAGAATACGTAATACAATAACAGAGTAAAACAATTGCAAAGTATATCTATTTAACCCATTTAGGCCTACGATTATTGACTGCTTTAACTACTGAAAAATAGCAGAAAAAATCATGATTTTTCTTTGCAAGTCTTTGAATATATCTATTTAAAAGCGAACATTTGTAAATCAAATATTTGCTTCTGGGGGGTCCCTGGAACAACATATTTTGAGATGGGGGTCCGTGGCTAAATACCTGTAATTTTGGGGGTCCTTGACATGAAAAAGTTTGAGAACCACTGATTTAGAGGGAGGATTTAGAAGTCGGGTCAAAGATCGGGTCAAAGATATTCATAGACTTGCACACATTTTCACGATTTTTCAAAAATAGCAGATCTACAAGCTCGCCGCGCTGTGAGCTTGTATATCTGCTATTTTTCGAAGGTTAAAGCATACAATAATGGTTAAAGTGGTTCAAATCTAACGCGACTCGGGCGTGTTCCAGGTATTTGAGAGTTAAGGCTAAGATCTGATGGGAGTGAGCTTGCACTTCTTAGCAAAACAGTTTTATCTCATTGGAAATGTGAGGTATTAATGTGACACAGATTTCGGTGGCGCTATGCAGCGGAAAAGTAAGATTTAGTACATTTACTCAAGTACTGTACTCAAGTACAATTTTTTGGTATTTTTTACTTTACTTGAGAATGTTTTACTTTTACCTCCTACATTGCTGAGGAAAATATTTTACTTTTACTCCACTCCAATTATTATAAAACTTACTTTGTAGATTTAGATTATTATTACAAAACGTAAATTAACCAATTCATCCCTTAGCCAAGATATACATTTCAACCATTTGAAAATGGCCAATTTCAACATACTGTACTTTCAAGTCAATTTTGTATTCCAGACTTTTACTTGCAACCGATTATTTCTACATTGCAGTATTGATACTTTTACTTAAGTATAAACTGTGTGTACTTTCATCATTTGAGTTTTTCATATTTTATACGGAGTAAAACACATAATACATTTAGGAAACAACAGCATGTTGACCCAAAGTGCTTTCCAATCTAAGACGACCAGTAGCAACAAGAACATGGTAACAAGTAACATACGAAAGAACAGAAAAAAAAAGTCTATCAAGAGGCAAGACAAATGCAAGTAGTGGACAGACAAAGAGGACATAAAACCGCAGGGCAACACAACTAAAAGCAAGGTAGAAGAACTGCGTCTTTCAGTTTTCCTGTGTGAATTTTGTGGTGTACATACATTATGTATCATTACATTTTAACTCAAATTTTGCTTCTGGGGGTCCCTGGAACTAAATATTTTGACTTGTTACAGAGTCCTTCAGCTTAATTGGTTTAACTTAACCCACCCCCTCTTCTGATTGGCCGAAACTTTATTTGGCTATAACTCATCAACCGTTTGTCGTACAGACTTGTGGGTGGTGTCATTTGACTTGTTTCCTTGTCCTTAATTGGTTAGTGTAACTTAACCCTGCCCCCTCTTCTGATTGGCTACTGCCCCTTGTGACGTGGGTAGAGCTCTGCACAGTCTTTGCATCTTCACGTCGCCGGCTTCCTTTGAAAATGAACGGTGGTCTGCGTCTTTGCGGCGGACATGGTGTACACGACTTCGGGCTTCACTCTTTTGGGTTTGGTGTGTGTGGTGTGGTGCACCTTGAGGTTAGACATGGTGGTGAACGACTTCCCGCACTCGACGCAGAAAAAGGGCCTCTCGCCGGTGTGACTTCTCTTGTGCACCGTCAGATTGGTGAGCTGAGCGTACGTCTTGTCGCACTGGTCGCAGGCGTACGGCCGCAGGCCGGTGTGAATGACCAGGTGTCTTTTGAGGTTCGAGCCTGTGTTGAACCTTTTCCCGCACTGGTCACAGCCGTACATCTTCTCCGTGGTGTGTATTCTCCGGTGCACTTTGAGACCCGAACTCAAAATGAACCTTTTCCCACACGTGTCGCAGCAGTAAGGTTTCTCTCCTGTGTGGATTTTCTGGTGTCTCTTGAGGTGAGCTCGAGTCTTGAACTTCTTCCCGCACTGCTCACAGCAGTGGGGCTCCTCCACCCTGTGAACTATCATGTGTTTTTTCAGGAAAGACAACCCCGCAAACCTTTTCCCGCACTGGTCGCAGGGGTAAGGTCTCTCCCCGCTGTGGAGTTTCTGGTGTTCGCTTAACTGATACGGCTCGTTGAACATCTTGCCGCAGTCGGCGCACGTGAAGCGCTTCTCTCCGGTGTGCGTTCGTCCGTGCGCCACAAGGTGATACCGCTGTCTGAAGCTTTTCCCACATTGGTCGCAATGAAACGGCTTCTCTCCCGTGTGAATTCTCCTGTGCACCTTGAGATAACTGGAGAACCTGAACCTTTCCCCGCAGTGGTCGCAGCAGTAAGGTTTCTCCCCGGAGTGAATTCTCTGGTGGGTTTTGAGGTAAGACTTGTCGCTGAAATGCTTCCCGCATTCTTCGCACTCGTGGGGCTTCTCCCCGGTATGAATCCTCTGGTGTATTTTAAAACAAGTCATTTGGGTGAAACCTTTCCCGCACAGCTCACAGCTGTAAGGTTTTTCTCCCGTGTGAACAAGCCGATGCCGTTTCAAGAGCACCTTGTGCACGAACCGCTTCCCGCACGTTTCGCAGGCGAACGGCCTCTCCACGATGTGAGTCTTCTTGTGATGCCAGAGGCCAGATTTCGACGTGTACGTTTTCCCGCATACCTCACAGCGGGGCTTCTTGTGACATTTCTGGTGAAACCGCAGATTGACCAACTGAGTGAACCTTTGGCCGCACTCGTCGCAGCCGTGAGGTCTTTCTGCGGTGTGGATGTTGCGCTTGTGTTTTCTTAAGGGCGATAAGCGTGCAAAACGCCTGCCACATACGTCACAGCTGTACGGCTTGTCACCGGTGTGAACCGTCTCGTGTTCTACAAGGCTTACTTTTGAGGTGAACCTTTTCCCACATTGTTCACAACCGTAGGGTTTCTCTCCGGTATGAACTCGCTGGTGTACTTTGAGATAATAGATTGAAGAGAAGCTTTGTCCGCACTGGTCACAACGGCCCCGTCTTGGTTTAGAAGAGGGTGGGACTGGACGACGGGTATCTGGGAGAGAAAACACAGACCCAATAATAAGAGCCAGATTCATGCATTCATCAGCCTTTGAAAGGTCTTGTGACATTTCATCCTTCACAATTCAACTTAACACTTTTCAGGGCTTTTATTTTGAAGTGGTCCCAACGGTAGAGTGCCTGGATTTCCCCCCCATAGACCAGCACTTTTATTTTGAAGAGCAGGGAACATCCAGTTTCCATTTTGGATCACGTCGCGCCCCTGGATGTTTTCGTCAAAGTCCCTCCTCCATGCTAGAGAGAGGTTATGCTAACCGGAGCCAACCATTTTGAAGCTATATTGCCGTGAAAAAAGCGATTCTCAGTGATCCATGTGTTTTTTTTGGAGAAAAGGCATCTTTTTTGCAGCACAATGAATGGATGCCTATGAGAAATTTACGCTGCGCGATGACGGATCGCCGGAGTCTCCCACCAGTTTGAAATCCAAAATGTGGTATTACCAGTGTTTTATTTTTTTTTTAGTTTTTTTTGATTGACTAATAGATTAATGTTACCAGCATGTGATGCATTCAGATGAGACATTAAGGCTAAACGGATAACACAAAAAAGTCCTGGGGCCTCACTAATCTCATTCAGTTTGGTCATGTTCATTTGGATCTCAATGGGGATGTGTGTAGCTGAGCGGCGGTTAAGAAATTAGGTACTCCAACGGCTACAGCAGACGGCTACGGCAACCGGAAATGGCTCAGTGCTCAATAGATAAACCTGCTTGCCGTCGCAGCCGTTCTTACTAAGCCGGAAGCTCCCTTTCCACGTAGTGTCTACAACGTCTGCTGCATAGACGCGTCGCCATGGGAACCAACAAGTTAAGTAGGAGGAGTGGGAAGTACTGGGAACCCGTCACCGACGGCTGTTTGCTTAACGAATTTGACTGCTGCGGCAATCGCGTCATACTAGCTGTACTTCCGCCCGGCGGAGCCGTCCTGAAATCTGTCGGAGCTTTAAGTCCCTATTAAATCATTGCGGGGACGGGCAGGAATGGTCCGAAATCTAACGGGAGCGGCCGGGAGTGGTATTAAGAAAACACTCCTGCGCAGGGCTCTAGTGCATACCTGTTCTGTGTAACTTGATCACAGGTTTGGACATTGGGGTCTGCTTCGCTGCTACAACTCTGTTCTTCACATGTTGTTTTAACAGCCCCGGATCTAAAAAGAAAAAAAAGAAAGAAAAAGAAGTGTAATGTAATAATGATAACAACATCATCATAACGTGATGGGTCACATTTAAAGCAAATAGTTAACAGTTATGTTGATAACATAGATACTGTATAATAATTATAATAATACATCCAATTTATGTAGTGCTTTAATAGTGTGGTTGCCCGAAAGGGCAACAAACTACAGTACTTAATTTTTGTATATTTATTTCACTACTCCTCCCACCGTTTTTGCGGTACACACACAAGCCATATTTCAAATCAATCGGCTTCATCGGGAAGAGTGCTTCCATTTTGCTAAGGGATATCTAATATAGTATCATTTATAGTTTATGAATGGATTTGTCCCAAATTTTTACAGCGCATGTTTTGATCGCAAAGCCCGTCATTGTGTGACAATTAATCGTCGACTTAAGTTGACGATAATCGTGACAGCCTTAACTATGGCATCGCATTGAGTAATGTTATAAGTAATAAATACAGTACATACCTATTCTGTGTAACTTGATCACTGGTTCCAACATGGTGGTCTGCTTCACGGCTACTGGTTCCAAAATGGCGGTCTGCTTCACTGCTGCTGGTTCCAAAATGGCGGTCTGCTTCACTGCTACATCTCTCTTCTTCACACTCTGACGGAAAACCTTAGGATGGCTGTCGTTCGGCCTGGGAGTCAAGTGTTTTTTTACATGCTCTGGATCTAAAGAGGGAAAAAAAGGGGGGGGAGAATAAATAACCAAAGAATAGTAAAGAAATGCCCGGAAGTGAACTTTATCCATGATGCACTTCGCACAACACCACATAGCTGCTTGGAAAACAGAGCAGCAATAGCGGACACACCAATTGTGGCTCGAGGACGTATTTTATACGGACCACGGTTTGATTCCTATAATTTGTCAGGATTCCTTTTTGTAGGAAATCATAATGTAGTAACAGCTCATAATGTAATAATTTAAATGCAATAAAAACTCATACTGTAATAACTAAGACACCTCAGGGCGACAAGCGCACCATGTCTTGGCCATCTGGCCAGTGATGTATATCGGACCAGTTACCCATATGCCATACGGAGACCCCTGGTACCCATATGGAGATCCATGTACTGTAGATATGCTGTGAGAGCCCAAACATGCTTACTCAGTTATTCGTTATGTGAAAGTACTATGATGTCTATGACATTTGACATCCTACATACAATCCCCTTTCTGCCCATACATGGAGATCCCTGTCTGTAGAGCCTGCCGCACATACAGGTATATGGGCTGTCATGGCCATTTGTCTTGGCCATATATGGATTCTGTTAGTGTGGTATGTGGCCGATGTCAATGGCCTCCATATGGGCATTACCATATGAAGTTCTGTTAGATACTGTAATGGCTTAATATTGATGACATCAGGGATCTCCATATATGGGCATAAAAGGGATTCTGTTAGTGTGGTTCCCCTGACATCACAGTGATGTCAGAGCGTGGTGTCAGAGCGGAAAACCCATAGGCCGTAAAAACGCGTACACGTCCAGACAGACAGAGACATGATGTGCCATTTTACATCAGCTCATAATGTAATAAAATAAATAGCGCATAACGCTATAAGGGATTGTTCTATAATATTATAATGTTTTTAGGGGTCGACCGATATGGGATTTTCATGTTCGATTTCGATATCGATTTGTTGTGATCAAAGAGGCCGATAACCGATATTAAGAACCGATATGCATTTTAAGTAAAAATAAATCAAAATAAATACTCCAATTTTAAATGGTGGTTAAGTGGTTAATTCATTTATATATTGTTCTCATCCTAATTGTTCTAGAGGCTCACATCTAGTCGTCGCATCACCCTAGAACAGGGGTGGGCAACTTTGATGATGGAGAGGCAACTATATTTTCACATCCACTCCAGAGGGCCACATTACATATACAGTTAAATATACAGCAAAAATAGCCAATCTACAAGCTCAAAACGTGTCACAGTGCGACACATTTTGAACTTGTAGATCTGCTATTTTTTTTATTTGAATTTTGAATAGTTTTTTAGCTATTTTTAAATTTGAATCCTGAAAATGTGCATTTTTCATGGATTGGGCTGTTTGTATTTCTTCTAAATTTGCTGTAATATTTTTTCAGCGCTAAAAACGTATCCCAGAGTGGGAAATCAGGAAAAATCAGTTACGAAGATGCACAAATAGTTTAAAAAAATAAAAATGTTCCAACTTTTTTTTTCGATAACGATATTGATCGAATTCAATAATCGCCCGTTTCGATAATCAGTCTATCCCTAAATGTTTTACATTAAGAACCACATGTAGCCGTCGTAATGTAATACAAAGTTCACAATGGCCCATATTGTGGAGAAAAGTCCACGGCAACCACACTTGCAAATTCAATCTGTCCTTGTCCATTTTAAGCCCATATATGGAGATCCCAGATGTCAACAAGCCAACACAGACTGTCCGTCCACGGAAATTGCATAATCTCCAGGATTAAGCAAAAACTACAAGACCAAATTACATAAAACTTGGGGGAGTGTCGTATTGGCCCACTTTGATGACATATAATTTTCAGATTGGGGTCGGTCCACTGCCAAGTATAATTTTGGTTTGAGCACCACTCATATAGCAACATACATTTTTCAGAAAACCGTTAGGATTTAGAATACATAATCTGCCTCTGGTGTTAAAGGAGCTAGAGTCAACTTTTTCTTGAAAAACGGATGCTAAAATAAAAATGTTTCGAAAATATAAGCTTATATTTTTATAAAATATTTTTGAAACATTTTTTATTTTAGCATCAGTTTTTCAAGAAAAAGTAGACTATAGCTCCTTTAAGTCACTTCAACGCTGCATAATATTCACATTGTGTGTGGGTGTAATCATGACAGTCGAGCCACTTAAACCCTCTATACTTGACTGGGATCCAAGTCTGGATGGATCCAAATTCCAAATACTATGGCATCACGCAATGACATCACAGCATTGTCATCACAGCATTGTCATCACAACCAATGTACTGGTCTTTAAAAGTAAATGTCCAATAAACTAAATGTCATTCAACAACTATTCCAACGATTTAAATGTATGCGCTGATTCACGGTGGTGCTGCTGTGTGAAATGTTTCACTGGACAATAGATCAGAAAGGAGGACCTAAGAATTGCTACCATGCTGCTGTGGTAGTCGGACACACGCTGTACTCATTTGGAGGATACAACGGCTACCTGAACAACAGTGATCAGATTGAAGTCCACATCTTCAACACAGTGTCTTTGCGTTGGAGGAAGTTGCCCCCAGTGACAAATGGAAGAGGTCAAAGTTCCATTGAGGTTCCCTCCGGGCGCCGTAGCCACAAAGCTGCGCTGGTAGCAGAAATTGTCTACATCTGGGGAGGATGCTATCCTTACTGCAATGTGCTTTATGCCTTTGATGTTGACACCCACAGCTGGTTCAAACCCAATGTTTCTGGGACATTTCCCGGAGCAAGGAGCTGCCACTCGGCCTGTGTCCTGGAGAAGGTCATGTATGTGTATGGAGGATACACCCAGCTGGCTGGCTATACTAATGACATGTACAAGTTGGACACCACCATAATGGTCTGGTCTTTAATTAACACCAGAGGAACTCTGCCACCTCCTTCAGAAAGTCACTCTGCCACCATCATTGGAACAAAGATGTTTGTATTTGGGGGCTGCGGGGTGTCCTACAACAACAGCATCAGCGTGTTTGACACAGAGACCAACTGCTGGCTGAACACACTTTCTGCACAGCTTCTCCCAGAGAAACGTTCAAGTCATTCAGCCTTTGCCTACAATGGAGAGCTGTACGTATTTGGTGGCTGTCACGGGAACCAGTACTTCAATGATCTGTGGAAATTCAGTCCAGAGGCCTTTTCCTGGAAGCAGGTTGAGACCAAGGGGAAAGACCCATGTAGGATGTGTGGGATGATCTGTTGCATGGTGGGAGATCGTATTGTCATCCATGGAGGATACAGAGAAAACAGAAGCTGGTCTGGTGACCTGTACATCCTAGACTTAAATCCAAGCCTGAAGATGTTATGCAAGCTAGCAGTCACTCAGCATGGTCTGAAGCAGTCTGAACTCCCACATAACATCAGGTGGGAACTGTCAACCATGACTACCAACAGTAAAAAAACAAAATAACAGTTTGGGGGCCAGGAGGGCAAATTGTCTAGGACGAGTGGATTTCTTTCCTGGGTTTTTTAGCGTGGGTTCTGTCAGCATCCCTGTGTTAGCTGATCTGTTAACGGGTGGGGTTGTAGGGGTTGATCAGGCCCATTACCATAGAACTTACTGCATAGAAGGCCAGTCTATGATATCCGTACTATGAGATCATACTGAGCAATGTTAGTAAAACAACACATACCTATGATTCTGTGTAACTTGATCACTGGTTTCAACATGGAGGTCTGCATCACTGCTACAACTCTGTTCTTCACAGCTTTAGCGTGGCTAGGCCTGGGCGTCGAATGTTTTTCCGGATCTAAAGGTGGAAAAGGGGAAAATAAATGTACCAAAGATTAGTAAAGAAAAATACTTGGAAGTGAACTTGATCCGCCAACTTACAGTTTACGATATAGGCTTTCAGCAGCTGCTCTTAATCAAGAGTGACTTATAATAAGCAAGGACAGCACAAGGTAATACATCAACATTAACTCATTCATTGCTTTTTCAAAATGGCCCCCAAGTTCCTCACTGACACGTTCCTAAATTTCTAGTGCACAGAACATGCCTAGATCATGCACCATATGTGTAGTACCTTTTCACAGCTTTCAAACAAAAGAATACGCTTGGAAATCCGTTCAGGCATCCATGAGATAGAAGCCTTCAAAGTCTTCAATTGTAAACAAACATGGCTGCCATTTTGAAAGATGTGTTTGTTATGGGGCTAAACATGCAATTTCGCGATTGCGATCATGCCTTATACATTTTAGGCATTTTTTTTTTTTAATTATGGGAAAACTCGGGAAACTCGGGCCGTGGCAATATGGGGGTACTGAAATAACACGGGAAACTCGTGGCTTGGCTGTGAATGAGTTAGTCTCGCGTAGCCAGACAACTATTCCACAATCTCTGAATGCTATATAGTCTGGAACAGCAGCTCCCGAACGGTGAGTATCGAAAACGGGCATTAACGTTCAAAAAAATATATTTTAAAATGTCATTTCTGCTAAGCAGCAAGCTAAACATGCTTATATGATTTTTATTTATATAATGATAAATATGTGTGATGTGAGACTGAAACGGAAGTGACGTGGGGGCTTCACTTCCGCTTCATCTCGCACTCATCGTATTCTATTTCTATTGACCAAATCGCGGAGGCAACAGTCTGGTGTTAAAGGCAGGGTAAGTGATTTCTTTTAATTCAAATAATAACAAAACGGGGCTATGTTCTGATAGTACTAGTTACTATAGAGTGTTTGGTCCATGTTTGGACTTCAGCCTTATTGAGGAAAAAAAGCGCTTTCGGTTTTGGTGGAAGAGACAGGTTTTCCTCCAATCATGGATGCTCGAGTGCAGGTGAGCCTTGGTGGATCAACTTAAACTTAATTTAAGTTGATCATGATTGGACGAAGGCCTCCGCCTGTCACCTACATGAAAACTGAAACTTAAATGAAATCACTTAGTCTACCCTTAATCATTAAACCAAAAGGACATAAAAAAGGGTCAGTTTGGTACACTTTGTTACAAAGGGATAACCCCCAGGGAAGATGTACAGTAGCCTCCATTACAAGCACGCACCTGGACTGTTCACAGACTCTCCTCCAGCAGTCATTTTCATGAGCAAGGCCGCCTGCCGCCGCTCGGAGAGAGGGTAATTCCCGGCCTGGATCCCTGGTGGCCCCGTACCAACTCGGGTGTCGGTAGGCTGCTTTTTGACGCACTTCCGCTCCGGACCTTGCTTCTCTGTAAGGAGAGAGAGAGCCAAGAATATATATATATATTGCAAGAATGACATAATAATAATAATGGGAACTCATTTAAAAGGTAGCAAAAATGTATATAGCAAAAGCCTATGTTGCTATTATCAGTGGTGCTGTCAAGGATTGCCAAAATTGTGTGTATTTGGCTGTGGGATTAAAGATTTGAATTAAAAATATTTGCTTAAAAATAAAAATAAAAACTTTATTGAAAAAAGCATTGCGACGCATTATAAGCTTGTAGATTGGCTATTTTCAAATATCCGGTGTAATAGGTGTGCTCGTTTGGTCGCTTCCTTGGGGCTTGTTTTCTAATAGATCTGGTCGCTTATTTCTCTCTCAAAATCTGGCACCACTGGAGTGAGAACTAAATCCCGCCCTCGGGGAAGTCTGAACAGCCAAGGATGCAAGTCTGACTCTGAACGGGAGAGTATTTTTTGCGATGCTTACCAGCGACGGCAGGTAAGCATTTCACCAGGTTAGCATTCAACAGGTTAGCATTCACCAGTGTTAGTTTTACTGAGGTTAGGGTTAAGGTTAGGTTTAGGTGTATCTCCGTCCCCCAGACATTCGGCGCCTCCGCGCAGCCAATCACAAACTTCGGTCTGCCTTAACCCAGTTGCCTTTTAGATACACTCGGACTGAACGACCTGCAAAAAACACTCTCCCGACTCTGAACACAAGTTCAGGTATTGAGAAACGGCCATTGTCTCTATAACCCGGGAAGACCGGGAACTCATTATACATTATTACTTTAACCATTATTTTATGCTTTAACTACCGAGTGCCACGCTGCGAGCTTGTAGATCTGCTATTTTTGGAAAATCGTGAACATTTGCGCTAGTCTTTGAATATTTTTGACCCAACTCTATAAATGTCTTCTAGATCCTTCTTCTTCTAATTCAGTGGTTCTAAAACATGTATTTGGCCACAGACCCCCCCCATCTCAAAATATGTTGCTCCAGGGACCCCCATGCAGAAGCAGAGATTTGAGTTACAGAAAAACATATTATTCAAAGACTTTCAAACATTTTTTTCAAAAAATAGCAGATCTACAAGCTTGCAGTGCGGCACACGGTGCCACGCTGCGAGCATGTATATCTGGTATTTTTCAATAGCTAAAGCAAAAAATAATTCCAAGTCTTAATGTGTTAAGGGAGTTACTGGTAATGGCTGGTATGATGTAATTTTACCGTGCTTCTTGGCAGTTATTGTGGTGAGTCAAACCAACAGCCCCCAGGAGGGATACTGAAGCTGCTATGGCAAAACTTCCTCATTTAAAACGGTTACGGCAAATTCTTCACAGACCCCCATTTGAAAAGATATGCCAGGGACCCCCTGTAAGAGAAGATCTTTTACGGCTCTAGCTGTGCCAACCACTTTAATTTCAGGGATCCCCAGTTTCACATGCAGCATTAGGGCTACGGACCCCCATTTTATGGCATTTTTATCTCTGAGACGCCAATTTATATTGTAAAATCTGGGGGGGGGGGGCGCTCTCCATTCCGACATGTCGCCACTCCGACAGTGACTTCTTATTGTCGGAGTGGCAACACTTCCATAGAGGTTAAGGTTAGGGTTAGGGTAAGAGAAAGGAGACATGTCGGAATGGAGAGATGCACCCGTAAAATCTATGTTAATTTAACTCTGAGAGTGTACAAATGGAACCAAGTGGACCCATTTGGGTCCATTTGTTCACTCTCTGAGTTACAGACCCATAAGGGTCCAATTGGTTCCCAACCATCATTTAATTGGGGACCCCCTGGAACTCCCTCGAGGACCACACTTTGAGAACCAATGCATTAGACTCTTGAGCGTTCTTCTTCGCACACTGAGGATGGAAAACAGATCACACAAAACCTTTTATGAATAACTCCGGATCTATACAAAATAAAGACACAAAAACAGAATAATCAAACCAGTATAAGACGCCTGGGAGGAGTTGGCGCTAAGCCAAGAATAAACAGACCAGGAAGTGGTTCCTGCTCCTTTCCCTCCCTTGCATGCATGTATGACTCTGTGTGTGTGTGTGTGTGTGTGTGTGTGTGTGTGTGTGTGTGTGTGTGTGTGTGTGTGTGTGTGTGTGTGTGTGTGTGTGTGTGGGCGTGTGCGTGCATCTGAAAACAATAGTTACTGAGGCCTACTGAAGACCTCTCGACTCCTAACTATCAAGTATTAGTATCATCATAAAGACCTAGATATTAATATAATCAATGAATGAATACATTATCTACTCTATAACGTCACACATAATCAATCATGATAATCTCTAATCTACTGCAGGCTGTCACAATTATTACATAATTGTCTAATCGCAATTATTTGAGGTAATCGCAATTATTTTGCACAATCTTCATAATCGTTTCCATGTTGAGAAATGTTCATATAGTTTCAAACACCTTCAAAAAGTAGTGGAAATAGCAGATCTACAAGCTCACAACGCATCGCGATGCGACGCGTTGTGAGCTTGTAGATCGGCTATTTCCCCTATCAATGTTCTTTTTTTAAGTATAAAGTTGTCAAATATGTCAGTAATTTCTTTGTAGATTGTGATGTAGATGTGTCATAATTGCCATGTGCAACTTCAAAGCCAAAAAGCCAAACAGAAATGTAATTGTCAACGACAAATACACAATTAAATCGTTAATCGTCATGTAAAATGTCATAATCGTGACAGCCCTAGAAGTAAGTAAAGTAACTAGTACTAACTACTAACTTCCATATAGATCTTTCCCCACATGATTCTCATTATCCACACGTTAGACATGTGTATACTCTTACACAACTTATTAACCCATAAAGATATAAAGACAGTGTTTAAAAAATATGATTATTTCTGACAATGCAGCGAAAAACAACTAAAATACTGTTACTATTGAGCATAAAACATGGCAACATATCGCATGTCCTATTTTATTATTTAAAAAAATAAAAGTTAATGTGACAGAATGTTAACCCATTTAGAACGGGTACACATTATTGTGTATCATTATTTTATGCTTTAACTATTGAAAAATAGCAGATATACATGCGAGCTTGTAGATCTGCTATTTTTTATATATTGTGAAAATTAGAATTTTGACCCGATTCTATAAGTGTCTTTTGAATCCTTGACCTTCTAAGGTTTTTTAAAAAAAAACTATGTTTCTATGTCAGCAATCTGGCCAGCCATCGTCAAAGAAAAGGTCATTTTCACTGGGCCAGATAACAGATAAAAAAAATCTCTTTCTCCAGATATTTTTCCATTCAAAGTGGATGGTAGATACAGATAAAAAAATATCTACCACATATATTTGCCACAGATACTTTTATCTGTGGCAAATATTATTTTTTTATCTGTATTTGAGTTACAAACGTTCTCTTTGAAAATACATATATTCAAAGATTTGCACACATTTTCACAACTTTTTCCAAAAATAGCAGATCTACAAGCTCGCAGCGCGGCACTCGGTCCCGCTCTGTGAGCTTGTAGATCTGCTATTTTTCAATAGCTAAAGCATTCAATAATTCTAGGCCTAAATGGGTAAATGTTTTTGAAACATTTCAACAACACAAATCGTGTATGCAGGGGAACCCTGGCACAACAAGATATATTCAGTGGGAGGTCCGCGGCCAAATGCATTTTAACTTGGGTCCTCCTTAACATGAAAGTGCTTGAGCCACCACGTGTCTCTCATGTGTGGCCTACTCTGTGAGAGACAGAGTGCGGTGGAACTGTGTGTGTGTGTGTGTGTGTGTGTGTGTGTGTGTGTGTGAGAGAGCGAGAGAGAGAGAGCGCGAGTCATACACAAAAATGTGAGATTAGATTAGGAAAAAACAGTGCTCTACCCTAGAAATTGTGTCCTTACTGGCAAGGCTGGACTGTTTCCCAAGTAATTTCTAAGTATAAGAAAAGAAAAGTCTAAGAAATTACATAAATTAGAAAAATTAGTGAAAATAGACGATCTACAAGCTCACAACGTGGTACGAAGTGACGCGTTGTGAGCTTGTAGATCATCCATTTGCACTAGATTGGGCAAACGTCTCATTTCTCCTTTGGGTCACGAGCTAAAAGGTTTGGGAACCACTGGCTTACAAACGGCTAACAAAAAGGAGAACCAGTCAAACCACGTTCCTCTTTACTGGGAGGTTCATGCATTTTGTATGACTGGAAACTGTCAAAGAATGTTGGAGTCTAGAGCAAAACAGTTTGAAAGAACCAAATGTTCTGTGAGTGTTTACTTATACTGCTTCCCGTGGCTGGAGCCATCTATACTATAATTTTGCGAATGTCTGTCCCAGCGTTTCTCCTCGGTGGCTGGAGCAATTGATCTGAAATCGCATCACCATCAGCATATGAACACACCTGACATAACTGTGAAGGCCGTTTGTCACTTTCACAAATCGTATGCTGTATATTAGCATTTTTATGCTGTATCTACTATCTATTCTGCATCTAGCATGAGGCACATCTATTCTGCATCTAGCTTGAGGCAAAATGTTTAACCAGCTCTGTGTGTGTGTGTGTGTGTGTGTGTGTGTGTGTGCAGGCAGGCGGGTGTGTGTGCAGGCGGGTGGGGGGGGGGGGGGGGGGTTAGCCATTAAACGAAACGGGTATTTCTTACATTGATGCTCCTACATATTATCATGCAAGCACCAGTTAAAGTTACTTTCCATCCCTCATATACTGTATGCACAGTGCACATCCCATAACCCACACACTGCACATCATTTGGGAGCTCATATCTTTGAACGGGTAAGGGCTAGTTGTTGTAAAGCAGGGGTTTTCAAAGTGGGTGACGGGGCACCCTGGGGTGCCGCGAGATAATTTGATAATATTTGGAATTTATTTGGACACTTGAACTTTTTTTGTTGTATAATTTTAAACTTGAAGTACAAAGTTGTTTTCAGTCAGTTCTAACCAACATGGCTATTATCTCAACGTTTTCCTCGCAACATAATCACTAAAATATCGTCACTGTCAGGCAGAAACCTTGTATCTCCAAGTTTCAAATGTGTACATCTTTTGGAAAAGCAAAGCCCTGCTTCATCATACAAGACTGTCGCACAAAACTAGTGAAAATATCCGATCTACAAGCACACAACGCCTCACATTGCGAGGCGTTGTGTGCTTGTTGTGTGCACTAGTTGTGTGCACTAGTTTAGTTGTGTGCACTAGTTTAGTACATTTTATAGATGATAAATACAAAACGAACGGTTTTGGACTAACAAGGTTTCCACCCGACAACGACGCTATGCTATAAATATAAGGTGCTGGGAGTGAAAATTATAATGTAGGGGTGCCTCGGATTAAAAAAATATTCATGGGGTGCCCTGAGACAAAAAAGTTTGGGAACCCCTGTTGTAAAGGTTTATACTTGAGTAGATCTTTTGCAGCTGTGGCCTGTGGCCTACCTGACATCTGGCCCTGAGGCGTCATAGGCTTTGCTCCACATCTTTAGGTTGTAGGTCTGTCACAATTATTACGTAATCGTCTAATCGCAATTATTTGACACAATCGCGATTATTTTGTGATAATCGTCATAATCGTTTCCATGTTGAAAAATGTTAAAACATTTTCTAACATTTTCAAAAATTAGCAGAAATAGCAGATCTACAAGCTTACAACATGTCACAAGGTGTTTGTAGATCAGCTATTTCCAATATTTTTACCAATAACTTTTTTTTGGAAGTACAGTAACATCGTAACAATGAAAAATAGCTCCAGTTACAAGTTGCTTTTTTAACCTTTTACAGTTAGTCTATGATGGTGAGCTTGTAGATCTGCAATTTCGCAAGGAAATCTCGCTCTTTCGACAACAACATTTCGACAAAAGCGTCGGGAGGGTTAGGGTAAGGGTTAGGGTTGGGTGTCGAAAAGATGACATGATGTAGATAGAAACAGCGACACTCCCCAATTTTGCGACGCGTTGTGAGCTTGTAGATTGTCTATTTCCACTATTTTTTTTTTATGTTAAAAAAATCATATATTTTATTTTGATGATTATGACAAAATAATTGCGATTAAAGGATTATGTCAAATAATTATCATTACACGATTATGTAATAATTGTGACAGGTCCACAACTTGCATCTCTAGGTTTATTTATTTATGTATTTGTTAATATGATGAATCCAGAGTTTCAACACAAACCATTGACATACATTGACATACAAACAGAATCCTATCTGATTGCATTAAACGACATTACACTCACCAACATTGCAGGTGTTACAGAAAGCTTGAATTATCCTCTTTCTATCTGCAAAGTGTTTGTTTCATAAAAACCCACCGTAGACATGTTATTCTGTAGCTACTACAACTATGCAGCTGTGCTACAACTATCCTAAATTATAATACACTATAATGGATTATAACTGTGATTATAATACACTATACAGTATTAATGTATTACTATTATAATTATAATACACTATAATATATTATAATAATGGTTATAACACAATAGAATCTATTATCATGTATTACAACCATATCCTGGTGGTCTAAATGAAAAGTCAGTGAGTGATCACTGTCATTATGAAGTGTTTGGCCCTGTTTGACTAGCTCAGACCTACTCTGGATTGGATACTTTTTAGTACCACGTTTAGTACCACTTTCATCACTCTACCCAGGTCCTTGTAGTGGAAAACCTGGCACAAGTGGGCGGGTGTGTGGAGTGGTGTGGTGTTGGGCCATGTCAGTGGAAAAGGGGCTTAATACAATCAGATCACCTTCACAGAATTTATTGACAGAAAGTAGCTCATGTATACAGCGATTGTTTATGAAACAAACACTTTGCAGATAGAAAGAGGATAATTCAACTCTATGTTGATGAGTTAACAAACATAGTTTAATACATTGCATTGTTCCCATTCTAAATCCTCTCGCACAAAGATTTGTCTGTATAGTAACTCTGAGGACCATCTAGGGGTCCCAGACCCCATGTTGAAGACCCCTGCTTTAAAGTAAGCAGGCATAGCAGCCAGGCAAGTATGAACTTGTTTTAATTACCCAGCGTTGAAGGGAGGCTATGAACCTATTTTTTACAGCTAACCAGGTAACTAAGATATATAGAGCACTGGTTCCCAAACACTGGGTCGGGACCCATTTGTGGGTCACAGACACATTTTTATGGGTCCCTCAATGTTTGGTTTCCTACAATTTGTTTTTAATTGTTATCATTTCAAAACATGAACAAAAATTCAAGTCAAAAGTTTTTCATGATAAAAAATGATTTTCCTAGGTAATTAGGCTACATGAATAAATAACAGAAACATCTAACACATTCCATAAATTAGAAAACAGTTGTTTAAGAAGTAGTGAACATAGCCAATCTAGAATCTACCTACAGTATTTTGACTAGTTTTGGTCCCCTGGCAAAACATATCTATAGTTCTGTTTTGGGGGCTAAAATGTTTGGTAACCAATTCTGTTCTACAACACCATTGCGTTTTCCAGGCAATACACAGACAGCACGTACCGGGTAATAAGGACCAGAACTTGGCTTGACATGGAAAACAACAAGAATTCTCTTAAATCATTAACCTCAACGTCAAACAATATCCTCCACTCTACAATAACAATGTTATGGCACTGTTAACCTTCAGATACTCACCGATAAGTCTACTCCGAGGTTTGGACGAGGGAAAAACGACTGTGTTTGCACTCACACAGAGACAAAATACAGCCACACACAGACACAGCCTGTACTCAACGAAGCTCAGAATGCAATGGACGATAACCAGGAAGTCAAGCTGTAGTGAGTAAACGTATGTAGTGCAGTACCCAGACCCAGTCACTAGAGGGCGATGTAAGACAGGAGTCTTCAATGTTTTTCAGGCCAAGGACCCCGGGGCCGGGGCCCTCACTCCCCAGTGGTTCCCAACCTGTTCCCAACCTGTGGGTCGGGACTCGGGACCGCCAGGGCGGGTCCTCAAATTATTTTAGGGGGGTCCCCAGATGATTAGTGTGCAACATTGTTTTCTCACTCAACACAACTGTAAATAAACCAACATAAAGTTTAAGTGTACAGAGGGTACATGCACATTTCTAAAGTGACAATTTAAAGACAGTTTACAGTTTAGGCATTTAGCAGACGCTTTTAATCCAAAGCGACTTACAATAAGCAGAAATACATTACTATGGTATAATACAAGATAACATGTCAGAACATCAACAACAATATAACAAATGCATTTGAATATCAATCTAAAACAATAAAATCAATGTTGACTGGCTTCATGTATGGTCATTGAGTGTTTCAGTAGTGCTATGGGTCAAGGTGGAGTCCGAAAAGTTGAGTCTTCAGTCCACGGCGAAAGCTAGTGAGTGAGTCCGTTGTTCTAAGAGCGACAGGAAGTTTATTCCACAGCTTGGGGCCCAGAAGGGCAAACTGTCTCGGACGAGTGGATTTCTGTCCTGGGGCCTTCAGCGAGGATTCTGTCAGCATCCCTGTGTTGGCTGATCTAAGTGAACGGGTTGGGGTGTAGGGGTTGATCAGGTTTTGGAGGTATGGAGGCGCCATATAGTCAGGGAAAATTAGCAGAATACCTGTCAAATCTGGGAATAAATTCCTTACCAAACAATTTCTTCACCAATGTGTTCGTAAAGGTGTCTAGTAACATATCTAACAAAGATTGCAAAACAAATGCTTGCAATGGATTCAGAATAATTCAAAACACCTAGTTAGACCCCTAACATGCTACAGTATATTTTTGGGAGTGATTTTTTTCCCTTATAGTACAGTGTATAGTAAGTGAATGAGACCCAGAATTATACCCTAGGTGTCAAACATTTTGCTAGGGATGTTGAATTTCAATCTTTGTTAGATATGTTACTAGATACCTTTACGAACACATTGGTGAAAAAATTGTTTGGTAAGGAATTTATTCCCAGGGTTTTATTAAAATTCCCTGACTAATACCTTTGGCTGCTTTGAAGGTCAGCAGTGTTTTGTATTCAGTGCGGGCCGCAACCGGGAGCCAGTGGAGGCTGCGGAGAAGGGGGGAGACATGTGAGAACTTAGGCTGGTTGAAGACCAGTCGTGCCGCGGCATTTTGGATCAGTTGGAGAGGTTTAAGTGCACATGCCGGGAGACCAGTGAGGAGAGAGTTGCAATAGTCAAGTTTTGATATGACAGATGTCTGGATGAGGATTTATAAAGATAATGAAGTCCATAACACATGTGTCTATGATGTTACATCACCACTGCACACAAGACAGAGGTGTGCCAGAACAGCTGGGATTAAATGGCCAGCATGTATAAAGACAAATGGGAGTCAATATGTGTGATGCTTTCTTGTCTTATCCTGCCCTCTAGTCACTAGAGAGCAGTATACGACAACAGAACATTTCCTCCACTAGTTTAGTGGATGAAAGTAACCTCCAATTTAGACAATGAAGACAAGGGGCATGAAAACCCAGTATGATTTTGTAGTTTGTTTTCCGGTTCAGGTTAAAACACACACACACACACACACACACACACACACACACACACACACACACACACACACACACACACACACACACACACACACACATACACAGGCATTACATTTTAGTATAACACGGTTCTATTGTGAAAATAGCAGATCTACATGCTCACAACGCCTCGCAAAGCATGCATTTGCACAATTTCGGCCTCTAATATTGACAGTTTGGCCTGTGTTTGATTTGCCTTATAAAGGTATTAAAAAGTCCTTAAATTGTCACTTTAGAAATGTGCAGATACTCTGTGTGCTTAAACTGCATGTCGGTTTGTTTACTGTGAGAAAACCATGTTGCACATTAAGTTAATCAGCTGGGGGTCCCGACCCACAGGTTGAGAAACAGAGCTCTATATGCTGCTGTTGCTACAGCGTGTATCTATTATGCATCTAGCTTAAGGCAAGACACACATTCAGAACATTTTAAACTCAAATCTTTGCTTCTGGGGTCACTGGAACAAAATATTTTGAGATGGGGGTCCGCGACCAAATACATATCATTTTGGGGGTCCTTGACATGACAAGGTTTGAGAACCACTGATATAGGCCGATTCTACAAATGTCTTCTAAATCCTAACCGTTTTCTGAAAATAATTATGTTGCTATATCAGTGGTTCTCAAACTGTGTCATGTCAAGGACCCCCAAAATCATGTGTATCTGGCTGAGGACCCCCATCTCAAAAATATTTTGTTTCATGGACTCCCAGAAGCAAAGATTTTAGTTAAAAATGTTCACTCTGAATTTGGGTCTTGCCTTAAGCTAGATGCAGAATAGATACAGGCGTTGCCACATCCTCTGCTTGTGCTCCGTTCCAGGAATAGCAGAGTGGAGGTTGTTAGTGGGAGGGGCTCTGTTTTGATGCTCTGTTTAGGTTCAGTGTGTGTCAACTAGTCTTGACTTGCTCCGCCTAGGCCTCTAGGTCTCTGAAAGGCTGGCTACTGTATAACGTAGTGAGAGACTAGGAAAAACTGGCTTTTTGCCTTATAGGCTTTGTTTAGACTAGAGTGTCTTCCTTATGTAGGTTTAGGTCAGGGTTCTGTGCAAGGAATACATGGTGGTAGGCAGTACATTTGCATGTTGCATTTGCAACAGTTGATCGACCCTCCTGTATTTCTCATTTGGTTTCCTCCTCTTGCTATGTTTCTCTTTCATTCTCTTCCTCCTTGAATCCCCCCCCCCCCCCCCCCCCCCAGTCCCCATTACTGCAAAGCAACCTTTTTTTCTTCTTTTTTTTTTAGAGCTTTATGACTTTACACCACTATAGGGGTGCCCTGAGTCAAAAAAGGTTTGAAAACCCCTGAAATAGAAAGCTGTGACATAACCAGCGGGCTCTGAGACAGCTACTTCAGACAACCAGGTTTATGCTATTGACAGTAAAAACCTATTGTCTGTCTGTCAACTACACACAGTCTGTCAGCAAGCACACGCGTGCGTGCATGTGTGTGTGTGTGTGTGTGTGTGTGTGTGTGTGTGTGTGTGTGTGTGTGTGTGTGTGTGTGTGTGTGTGTGCATGTAGCCTACACGTACTGTATGCATTGCATATAATATTTAGCAGTAAGGCCCATGCACACAGCACCTTCAAAGCCTTGCCTTATAGTGTCTGTCTTGCTATTCTTGATTCTTGCTGCAGTATAACCAATAGGCTACGAAACTGCTGGCTGCATGGCTGACGAGAGAGATGAGCCCCCCCCCCCCCCCCCCCACCCACACCCCACCCCCTGCATTCATTACACAGGAACAATGTGGTCTCACATAATCTCAATGCACACAGTGAGCGTTTTTTTTTTCTTCTTTCTTTTAATGACACCAGTTAAGACATTTTACCTTTGTAAAACAATGAATGAAAACAACATGAATAGAAACAATACAGAAAAATTGGTCATGCAAACACAGCTTTTTGATAATATAGTAAGCAATATAATTACATAATAAAGAAAGTAAAATAAACTTAATTTTGAATAGAATAAGATGTTTGTGTTATAATACAAAATACATGTTGTTCATAATCAATGCCTGTTGAAAAATAAAGCTATATTGATACCGGTATTATATAATAGTGGCAAATAGAGTAGAGTATTATGAGACAAAATTACATCAGATGAAGAGTGTCAGCAAACTAAACAAGTGAGAGACAAACAACAATGCTGTGTCTTTTTAATCTGATGTCAAGCCTATTTGTATTTTCTGCTCATGTAGACGATGGTGAAGATGAGGACGATGCAGAGAACAACTACAATTCTGCCGATGGAGAGAAACACCAGGATCTTCATCTGGTTGCGATACTCATCTTCCTCACCTTCCCCACCCACAGTCTCCCCTCCTGAGGCCACAGCACAGTGGTAAGTCCCAGCAGTGTGGACGGTACAGGTCAGATTCACAGAGTCTCCAGGCTGGGCTGACTTCTCTGGAGGCTTCTGGATGATACCTTGGAAGCTGGACGAGGAACCTTTGACATGGAGCTGGATTCCTTCTTCGAACTGAATGTCAAAAAACTCTTGCATCCCACAGAAATACACTGCAGAGTCTGACATTTGCACATTTGAGATCTGGAGATTTATTCCTTCTCCTGGGACCACAGAGAAACGGGGATCGCTCTTAAATTTGTCGGACATAGTAGTGTTCCCTTTGAAACTGACCCGTGATGCTAACAGCTCAGGTTTATCTCCAACACTGAGCTTGTACGAGTAGAGGCTTTTGAAGTCATCTTGATGGAGGCTGCACGGCAAAGTCACACTTTCTCCAACACCGGCTGTTATGAAACGCTTGTGGAGTTCCAGCACTGATAACTGAACAAAATGAACTGGAAACAGAAATATGTAAATATGAATATAATGAAATACAAAAACAAATACATATTTGAGAATAGTAGAAAAATATTGTGTTATTTTACCTTCTCTCCATAAAAGTAGACAAATTAGCTGCAGGATGGTCTTTAATGCTGCCATCATCTTCATCTTTGTCTCTTGAGTGGAAACAGTTTACTGACATAAGACCACCTCTTAAGAGAAGTGGCTGTGTGTGATTGGCCAAAGTGATTGCTTCGTTTGGCAATGATGTCATGAGAGATTGACTACAAATCTATTAGTAACCCAGAGACTACATTGTATAGTTCTTGGAACACGATAGATTCAAGCATGCAGTGCCTGATGCATGATGATGGTTAATACAAGAAACACTTACATGTTCTATGATTACAGCTGTGTAGGGCATTCTCTGTAACTCTACTGCAGAATACTAGCCGCTAGAGCACGCTATAGCACGGAACCACATGACTTCCAGGTAGTGTGACAATACGGGGGGTTGGTGGTTGGGGGATTTTACGTTGATGTGTGTCTTGGTAGTTGTCTGTAACATTAATTCACCCAACCACCATAATTTGTTGCCATCTTGATTTGACCAAACCCTTATATCAAATGCATGTACATTTAGTCGAAGACAGATATGTTTCAGTCAACTCCTATAAACAACAAAGTGGAAAACTGAGTGCTGTTGTAAGTTGCATAGTGCATTGTGAAATGTTAATGAGAACAATAGGGCATCACAGTTTTTAAGTTTGCAACATCATAACATAGCCAAATATGTTCTTGGCTGTACATCTTGTTCTGTGATAGGTATCAGAGGTGGTATGTGTATGCAGCACTGTGCACATGTCTAGGTGTGTGTGTGTGTGTGTGTGTGTGTGTGTGTGTGTGTGTGTGTGTGTGTGTGTGTGTGTGTGTGTGTGTGTGTGTGTGTGTCAGTGGCGGATTTACACGGAGGCTTTTGGTGCTTAAGCACCACTATTTTCCGGACTAGTTTTCGGGGCTAGCAAAATCGGGAGAGAGACGGTCAGACGGAGAAAAGTGTGATACCAAGTGCAGTACTACTCCTAAACTAACCTCGCCTACCAGGCTTTCTGAGAAAAAGCCTGGTGTTCGTTCACAACAGGCCGTTTGGTTTCCGCCTAGAGCGCGGAAACCACTAGAAGAAGCGGCGTCACTTTGATTTGGTTCCCTCCGTTTGTTTCCCCAATACCTATTAAAATGCTCGAGTGGCCTAGTGTAGTCTTGCCAGTCGCTAAAATTTGGACTAAAAGATGCATATACCAAACAAATTTTTCAAAAGCAAAACTACTCCACATCAAGGAGTTTATTAGGTAGGCCCTAAAAGTGTGTCCTTGAGCGCAGGGGAATATTTTGGGTTAAAACTGAATCTGGTTTGATCTTTCCGGCAAATTGTAGTCCTTTGAGTACTACAACGTGACGTTTTGTGGTTTCCGCTCCAGACCGGTTACAAACCCGAAAAGTGAAGTGATCCCAGACTACTCCTAAACAACGGCAGTTCTCTCTCTCTCTCTCTCTCTCTCTGTTTCTCAATGTCTCTCTCTCTCTCTCTCACCCTCATCATTCTCTCTCCCATGCACGTTTGGTTGCACAACAAGAATTGACACAGTCAATATAAAATCTGTGCGCTCGTTTTAGTGTTAAAAAAAGTTTGAAACAAAAATGTTTTGAAAAAAAAAAAATTTGAAAAAAAATTTAGAAAAAAAAAAGTTTAGGTCCAAAAATGTGTTAAAAAATCGACCTGATGGTGGCGCTATATGGGACAGATCCATGTCGATGAGATAAGTGTAGACATACTGTGTAGCGATTTGTGTGATTTTAGGGCAAAAACTGCAGGAGCAGTATTAAAAAATGTGTTTTTAAAAATTTGGCGGGGGTCCCTGGAGCTGCAGGGGTCCCTGGAAGGGTGGAGGTTGTGGATTGGCAGACAAGGATTGTGTGTGGAAAATTTCACATATAGGGGTAGGGGCAAAAAAGTGTGATGTGACGTGACAGACAGACAGACTGACGGACAGACAGGCGGTGGAGGTTTTCATAGTAACTGCGACCTTACGGTCGCAATTATAATCATTAGTATTGTTTATTTTAATTATTATTATTAAGGAACTCTAGAAATCTCAGTTGGAACTGTTACCCCAGTGACCCGATGCTGGATAAGCGGTTGAAGATGGATGGATGGATGGATGGATTATTTTAGAGTAAGCTACTTTATTTACCATTATTGTGTACTCCGCCACATGGGGAGCAATCTTCAATTCAATCTTCAATTCAAAGAAGCTTTATTGGCATGAGAACACAAACGTTTACACAGTGGTGGAAAAAGTACCTAAATTTTTATAATTAAGTAAAAGTATCAATTCTGCAATGTAGAATCACTCTATTACAAGTAAAAGTCCAGAATTACAAATGTACTTGAGTAAAAGTACAAAAGTATTGGTATCCAAATGTACTTAAAGTACCAAAAGTAAAAGTACAAAATGTTTGAAAATAGCAGATCTACAAGCTCACAACGCGTCGCACCGCAATGCGTTGTGAGCTTGTAGATCGGCTATTTTCAAATAGCCTTGGTATAATTTGGGTCCCCATTTTATTTATTTTTTGCATTGTGAGCTTTTAGATCGGCTATTTATAAAATGTTTGCCTCTATCTTATATTATTTTACAATTAGGCTAATGTTTGGACATTTTTGATAGTATAGTTTTAGCTTGTTGATTACTTTGGTGCAATAATGGTATTTTTTTTTTCTTTTCTTGGGGTAATAAAAAGGTAATTTTCTCAAGTACTGTACTTATAAGTACAATTTAAGGTACTTTTACTTTACTGGAGTATTTCCAATTTTCATTACTTTTACTTCTACTCCACTACATCTCAGAGGCAAATATTGTACTTATTCCACTACAATTATTTGAAAACTTTACTAGTTACTTTGAAAAGTATAGCCTACATAACCACTTCAGCCATGGCTATTTTCAAAGGATATTATTTGGTAACATGTGATACAGAATAATTGTGCATAATGAGTACTTTTACTTTTAGTCCTAAGTGTAGCCTATACTTTTACTCAAGTAGGTCTACATTTTGAATTCCGGACTTTTACTTGCAGTAGATACTTTTACTTAAGTAAAACATTTGAGTATACTTTTCTCACCACTGTGTTGTATGGAGAGACCACTCTGTGGGAGAGACGTAATACTATGAGAACGTGGAGCGCTCGGGAAAACGGCTGTTGTAAATCACAGATAATTAGTTTCTCCGCTTTGAAAATCAGACGTCTTTTTATGACTTAATGAGTTTATGACCCTCTGCCAGCCTCACTCTGCCTCAGAAGAGCAGCCAGAAACGGCAGTAGCTTTAGCATGTAGCTAAACGTAGCAGCTGCAGTGTAAAGACGTCACGGTTCTGCGCCTGTGGGGGAACACGTTCTGTGGGGGAACCGTTTTTGGTGTATCACCTGACACGCTGTGCCACTATGGTCAGAGAGCGGCCCGGTGCTACGCTAAAACTCAGGCACCCATTGAATTCTGTGACCATGTACGGTCGCACAAAATGGATTCAAAACACACACTGTTATTTCTATCGTCTGTTTTAAGACTTTCTACGAGGATTTCATTTGTGTTAACGCAGGGTAAAGTAGCATGCCTTCACCCATGAACAATGGTGGCGTCTGTGGACTTTTCGCGACGTGGTAAATTATTTTAACGTGGACTCCAGGACAATGACGTGAATGCGTCTCTAGGCAACGTGAACGCGTCTAAGACGCGGGATGCGCACGTAATGACGTCACTGACCATGTGACACCGAGACAGCCAATGGGCAAAAAGTAGCGTAAAGGTAGTGCACTCGCACACAGGAAAGTAAGTAATCTGTTTCACAGATTTAAAAACACACGGGTTAAGCTACACTTTTTCCTGTTAATTGCGACCGAAGGTCGCATATACTCTGAAGAACCGTGTCACTTGAGTGTCCTTCCTTCCTTCCGTATCCTCGTGACCGTCAGTATCCTCTGTGATGTCAGTGTGATGTCAGCGAGTTGTGACATCACTTCCTGTACAGGGCGGCTACACGAAATGTGGATAACACTATATATGGAGATAGTCCAGTCCATCATGTCATATGGGACTACCGTCATAGAAAGTAGCCATTGTTAGGCCGGAGTCATTGGCTGTCTAAACATGGAGATGTGGATAACACTATATATGGAGATAGTCTAGTCCAATATGTCATATGGGACTACCGTCATAGACAGTAGCCATTGTTAATCCGGAGTCAATGGCTGACTGTCTGTACAGGAAGTGATGTCACATGACATACTTTTTATGCCCATATATGAGTCCTAACATGGAGATGTGGATAACACTATATATGGAGATAGTCTAGTCCAATATGTCATATGGAACTACCGTCATAGACAGTAGCTATTGTTAGGTCGGAGTCAATGGCTGTCTGTCTGACTGTCTGTACAGGAAGTGATGTCACATGACATACTTTTTATGCCCATATATGAGTCCTTCTGTACCACATCTCCATGTTTAGGCAAACTCCACACAGAAAGGCCCTATCGCCAACCCAACCTAGGGTGTGAGCGATAGGGCCTTTCTGTGTGGAGTTTGCATGTTCTCCCCGTGTCTCCTAGGGTTGATACCCTCACAAAAACATGAACAAACTCCCCCCAGAATGACAACAACTAGAATCGTCAGAGAAACGCTGTGGTTGGCCAGATGGTCAAGAATTGGCGCGAGGTCATTTGGACCTATACATGGAGAAATGGAGCAAACCTGTTTGGCCTAAACATGGAGATGTGGTACAGAATGACTCATATATGGGCATAAAAAGTATATCATGTGACATCACTTCCTGTACAGACAGTCAGACAGACAGCCATTGACTCCGGCCTAACAATGGCTACTGTCTATGACGGTAGTCCCATATGACATGATGGACTGGACTATCTTCATATATAGTGTTCTCCACATCTCCATGTTTAGGCCCTATCGCTCACACCCTAGGTGGGGTTGGCGATAGGGCCTTTCTGCGTGGAGTTTGCATGTTCTCCCCGTGTCTCCTAGGGTTGATACCCTCACAAAAACATGAACAAACTCCCCCCAGAATGATAACAACTAGAATCGTCAGAGAAACGCTGTGGTTGGCCAGATAGTCAAGAATTGGCGCGACCTCGCCCTTTAGGGTGAGGTCGCATGTCACCCTGAGGTCGCATTCCACCCTCAGGTGTCTTACTAGTAATAACCTGCGTGAAATAAGCTGCATTGGGAGGTAAGCGGGAGACACTTTATTGTGAAAGTAAGACAGGAAACGATAGTTGTTGCTGGGTTGGCCCTAGTTGTCGGTTTGTTATGTTGTTAAGATGCATTGGTTTGGAATACGACCCCGCAGTTTAAGTTATACATGATGAATGGACAGCCAAAACAAGTTGTATTAACTTGGAGCATGATTCCTCCTTTGAACTGAATGTCAGTATACATCTGCATCCCACAGTAATACATGGCAGTGTCTGTCACCTGCATGTCTGAGATATTGAGGTGATTTATTCCTTCTCCTAAGAGTGAGACCACAGAGAAACGGGGATCGTTCTTAAACGTCTCTGACATAGTAGGTTCCTTAGTGTACCTGCTCCGGGATGCTAACAGTTCAGATTTGTCTCCAAAACGTTGCTTGTACCAGTAGTAGCTCTTGAAGTCATCGTGATCGAAACAGTACAAAGTCACGTCGTCTCCAACATCAGCCGTTATGAAACCCTGCTGTTCTGGCACTGATAACTGAGCAAAATGAACTGGAAAAAAAAGAAATACATTAATGTATTACATGAATGTAAATACAGTATATATATAATACAATTTTATACAGTATGGTTAAAAATATATTTTGGTTGTAGACAAAATAATTATGGTATTTTACCTTCTGTCCATAAAAGTAGAGACATGTAGATCACACGCAGGATTATCTTTGATGCTGCCATCGTCTTCAACTTTGTCTCTCGAGTGGAAACAGTTTATGGACGTAGAGCACATCTTAAGAGGTGTGTGTGGTTGTGTGTGATTGGCCAATCTGATTGCTTTGCATTGCGATGATGTCGTCATGAGATTTTGACAACAAATCTGTAAAGTGACCCAGGCTACAGTGTACTTGCAGGTTCAAGTATTGCAGTATATTGTCAAAGTTGTTAAACAGCAGTTTTCTATTATTATAGCTGTGTATACTACGGAGTCGGGACATACTCTGCAACTCCACCACCACAGTGATGCATGCAGGTAAAGCACGCTAGCACTGCATCACATTTCACATGACTTCCAGGTACTGTATAGTGTGCCAATATACAGGGAGGAGGGAGTGTATAGCTACCATAGACTGTAAAATATATGTAGAAGGGATCCCTATTGCTTTATCATCATCATCATCATCATCATCATCATCATCGTCATCATCATTTATTTAACTCACGACCATGATAACATGGTATGGAGCAAGACTCTATATAAATAGACAGTATACAATACATAACAATACATTATTCAAACAGACGTAGCAAAACGTGGCATGGCATACATTATTTGAACAGAGTCAGAACATTGTTTAGGAAAGCACCCAATTTACAAATAGCTTTTGCCTTGTCGGTTTGTAATAATAAAGTCAATTTCCACATAGATGGTTAGGTTATGTAGTACTTTTGCAAGTATTTTTGTCTGAAATTCATAATACTGGAGTTATTACACTCTACAGACCCGCTTTCTGCTAATTCAAACGTCTATAGTGATCATTAAGAAAATCTGCTTTCAGAAGGGAGACCCAGACGCATGGAGAGCCTCTCTATCTCTCTCTACCCTCTCCCTCACTGGCAAGCAGAACACTTTTTTCCCCCGCCCCGTTCAGAGACCTACCAACCAGAGTCAGCCCCAGCTGAATAGGCCAGCCCACTATACTGTATATCTATCTCTGAGGCTGACATGCACAGAGCATAGCCTTCAAATGGGTGAATACCCGTAAGGCGGTTAGCCCTGATGGCATCCCAGCCATAATAGTTGTAACATCGAATATTTCCTCATGATAATCAAACATGACTTACTGAAGATGAATAAAACATTAAGACATGGAACGCATTATTACTTTAACCATTATGTTATGCTTTAACTATTAACTATAACAAAAGTTTGAGAACCACTGATTTAGAAGATTTCAAAAATAGCATATCTACAAGCTCGCAGAGCGGCACCGAGTCAATAGCTAAAGTATAAAATAATTTCATATGTCTATATCTTATATTTTATGTAGGCTGCACATACTATGTAAATATGCAATTATGCATGCATATAATATTTAGCAGCAATACCCATGCACACCTTCAAAAGCCTTGCCTTATTACATCTTGTTATTCTTATAATTCTTGCTGCAATGCTGAGGAACCGAAACCAATATCTACCATAATCAAGCTGCTGGCTGCTGACAAGGCTACATACAGGCTGAAAAGAGTGATGAGCCCCCTGTAGAGACCACTAGTAACTTTCCACTCCGTCTCACTAAGAAGAGCTTTATTACACAGGAAAACGTGGTTTGTTGGTACAGTACAGAACACCTCACGTTGTTTGCACACATCTCAATGCACACAGTGAACTTATTTTTTTCTTTTTTTTTATGACAAAATAGATGTAAAATGCAAAATGTTATAGCAACTTTTTTGATAATAATGTTAAGAAATATTATATAACAAAGGTAGTCAAATAAACAATGGAATAGTATGGAATAGAAAAATAATATTTGTTTAAAATAAAGCTATTTTGGATGCAAATGCAGTCACTATGATGGTGGAATTACAGAGCATTGTGAAACAAAATGAGTTCAGCGAGCAAAACAAGTGAAAGACAAATCAAGTTTTTTTTCCCTTTTTTTTTATAATTCATATTATTGTCTTTCCTCAACATAACAGGTGTATTTTCTGCTCATGTAGATGACAGTCAAGATGAGGACAAAGCAGAGAACAACTCCAGTTCTGCTGATGGAGAGAAACACCAGGATCCTCATCTGGTGACAACAGTCCTGCTGCTCATCATCCCCACCCACAGTCTCCCCTCCTGAGGCCACAGCACAGTGGTAAGTCCCAGCAGTGTGGACGGTACAGTTCAGATTCACAGAGTCTCCAGGCTGCTTCTCTGGAGGCTTCTGGAGGATGGCTTGGATGCTGGACGAGGAACCCTTGACCCTGAGCATGATTCCTTCTTGGAACTGCATTTCAATATACTCTGCCAACCCACATAATACACTGCAGAGTCTGACATTTGCACATCCGAGATCTGGAGATGATTTGTTCCTTTTTCAGGGACCACAAAGAAACGGGAATCGTTCTTAAATGTCCCAAACAAAGTAGCTTCGGCGTCGTACTTGGCCCGGGAGGCTAACAGCACAGGTTTGTCTCCAAAACGTTGCTTGTACCAGAAGAAGCTCTTGATTTTACCTTGATAGAAACACTGCAAAGTCACACTTTCTCCAACACCGGCTGTTATGAAACCCTTGTGCTGTTCCGGCACGGATAACTGAGCAAAATGAACTGGAAAAAAAGAAAATATATAATAAAATGTTATATACTGTATGGTTAAAAACAAAATGGTCGTAGGCAAAATAAGAGTGGTATTTTACCTTCTGTCCATAGAAGTAGAGACATGTAGATCACACGCAGGATGATTTTTGATGCTGCCATCGTCTTCAACTTTGTCTCTCAAGTGGAAACAGTTTGCGGACGTAGAGCACATCTTAAGAGGTGTGTGTGGGTGTGTGTGATTGGCCAATCTGATTGCTTTGCATTGCGATGATGTCGTCATGAGATTTTGACAACAAATCTGTAAAGTGACCCAGGCTACAGTGTACTTGCTGGTTCAAGTATTGCAGTATTGTCAAAGTTGTTAAACAGTACCTTTCAATTATTACTGCTGCGTAGGGACATACTCTGCAACTCCACCACCACAGTGATGCATGCAGGCGGAGCAGGCTAGCACTGCATCACATTTCACATGACTTCCAGGTATTTGTGCCAGTTATACAGGAAAGAGGGAGTGTACTGTATATACCATAGACTGTAAAATATATAAAAAAGAAGGGAGCCCTATTGGTTTCTACAGACAGGCTTTGAAGCCACTTTTCTTCTGTGAATTCAAGAGCATACTGATACGTTAGAAAATCTGCACAGATTTCAGGAGGGAGAGAACCAGACGCCCCTCTACCTCTCTCTACCCTCTCCCTCCCTGGCAAGCGGAACACTTTTTTTTTGCCCCGGTCAGAGACCTACCGGTACCAACCAGAGTCAACCTCAGCTGAGTTGGCCAGCCTACTATACACTATACAGTATACATCTCGGAGGCTGACATGCATGTAGAATATCCGTAAGGTGATTATTGCCCCTGATGGCATCCCAGCCATAACAGTAACTTTGAACATTTCCTTGAGCAAGTCTTTAAATATATTGACCCGATTCTATAAATGTCTTCAAAATCCTTCTTCTAAATCAGTGGTTCTCAAACTTTTTTATATAAGGACCCTCAACGTTACATGTATTTGGCCGTGGACTCGCAGCGTGGCACTCGGTGCTGCACTGCGAGCTTGTACATCTGCTATTTTTCAATGGCTAAAGCATAACATAATTCCAGGTCTTCATGTTAAAGCTGTTGTATTGTGTTTCAGCTTCATACCAAATGAACACATTTTCACAAGCTAGAGAATCTAGCACAGACCAAATTCTGGCCTGGAGGCCAATCGTGGCACAAGGGTAGAGTTTATAATGGCCTGCTTCCTAAAACAAAAGTTATTATTTATGACCCGCCAGCGTTCACACTTTGACGTATCACAGTGTTCTGGGCAGGCAGGCTATGGGCTTAAGGCCTCTCCATACTTCGACAGAACAGAACTTTTCGGTTGAAAAATAAACTTTTTTATTTTTTATCTTTTCCGAAAGAAAAGCGTCGGATGTTCATACTTCGCTCCTGTTCGTAGGGTTGGCATGTTGGAAGTTGGAATCGGTGGCACGTATTATGGAGGAGGGGGAAGACGAGGAGGAAATGTTAGAGGAAGCAGAGGAGGAGGAGGATTTTGCCCTGCTTTGTGCGGCTGAGGAGGAGGCGAGCACATCTAGCCGTATATGTCCGCCCGCTAAATACGACAAGGCCCCGGGATGGCCTGTATCAGACTCTCGTTCAGGGGATGAGGGGCATGGACGAGGAGAAACATTTTGAAATAATGAGAATGTCTGCCAGTCGTTTTGACGACCTTCTGCGTCGTGTCGCGCCGCTCATTGAGCATGCACCGACACACAGTATAGTAGTTTTCGCGGGTCGCAAAGCAAAAATAAAAGCAATGTACAGTAGCCTCGCGTCACCAGGCTTTCCAGTGTACAGTAGCTGGGGGGGGGGGGGTCCAACCGACCAATCACGTTTGCCGTTTCACCAAACCTGATTTTGGCTAGTGACAACATCTCGTTGTGCAAATTTCAGAACTATTGTTCGGAGAAAAAGCATTCCAGAACTTTCGAGGAATTACATTTTATAGTTGAAAAGGACCTTTTGACCGAAAACGGCGGTTTCGGTCAAAGTATGGACAGGCCTTTAGACTGCAGGGTCATTTCCTATGGCTCCTCTCCTCTCGATCCCCCTCTCTCCCTACCTTCTTCTCCTCCTCTCCCTTCCTTCTCCATCTCCTCCTTCCTCTCCCTTTCCATCTGTGTGCATTCATGCACCATCAGTGCATGTCAGCTTTAAATAGTTGGAGCCTATCACTGTTCGAAGTGACCACTGTAACCCAAACTATAGCTGATACAGTAAGTGCTGTTGTATTGTATATTCAGTATATTCTGCATAACCATGATCAGAATTGCAAAATAGCTGATGTTTTAGTCTAACTCTCAAGTGGTGTTTACTGTGTGTTATGAAGTCATTGTGTTCTCAGAGCCACTGTACTGTGTGGAAAGTGTGGTGACACAAGGTTACCCTGTTGTACCTGGGGCATCTTCAGTGTCACTCCCTTGTTTCTGCTTATAACATAACAATGTTTTTTTTTTTTCTTCTTTTTTTTTCACTGCCACGTTCCTTCAGTTACTGAAATCCTGTTGCAACCAAATTAAGGATGCCGTTTTTATTTGGTTTCCTCCTCTTGCTATGTTTCTCTTTCATTCTCTTCCTCCTTGTTCTTCTCAAAATCCCAGTCCTGACCCATTACTGCACACAGCTACAAACCTTGCTTTTTAAAGGTTGATGACTTTACATTATGTTGGCTTTTGTCACTGTTACTTGTGATTATAACAAACAAATTAAGCATGCAGAGCATTCACGCATGCATGCACACATGCAAACAAACATGCATGCACACAATTACTACACTACACATATAACTACACATACACAACCCCCCCCCCCCCCCCCCCCCCGCCCCGATCAGAGGCCTACCAACCAGACTGAGTCAGCCCAGCTGAGTAGGCCAGCCCACTATACAGTACATTCATCTCGGAGGCTGACATGACTATAGCCTTCAATGGGTGAATATCCTTATATAGGCGGTTGGCCCTGATTGCATCCCAGCCATAATAGTAATACAGTAACATTGAACATTTCCTCATGATAATCAAAAATTAGCTGGTGTATTTTGTTTTAGCTCTGTACCAAATGAGCACATTTCACAAACTACAGGATGTAGCACAGACCAAGATCCAGCCTGGAGGCCAATCGTGGCACAAGGCTAGAGTTGATAATGGCTTGCGCTTCCTTCCTAAAAGAAAGTTATTATTTACTAGACCTTACCCGTTCGAATATATGTGCTGCAAAATATGTGCAGAGTGTGGGTTTTGGGGAAAGTAACTGTAACTGCATGGTGCGTGCCTGAGAATATGTGGGATATGTGGGAGCATCATAATGTAAGGAGCAGCCCATGGAGGAGTGTATATTTATGATGGATATAAATAATTTAACAGCAAAATTAGGTGAATAGAAGTATGAGGATGTATTTGCTCCACATAAGTTTTCTATACCCGTTGGAAGATGAGACACACATCACCCGTTGCATGCGTGACCCATGGAGAGAGAGAGAGAGAGAGAGAGAGAGAGAGAGAGAGAGAGAGAGAGAGAGAGAGAGAGAGAGAGAGAGAGAGAGAGAGAGAGAGAGAGAGAGACTGCAACATTCCTAACTGTGAGAGAGGTGTGTGTGGGCCCGGGGCTACAGATCCCATGGCCTGGAGGAATGGACCGTAACCCTGACAACAGGCTGTAGAGCTGTAGAGTGAAGAAACGCTAAGAAATCGCTAGAATTTGGGAAAAATGAAATTCGGGCTCCGTCACAGTGTGTATAATGCTAATGACCAATGCCATGTTAAATTTGAGATCAGTGAATAGATAATGCATTTTGTGACTGACTGACCTCTCTCTCTAATTATATGTTAGATGGCCCACCAGCGTTCACACGTTTACGTTCCACAGTGTTCTGGGCAGGAAGGTTAATATAGGCTGCTTTAGGCTTAGACTGCAGGGTAATTTTCTATGGCTCCTCTCCTCTCGATCCCCTCTCTCCCTACCTCCTCCTCCTCTTCCTCCCTTCTCCATCTCCACCATCTCTCCTCCCTCTCCCTTTCCATCTGTGTGCATTCATGCACCATCAATGTATGTCAGCTTTAAGCTAGAGCCTATCACTGTTCGAAGTGACCACTGTAACCCAAACTATAGCTGGTACAGTAAGTGCTGTTGTATTGTATATTCAGTTGTACCGTATATCCTGCATAACCATGATCAGAATTGCAAAATAGCTGATGTTTTAGTCTAACTCTGTGTGTTATGTTTACTGTGTGTTATTAAGTCATTGTGGTTGTCAGAGCCACTGTACCGTGAGGAAAGTGTGGTGACACAAGGTTACCCTGTTGTACCTGGGACATCTACAGACAGTGTCCCTTATTTCTGCCTTATCATATAACAATTGTTTTCACTGCCACTTTCCTTCAGTTACTGAAATCCTGTTGCAACCAAATTAAGCATGCAGTTTTTATTTTGGAATTCAAGTCTAGCAAACAAGCTACCCAGACAACCAGGTTTATGAACTATTGACACTAAAAAGCCTTTTGCCTGTCACACGCACAAGCAAGGAAGCCAAACAGGTACCCGCATGCAAACATGCACACACGCACGCATGAATGCAAACAAACATGCATGCACACTTTAACACAAACACACACACGTCTATATATAATATTTTACTAGCCCTTACCCGTTCAAAGATATGAGCTCCTAAATGATGTGCAGTGTGTGGGTTATGGGATGTGCACTGTGCACACAGTATATGAGGGATGGAAAGTAACTTTAACTGGTGCTTGCATGATAATATGTAGGAGCATCAATGTAGAAATACCCGTTTTGTTTAATGGCTATAGAGATACTGTGTACCGATCTGCATGACTTTTGGACAACATCTGTAACAGGGCCAGACAACCCCCCCCCCCCCCCCCCCCCCCTAATTCTTGGTGTAATGTTGAGGAACTGAAACCAGTATCTACCACAATACCAAGCTGCTGGCTACAGGCTGACAAGAGAGATGCTCCCCCCTGTAAAGACCACTAGTAACTTTCCACTCTGTATCAATACCAAGAAGAGTTTTATTACACAGGAAAATGTGGTTTGTTGGTACATCACACTGCACATTGTTCTCACACATCTCAATGCACACAGTGTGCTTTGTTTCTTTCTTTTTTCTTTTTTAATGACATCTCCCCAAAGCAAATGAACCTTTGTAAAACATGATTCAACAAAATGTAGCCTAATTGCAACTTTTTGGATAATAATGTAAAGCAATATTATAGCATAAGGATGGTTGACCCATTTAGGACTGAACTAAGTTTTCTGAAAAAACATCAAATATTATTCACAAATTACAAAAACAAATAATTGCTACATACTGTACAGGTACTGTACTACTACACACAAATGTGTTCACAGCCTGAATGGGTTAAATAAACAATTGAATAGTATGGAATAGAATAATATAATAATATGTGTTGTTCATAAAGTTTGTTTTAATATAAATCTGTTTTTGATGGAAATACAATTATTATAATAGCGGAATTACAGAGCTTTGTGAAACAGAATGATATCAGATGAAAAGGTTCAGTGAGCAACACAAGTGACATAGCAGGAGTATTTTCTGCTCATGTAGACGACGGTCAAGATGAGGACCGTTCCAGCAGAGGACAAG
>NC_137821.1:9309422-9544568 GCF_963921795.1 Nannobrachium achirus | reverse complement strand
TGCTCATGTAGACGGCGGTCAAGATGAGGACGATGCAGAGGACAACTCCAGTTCTGCTGATGGAGAGAAACACCAGGATCCTCATCTGGTGACAACAGTCCTCTTCTTTAACCTCCCCACCCACAGTCTCCCCACATGAGACCACAGCATATTCAGCACCAGCAGTGTGGACGGTACAGTTCAGATTCACAGAGTCTCCAGGCTGGACTGACTTCTCTGGAGGCTGCTGGATGATACCTTGGAAGCTGGATGCACCTTTAACCTGGAGCATGATTCCCTCTTTGAACTCAATTTCATAATAATGTCCCATCGCACAGTAATACATTGCAGAGTCTGACATTTGCACATCCGAGATTTTGAGATGATTTATTTCTTCTCCTGAGACGACGGAGTAACGGGCATCGTTCTTAAATTTATCAGAGAAAGTAGTGTTCCCTTTGAACTTGACCCGGGATGATAAAAGCTCAGGTTTATCTCCAAGGCTGTGTTTGTACCAGTAGAAGTTCTTGAAGTTACCTTGATTGAAGCACTTCAAAGTCACCGTGTCTCCAGCATCGGCCATTACGAAACCCTCCTGCTGTTCTGGCACTGATAACTGAACAAAATGAACTGGAAAAAAAATATATATGAATTTAAATAGGCCAATATAATACAATTTTATATATGGTTTAAACTTATTTTTGGTTGAAGGCAAAATAATTGTGCTATTTTGGATGCAAATACAATTATTATAATAGCAGATATACAGAGCATTGTGAAACAAAAGAATATCAGATTATAAAGTTCAGCAAGCAACACAAAATAATTGTGGTATTTTACCTTCTTTCCATACAAGTAGAAACATGAGATGCAGGATGATCTTTGATGCTGCCATCGTCTTCAACTTTGTCTCTTAAGTGGAAACAGTTTACGGACGTAGAGCACATCTTAAGAGGTGTTTGTGGCTTGTAGGTGATTGGCCAATCTGATTGCTTTGCCTTGCGAGGATGTCATGAGATTGACAACAAATCCAGGCCAATTAAGTGACCTTGGCTACTGTACATTGTACTTGCAGTTTCAAGTATTGCAGTATTGTCAAAGTTGTACTACAAGCATGTAGATCTACAAGCTCGCAGTGCTGCACTGTCTTGGTGCTGCGCTGCGAGCTTGTAGATCTGCTATTTTTCAATAGCTAAAATAATCCCAGGTCTTCATGTTTAAGCTGGTGTATTGTGTTTCAGCTCCATACCAAATGAGCACATTTTTACAAACTAGAGAATGTAGCACAAACCAAAGTCCGGCCCGAAGGCCAATCATAGCACAAGGGTAGAGTTTATAATGGCTTGCGACTTCCTTCCCTAAAAAGAAAAGTTATTATTTATGGCCTGCCAGAGTTCACACATTGACGTTTCACAGTGTTCTGGGCAGGCAGGTTAATATAGGCTGCTATAGGCTTAGACTGCAGGGGGATTTCCTAAGGCTCCTCTCCTCTCGATCCCCTCTCTCCCTACCTTCCTCTCCTCCTCTCTCCCTCCCTTCTCCATTTCCACCATCTCTCCTCCCTCTCCCTTTCCATCTGTGTGTGTTCATCAATGCATGTCAGCTTTAAATAGCTGGAGCCTATCACTGTTAGAAGTGACCACTGTAACCCAAACTATAGGTACAGTAAGTGCTGTTGTATTGTACCGGTATATTCAGTTGTATTATTCTGCATAACCATGATCAGAATTGCAAAATAGCTGATGTTTTAGTCTAACTCTCAAGTGGTGTTTACTGAGTGTTATGAAGTCATAGTGGTTTTCAGAGCCACTGTACCGTGAGGAAAGTGTGGTGACACAAGGTTACCCGGTTGTACCTGGGGCATCTTCAGTGTCACTCCCTTATTTCTGCTTTATAACATAACAATGTTTTTTTTTTGTTTTTTTTTCACTGCCACTTTCCTTCAGTTACTGAAATCCTGTTGCAACCAAATTAAGCATGCAGTTTTTATTTTGGAATTCAAGCCTAGCAAACAAGCTACCCAGACAACCAGGTTTATGAACTATTGACACTAAAGGCCTTTTGCCTGTCTGTCTACTACACACGCAAACAAGGAAGATGAACAGATGCACGCATGCAAACATGCACGCACGCGCACACACACACACACACACACACACACACACACACACACACACACACACACACACACACACACACACACACACACACACACACACACACACACGCATGCAAACAAACAAACATGCACGCACCCATGCACACACACATACAGTATCTATAAGTATCTTATATTTTATGTAGCCTACACATACTGTATATTGCATATACTTATGCATGCATATAATATGTAGCAGTAATACCCATGCACACCTTCAAAAGCCTTGCTTTATAAGTTATTCTCATAATTCTTGCTGCAATGCTGAGAAACCGAAAGCAATATCTACCACAATACCCAACTGCTGGCTACAGGCTGCAAGGCTACCGCCTGAAAAGAGTGATGAGCCCCCCTGTAAAGACCACTAGTGACTTTCCACTCCATCTCAATACCAAGAAGAGCTTTATTACACAGGAAAACGTGGTTTGTTGGTACATAACACTGCACCTTGTTCTCACACATCTCAATGCACACTGTATACTTTTTTATTTTATTTTTATTTTTTAATGACATGTAAAAAAAGTAAATGAACCTTTGAGAAACATGATTCCACCAAATGAAATAGCAACTTTGGATAATAATGTTATAGAAATATTATAAAATAAAGATGGTTAAATAAGCAATTGAATAGTATAGAATAGCATAATATAATGATATTTGTTGTTCATAAAGTTTAAGTTTAAAATAAATCTGTTTTTGATGGAAACACAATTATTATAATAGCGGAATTACAGAGCATTGTGAAACAGAATGATATCAGATGAAAAGGTTCAGTGAGCAACACAAGTGACATAGCAGGAGTATTTTCTGCTCATGTAGACGACGGTCAAGATGAGGACGATGCAGAGAACAACTCCAGTTCTGCTGATGGAGAGAAACACCAGGATCCTCATCTGGTGACAACAGTCCTCTTCTTTAACCTCCCCACCCACAGTCTCCCCACATGAAGCCACAGCATAGTCAGTACCAGCCATGAGGACGGCACAGTTCAGATTCACAGAGTCTCCCGGCTGGACTGACTTCTCTGGAGGCTGTTGGATGACACCTTTGAAGCTGGACGAGGAACCTTTGACGTGGAGCGTGATTCCTTCTTGGAACTGCATTTCAGTAAGCTGCCACATCCCACAGTAATACAGTGCAGAGTCTGATGTTTGCACATCCGAGATCTTGAGGTGATTTATTCCTGCTCCTGGGACCACCGAAAAACGAGAATTGTTAAAGTTCTTGTACAAAGTAGCCTTCTCACTGTACTTTCCCCGGAACGTCATCGCCTCAGGTTTGTCTCCAAAACTTGTCTTGTACCAGTAGTAGACCGAAGTGATCTGGAACGGAGTAGTTCAAAGTCACGGTGCCCCCGACATCAGCCATTATGAAACCCTTCTGCTGCTCTAGCACTGATGACTGAGCAGAATGAACTGCAACAGAAATATATACATATAAATATCAAATAAATGGTCATTTATTTACATTGTAATAAAACATAATTGTGGTGTTTTACCGTTTCCCCATAGAAGTAGAGCCATTAGATGCAGGATGATCTTTGATGCTGCCATCGTCTTCAAGTTCGTCTCTTGAGTGGAAAGAGTTTGCGGATGTACTTTTACAACATCTTAGGAGTCGTGTGTGGCTGTGTGTGATTGGCCAAACTGATAGCTGTGTCTTGCGATGATGTCACGAGAGAGACTGGTAACAAATCTATTTGGCTACATTGTACAGAAATTGGAATAAGCATGCAGTATGATGACGGTGGTGGAGACAACCGTACTTATGTATTATTAACACACTAACACATAATTCTAGCAGTGTACAGCATATGATGCATGCAAGCTATTTAGATATGCTTTTTAGATGTTAGCTATGTTATTTAGATGAATATGGTTTTATACAACTGCTATTTATGTTTATGTGAGATAAGGAACACGTTCCTGTAGTGGTGTTGAACACTACCCCATGTCCCATGTACTGTAACTCCTCATTTGGGCTGTAAGTTTCGTTTAGAGTCTTCCCCCTTATAGGTTTAGGCCAGGGTAATAGATTTATAGAGTTCTATACATTTTGGAGTGGACAGGTACAGTGCGTAGACGTAGTATTAGCCCAGTAGTATACATTGGTGTATTTTACAGATGTTGCTGTTTCTGTCACCCTGGTAGAAATTGTAGAATGTTTACGGTGCAGCTTTAGGCTAAGTCTGGCAAGCTTGCCCTGTTCATAAATAAATGTTAGGCAGTCACCTCAGATTCTCCCCTTATGGCATGCCGTTTGTGAGAACTGCTGGGAGTTCATGACCTGGGTGATGTAGAATAAACATCTTATACCTACTGATGCAGAATAAACTTCTTCTGATGCAGAATAAACTTCTTTTGATGCAGAATAAACTTCTTGTGATGCAGAATACACTTCTTATACCTGCTCAGGCACTGTGCTGATGCTGTCAAGGGTTAATGAACATTTTGATCCTGTATTTCTCATTTGGTTTCCTCCGCTTGCTATGTTTCTCTTTCATTCTCTTCCTCCCAATTGTTCCTTCTCAAAATCCCCAGTCCTGACCCATTACTGCACAACAGCATTGCTTTTTAGAGGTTGATGACTTTACATTATGTTGGCTTTTGTCACCTTTGACTTGTGATTATAATCAAGCATGTTGCAAACAAATTAAGCATGCAGAACATTCATGCATGCATGCACACATACCTACACATACTGTGTATACATACAGTATGCATGCATAGACCTATCATATTTTGCAGTATTACCCATAGACATAGCACCTTCAAAGCACACCAACCCTTGCCTTATTATGCCATGTCATTCTTATAGTTCTTTCTGCAATACTGAGGAACCGAAACCAATATCTACCGCGTCAAACTGCTGGCTACATGCTGCAAGGCTACAGGCTGACAAGAGCGATGAGCCCCCCTGTAAAGACCACCAAGAACTTTCCACTCAGTCTCAATACCAAGAAGCGCTTTATTACACAGGAAAATGTGGTCCGTTGGTACAGTACATAACACCGCATGTTGTTCGCACAGATCTCAATGCACACAGTGTGCATTTTTTTCTTTCGTTTAAAAAAATTACATCTACTCAAAGTAAATTAACCTTTGAAAAGTTCAACAAAATGTAATTGCAACTTTTTGATAATAATGTAAAGAGGTATCATTATACAATAGAGATTGTCAAATAAACATTGGAATAGTATGGAATAGAATAGAATAATATAACAATATTTGTTTTTAATAAAGTCTGTTTAAAATAAAGCTATTCTGGATGCAAAAATAGCGGAATTACAGAGCACTGTGAAATAAAATGATGATATGTTTCAGCGAGCAACACAAGTGCAAAACGAATCACTTATTTTGTATAATTCATATTATTGTCTTTCCTCAACATAACAGGTGTATTTTTTGCTCATGTAGACGACGGTCAAGATGAGGACGAAGCAGAGAACAACTCCAGTTCTGCTGATGGAGAGAAACACCAGGATCCTCATCTGGTGACAGCAGTCCTGCTGCTCATCATCCCCACCCACAGTCTCCCCTCCTGAGGCCACAGCACAGTGGTAAGTCCCAGCAGTGTGGACGGAACAGTTCAGATTCACAGAGTCTCCAGGCTGCTTCTCTGGAGGCTGCTGGAGGATGGCTTGGATGCTGGACGAGGAACCCTTGACATGGAGCATGATTCCCTCTTTGAACTGAATGTCCGTGTACTTCTGCATCCCACAGTAGTACATGGCAGAGTCTGTCACCCGCACGTCCGATATCGTGAGGTGATTTATCCTTTCCCCCGAGACCACAGAGAAACGGGGGTCGTTCTTAGACGGCTCGTGCATGATGGTCCCCTCGTTGTACTTGGTCCGGGACGCCAACAGCTCGGGTTTGTGTCCGAAACGTTGCTGGTACCAGTAGTAGCCCTTGAAGTTGTCTTGGTCGAAGCAGTGCAAAGTCACGTTGTCTCCAACACCGGCCATCATGAAACCATTCTGCTCTTCTATCACTGATAAGTGAACAAAATGAACTGGAAACAAAAAACAAAACAAATGTATTTTAATATACAGTATGTATATTTAAAAAATATATATATTCTAATTATGGATGTATTGTTAGGTTGTAGATTAAATAATTGTGGTGTTTTACCGTTTCCCCATAAAAGTAGACACATTAGAAGGAGCAGGGCGGTCTTTGATGCTGCCATCGTCTTCAGGTTTGTCTCTTGAGTGGAAATAGTTTGCGGATGTACTGTACAGTACAGCACATCTTAAGAGTTGTGACTGTGGCTGTGCGTGATTGGCCAAACCGATAGCTTAGTCTTGCGATGATGTCACGAGAGACTGGTAACAGCTTGGCCCAGGCTACGTTGTATTGATTGATGGAAGGTGCAGTTTCATGACAGTACAGTTAGTTCACTGGTACAATGTCAATTTGGTACGAGGTCAACTAAAAGGAGATCCAAGAAGGTTTTTCGGCTTATTTACACAGGAAACCTTTTTTTTTTAAAAATCTCATTTAACATTGAATCACAGACAGATAGAACACAGTAGGCTACTATGCAGAGGATATCATCAATAGCAAAAAAAAGAAGAAGAAAAAAAAGTAAAAATGCATTTACAGTGGAAAGGGGGAGGTAAGTATAGGCTTTGACAATTACCAGTTCCGAGTAGCAGACACCTGTAAGTGGCTTTTCAGACTGTTTTTAAAGGAAGTTTGGGATTTACACTCCTTTAAGGCTTTCGGTAGGGCGTTCTACATGTTAGTGGTAGCCTATAGCTGCTGCCTCTGGTGTTGTAATTGTGGACATCTTTGATGTCCACCCACCTCCCAGGTGGGTGGATGCTGCTATGAACTTCAGCACATCCTCCTCCTTCATCTGAAGAACATCCAGTCATCCGGTGGGCTGACTATGCACTCATATGCTAGTGGGTCAGTGGGGCCTGATTATGGATCCCACTGGGAAAGATGGATGGAAACGGCATAGAGCGCTCGTTTTCACAGTTATTGTCCACGACATTGCAAGCGGCGCGAAGGCCAGCGGTCCTTGGTCCTGCTCTTCGCGCCCGAGCGCCGCAGGCGCGAGTGCCCGCGAAGAGCGGGCCAGGGCCGCGCGGCGTACGAAGCCGTGGTGAATGCACGGCCTGGGCAAGCGCACGATAAACGCAATGATAATTGGGTTTTGGTGCACCTCGCACGGTCCAAGTGACTACAACGGAGCGCTCCCTACGTCCGGTTCAGCCAATCACAAGCTTCAAAAATGAGTCCAGGGCGTGGTTATCCATCTTTCCCAGTAGGATCCATAATCACGCGTCAGTGGGCCAGTAACACCACCACACACAGTTGAGCAGTAACCTGACTCCGCCAGATGGGGCAGTATTGAGTTCACAAGTTAATTTCACATTGTGAACTCAATATACCGGCCCATTTGGCGGAGTCAGGTTAGTTGAGCAGTTATGCTTAGAACATTAATCAAGTTTTAAGAATACTTGATTGGCTACTGTATATAACTTTAAAGGACCTACACCATGAAATTTCACTTTTTCTATTTTTAAACCTTTTTTTGGGGTCCCACTGGCACCTTCTATCCTCACAAAGTCCTATTTCTGACCATTGTGTCTTTCTCTGTTTTTGGGAAGGCAGAGTTGAAAAGCTTTCCACGGGTTCTCAGAACAGTGCTGTTCTGAGAGTTGACGCATGTGACGTCACACGCGACACACAAGGAATGGTCAGAGTGTGTGTTTGAGGGTTAAGACCTGTCTAAGACTCAATTTTGAGCATATATTTATACAAAAAATATAGTTTTAAAAGCATGGTGTAGGCCCTTTAAGTTGCTTACCACCAAACTCAACCCTATGAGTCCTACAGTTTTCAAAAGTTGACCCTTGGGGCAGCAGTCATCACATTAAGGCCTCCAAGGTGTCATGTTTTATTCCCCTTCAAAGTACATACATTTGTAGGATTAATGGTATTCTGTAATGACAGGCAGTGGATATAGAACGGTAGGTTCCGTACGGAACCATTGTTTACTTAGATATGGAAGGATGACCTCCCACTTGGGTAATGACGCCCCCTGGCGATCATTCAGAGAAACTACTTCAGCTCCCGTACTAACGTAGGTAGGAAGGGCCTGTCACTCAAACCGGAGTGACCCGCCTCCAGGCTATATAAACCCCCGGAGGCGGAAGTAACATCCTCTTAATACCACTCTCTGCCACATTCAGTGAAACAGAGGGGCATTACGTGGGAGGTCATCCTTCCATATCTAAGTAAACAATGGTTCCGTACGGAACCTACCGTTTACTGTCAATATTCCAGGATGACCTCCCACTTGGGATTCTTAAACTCCCCTCTAAGCCACAACCTACTCTCATACCCCCACACACCCCTCATACGGGTGAGCACAGCCCAACGGGCGTGACCCATCACCCAGAAGGTCCCAGGCCCACCGGACCTGGGTGTGAAGGCATGAGAAAATAAAGAGAGACCCTGACAGACCGAAGTCCGCCTCATTCAACTAAATGAAAAGGACAAGTCCGCCTTATAAGTAAGACACACTATATAAGGAAAACACAGGGTCCCCCCAAAGTACCCCAGGTGGCTACATGCCCACCTGTGGGAGGGGAAGATCCGACTCCTCTATGACGTAGAGGAGGCAACTGCACCCAGAACCGAATGCGCTAGCGAAGAGGATTCGATATCCAGGTGATAGTAGGCTGCAAAGGTAGAAGGCGAAGACCAATTCGCCGAAACACAAATCTCCTGAACGGAGACTCCCTTTGCCAGTGCCCACGAAGTAGCCACACCTCTAGTGCTATGGGCTTTAAGTGCCGCCGGCACTTCCACACCCGCACTAGAGTAAGCCAGCCTAATAGCATCCACAATCCACCTCGAAAGAGTGGGTCTAGACACCGGCTTTTTCTGACAAGAACATTGCCCATTTCTACAAAGAGCTGAGAAGAAGCTCTAGAACCAGCAGTCCTGTCACAGTAGGCCTTCAATGCCCTGACAGGACAAAGGCAATTCAGCCGTTCATCCTCCACCGAGACAAACGGAGGAGGATGAAAAGCCAGAAGAACAACAGGCTCCTTAGGAACCACCATGTTCTTAGGAACAAACTTAAGATGAGGCTTGAGCAACACCTTGAGATCATTGTTCATAAACTGCATGCACTCCGCAGACACCGAGAGAGCTTGCAGGTCACCAACTCTTTTAGCCGTGGCCAAAGCCAGCAAAAGAGCCGTCTTGAAACTCAAAAGTTTCAAAGGCATCCCTACAAGCGGCTCAAAGGGAGCCCGACATAGGCCCCCTAGAACCACCTGCAGATCCCAAACTGGGAACAAAGACCTAGTCACCGGCCTCAAACGTTCAACTCCTTGCATGAACTTGATGACCTCCGGGACTTTAGAAGGTGCCTTGCCCGCCACCCCCAGGTGACAGGCATTAATAGCCGCCAAATACCCCCTAAGGGTAGAAAATGCTAGACCACTTCTCAAGCGGTTCTGCATAAATTCCAGAATTTCCTGGGCTGACGCCACATGAGCCACCACAGGTGGAACACGCGACTCACACCAGTCCTCAAAGGCATTCCACCTTCCATCATAAGACGCCCTCGTAGAGGGCGCCTTAGCACTCTGAATGGTAGCAACCACTTCAGAAGAAAAACCGGCTGCCAGCAGGTTTAACCTTTCACGTGCCAAACCCACAGGTCTAGGACCTGCAGGTCTTGGTGGAAGATCTCCCCCCTGGCCTGACTCAACAGGTCCCTGCACTGAGGCAGCTGCCAACCCGGTTCGCAAAGGAGAGGGGCGATCGCCGATCTCCACGTGCCCTTGTAGGGAGCCACCAGGAGCATCTCCAGACCGAACCTCCTGACTCTCTCCAGAGTGGGTCGGATTAAGTCGAAGGGGGGAAACGCGTACAGTAGACCTCTCGGCCACGTGTGCGCTAAGGCGTCCAACCCCAAGGGAGGACTGCCCTTCACCGCGAAGAACAACGGACACTTCGTATTCTCCGCTGACGCAAACAGGTCCGCCACTGGCTGACCGAACTTGCGAAAAATCTGGCTCGCCACCCTGGGGTGGAGAGACCAATCCTCGTAGCGAGGACCTCCCCTGGACAGGAGATCTGCTCCGCTGTTGAGGAGACCTGGGACGTGTAAGGCCCTGATCGACTTGAGGCGCGACAAGCACCAAACCGTCAATTCTCGAGCCAGACGGTCCAGTGGCAACGACGACAGGCCCCCCTGTTTGTTGACATAAAACATGGCCGTCGTATTGTCTGTCCTGACCAGGACGTGACAATGCAAAATCCAATGCTCGAAATGCTTGAGCGCCAGGAGTATAGCCATCAACTCCAAATAGTTGATGTGACGACCCCTCATCTCCAGAGGCCAAAGCCCCTGCGCTGTGCGCCCCTCGAAAGTGGCTCCCCATCCACTGAGACTGGCGTCTGTCATGATCGACTTGCGGGAAACCACCTCGCCAATCGAGACTCCGCTGGTGAGGAACCCCTCCACCAGCCACGGAGACAGGGCGATCGCGCAGGAAGGGGAAACCGTAACCTTCTTGTACTTCAAGGAGGGCGGGATCCCGAGGGATAACATCCATCTTTGAAAAGGTCTCATATGAAACCTGCCCAAACGCAACAGATGTACTGCGGAAGCCATCATTCCCGTTAGTACCATGCAACTCCTGTAAGTGACCTCCTGGCCCACTTGAAAGGAGTCGAGACATTCCCGAAACCTGTCCACCCTCTCCTCTGAGAGACGGGCCGACATGTCGGATGAGTCCAGAAGGACCCCAATGAATGTAAGACGACTTGCTGGAGTCAGCATGCTCTTGCCGTGGTTGACTATGAAACCTAAGGCCTTCAGGTGAGCCAAAACCACTTGTGTGTGACGCGCCACTTCGTGGGCGGAGCTCGCTGAAATCATCCAATCGTCGATGTACGTCGCCAACCTGACGCCCTGCTGTCTCAGCGGGGCGATGGCTGCTTCGGTCACTTTCACGAAAACCCTCGGGCTCAGTGACAGACCGAAAGGGAGTACTGTATACTCGTACAGGCGACCCTCGAAGGCGAACCGAAGGAATTTCCTGTGTGGGGGATAAATCTGGACGTGCTGATAAGCATCCTTCAGATCCACTGAACAGTGGAAATCCCCTTGCCTGACCGACCGTAACATGGTGGGTACTGTTAGCATCCTGAAAACGTATTTCTTCAGGTACACGTTTAGTGCCTTTAGGTCCAGGATGGGACGTAGCCCCCCCCCCCTTTTTGGGCACCAGGAAATAACGGCTCCAAAATCCCATGCGGGATTGGGTCCTGTCCAGCTCCACTATAGCACCCTTGCTTAGCAATGAGCTGATCTCTTCTCTCAAAAGACTTGCTTTTAAACCACGTGCTCTGGTATGAATAACCCTGCTCGAAAGCGGGGGTATATCTGCGAACTGTAACCTGTAACCCCTGGTTATCGTTCGAAATACCCAATGGCTCGGGTTGCATAACTTCCACTGGCGCGCACAGCGTGCTAGCGTGTTTTGAGCGAGAGAAACCCCACCACTGTGCTTCCGTGACGGCGGAGCTTTTTGGCGGCCGGACCGGAAGTGGGGAACCTGCGTATCCGTATCCGGAACGACCGGATGCGGAGCGCAAGGGTTCAATAGGCCGCATGGCGGAAACACCTTCTGGTTGTACCGCTTGACTAGCGGAGCTATTTTGCGGCGGGACCGGAAGTGGGGAACCTGCGTATCCGTATCCGGAACACCCGGATGCGGAGCGCAGGGGTTCAATAGGCCGCAAGGCGGGAACACCTTCTGATTGTACCGCTTGACTAGCGGAGCTCTTTTGCGGCCGGACCGGAAGCGGGGAGCTAGCGAATCCGTATCCGGTGAAACCGGAAGCGTTCGGTTTTCGCTCGATAGAGCGACAGGAAGAGCAAAGCGATTCGACTGATAAACAGACTCGCCCACAACTAAAGCATTCTCCCCTGACAGGAGAGGAACTTTTACGTTTAATACCTGCTCTAAGGCCTTTATGCTTGTCCCTTGACCCGGGCTCATTGTAGGCCGACAGAATTTCTGACTCAAGGTTAAATTCATAGCATCGCTCACGCGAGGGAAAATCCACTCGCGCGCATGAGGAACCATATAATTGTTTGACGTTAACATTACTGGTTGCTGATAAAACCTCTGACTGATTAAAGAGTCCTGACGGGACTCCATCATTCTTACAGGAGGCATGCATAAAGGAGTCACATTGTCGACGCGAGGGATATCCCACTCGCGCGCTTGAGGAACCACATAATTGTTTGACATTAACATTACTGGTTTCTGATAAAACCTGTGATTGATTATCGAGTCCTGACAGGACTTCATCATTACTACAGGAGGCATGCACGATGGGGTCGTCTGTGCTAGTGCGAGAGAGTTGGACAGAGACAGACTTTGCTCTTTCAACATGTTTATTGTCGACACAGGAGGCATCAAAAACAACATTTTCATTTCCCCGACACGGGGTACCGAAAAACGCCCTCGTTTGGGGGGAGGGGGACCGAGAGACACCTCGGACCCCCGCCCCAGCACAATCCCCCTCTTCAGAGTGTCATTTGCGCTGTCCCCTACCGCGGCCACCGCGGTATGAAGACTGCTGCCTGCCATCCTTGGACGGGCGGCGCGGCTGAGCGCGCTCGGGAACCACCGCCTTGCTGCGGGGCCTGTCAGGCGCCCTGGCTGCAGAGGCTCCCCTGGAGGAAGACGAGTGCTTCTTAAAAGAAGCAGAGCGGCCCCTTTCCTTGGCACGGGAGGAGCGGGACGCCCTCCTAGCTTGCTGCGGTTCTTCCTGTGGCACTGTGGTGGACTCGACGATGTCCTTAGCCGCCTTGAAGAAGGTAACTCTACCCTGCAGCAGCTCCAAGCCCCCACCCATGAGGGTGGTGGGACTGTTCTCCATGTTTATGAGAGACTTGTACATCTCCCCGCGAGGACCTAGAGGCTTCTCGCCCACGTCCCTCTTAGGCTCGAGGTCGACATAGTCGAGCCAGCGGGCTCTCTCAGACTGGAGGTTGTAGTCCATGGACCTGCCCATCCACTTAACCGCATGCCAATTGACCTTCAGCATGATGTCAAATAGAGTGTTCAGTTCAGCTGTGTGCTCCCCCGTGGGCAGACCTTTGACCAGGTCCTTGGTGGAAGCGAGCAAGAGCTGGATCAGATTCAGGTCCTTAGCGGCCAGAGCAGCGGACCGGTAGGCGTTACGAGCCCTGTCCGACTGCAGCTTGTCCTCCAGGACAGTGAACCCCGGCGGGTTGGTGCCGACGGGGCCGACAAACGGCCCGTTTTTAGCTGTGCCTACATCCTTGTACTGGGGTCTGACGGAACCCAGAAAAGATTGTGCCAACAGGTGGTCCAGGTTAGGGCAGGTGGACATGCCTGCCTCCGCACCGCCCACCAAATCCAACACAGAAAAAGGCAGCTTCCTGGGGTCTTTATGTGTCTTCCATGAGGAATGAAGGGCCTTGGTGAAACCTTTCACCAGCGGCAGCCTGGAGAGGACATACGGGGCGGGAACCGAAGGCTCCTGCCCGGGCATTTCATCATCATCCTCGGCCTCTTCAGAGGGGAGAGGAGGTGGCAACTCCTCTCCAACTCTGGCCAGAGCTCTCATGTAGACTGTGAGATGATCCAGCATTTCTGCTGCAGAATCGACGTCCTCTGCTCCCGCTTCACTCGCTTGACTGGCGGGTGGAGGGGCAGTGGTGCCTGAGGAGGCCTGGGAGCTCCCTGCGGCGTCCAGTTGACGTGCTGGAGCCGCAGGGGCATTACCTTTCACAGTGACCGTGAGTCGAGAACCCTCGTCCTCGACGGAGTCCTCCTCCTCCTCGGCCGTGTATCCAGAGTATTCAGATGCTCACGTCGAGGGGGACGTCCCCGACGGTCACATCCAAGCGTTTCTTTTTGGGCACCGCGCCCGAAGGGGAAAAGGCTACCGGAGGGATGTTAGCCTTCTTGGTCGCCTTCTTAGCGGCGACTTCACCAGACCCGCCAGCTCCAGTGACAGTGGAGCTAGCTGCGGTCGGTTGCGCGGCAGGCGGTGTCTCATGTAGCACGGCGCCATCTTGACTTGGAATGGCGCGCTGATTGCCAAGCGGATCTCCGGAAGGCAGCGCCGCACCTTGACCAACGGTGCGGGCCGCCTGGGGAAGGAAAGACTGGGCTGTGGGGTTGAGAGCAGTGGACCCACCTGGTGGAGCGCAGGCCCCGAGGCCTGCCCTGGCTAGGTAGAACCGGTGTATCAGTACATCGTGGTCGTAGGCCACGCAGCAGTCACAGAAAGGTCCTGCTCTCCCCTGAGGACTCAGTGCAGAGAAGGCGTGTGCAACGCCCATGCAGCCGACACAGAGATGGTGAAGATCCTGTCCGTCGATGAGTCCTGGACAGCCTGGACATTGCCTCGGCAGGAAGGCCAGAGGATCCATGGCGAAGCACTGTAGATAGAGTTAACCAGAAGCAGACGAGCTAACAAGCTAACGGCTAATGCTAGGCCACGCTTGATTCGGGCAGGGCCTGAACAAGCGGTAAGCAGTGTAGCTAACGTTAACAAATAGCAGACGAGCTAACAAGCTAACGGCTAATGCTATGCCACGCTTGCTTCGGCGGAGGCCTGAACAAGCAGTAATAATCCTTTGTTATAAAAGGAAATAACCGTCGATTTAGGACGGAACAAGAATAAGTATTCTTAAGTACGGGTTAATTCAACACTCGCCGGTGGGCGACTCCAATGCCACCGCTTTAGGCTAATGCGCGAAGAATAATAATACAAAGGCTGAGTTTCAACTTATCTGAATGTGATATCGCAGAGAGTGAAAAAGAGGATGTTACTTCCGCCTCCGGGGGTTTATATAGCCTGGAGGCGGGTCACTCCGGTTTGAGTGACAGGCCCTTCCTACCTACGTTAGTACGGGAGCTGAAGTAGTTTCTCTGAATGATCGCCAGGGGGCGTCATTACCCAAGTGGGAGGTCATCCTGGAATATTGACAGTAAACAGAAGGTGTCTCTGCTCTGAACATTAGGGGAGAAATATCTTCATTCAAAATGTTATTGTTTGGCTAAAACATCTTATTGCTATAAGATCACACAAACAGCTCTTAGCCTGTGTAACACCCGGGATTCGAACTTCGGTCTCCCGCGTGAAAGTCCAACATCTTAAAGGACAACTCCGCCCATAATCACTTCTAGGCTCATTTTCCTACTTATATTGATCCAAAATTACGGTCCATGTGGTCTATTAGCGAGAAATGCTCCTGTTGTCCAGTTTCCCCAGCAGAACCCAGCAGCCCTCATAGCATAAGAGTGGAGCCTATAAGCCTATCACTTTTACACTATTTGTTGAGGTCAAAAGTGCTTTTATTTTTCATGAATGTGGTACTAGTTGTCATTATACACATCCATGCCATCGTTGTCCCACACAAGCCATCACACTCTTCTAAACAGATGTTGTGTTTTTATGTGTTTTGCAAAGTCCTGGAAAAGATGCCCTGTGATTGGCCAGTCCAGTCACTTTGATTGGCACTTCTGCCGAATGCTCACCCAAAAACATTATTTATGAGATTGTGGTGGCATGTGTATAGGACAACCAAGGCATGGACGTGTTTGTAATGACAACTAGTAACACATTCATGAAAAAGAAAATCACTTTTGACCACAACAAATAGTGTTAAAGTGATAGGCGTATTAGGCTCCACTCTATGCCATGACAGCTGCTGGGTTCTGCTGGGGAAACTGGAAAATGATCCTAGAACTGATTTAGGGAGGAGTTGTCCTTTAAGCATCAGGCCAAAGGGACTAGAGATACCAGACTGTTGAGGCCATCAGGCTGAGGCACTGAGTCACTCTGCTACACCTGCAAGCCAGAGATCAGGGACTAATATCAAATCTCACCATAAGATGGTGCTGGTTACACCCATACTGTATTACATGCCGTTCATGAGAACTGCTGTGGGAGATCATGACCTGGGTGACAGGAAGAGAGGCATTGTGCTGCTCTCAAGGTTTAATGGACATGTTGATCTTCTTACTGACCCACAAAATGAGACCCTGTATGTTTTGTTTTCTCTTCTTGCTTGTCTTCTGTTTCTCCTCAGAATCCCTATCCCGCCATGAGATCTATTAAATAGAAAGTTTTAGGCTCAGAAACAGCTACTTCCCGCAGACAACCGGGTTTATGAACAATTGACATTAAAACTCTTCTACACCCATACAAGCAACTATGCATGCATACACACACACACAGACACAAAACACACACATGCACGCACACATGCACGCACACATGCACGCACGCACGCACGCACACACACACACACACACACACACACACATGCAAGCATGGACACACGTATGAATGCAAAGAACAAAAATGCAAACACACACACACACACACACACACACACACACACACACACACACACACACACACACACACACACACACACACACACACATCTTATATTTCATGTAGCCTACACATAGGTATATAGCCTACTGTATACATATATGCATGCATATAATATTTAGCAGTAAGACCATTGCATGTGCACAACACCTTCAAAGCCTTGCCTTGCGTCTTGGTATTTTTAATTCTTGCTATATTGTTGAGGAACTGAAACCAGTATCTACCACAATACCAATCTGCTGCCTACAAGCTGCAAGGCGACAGGCTGACAATGAGCTCCCCTGTAGAGACCACTAGGAACTCTGTCTCAGTGTAATAAGAGTTTTATTACACAGGAAAACATGGTCACACCGCATGTTGCTCTCACACATCTCAATGCACACTGTGTACTTTTATATTTATTTTAAAATGACATCTAGATAAAGAAAATGTACCTTTGTAAAACAATTATCAACAACATGAATATAGAATAAATACAGAAACGTGTGTCATGCATGTTAATCACAGGTTTTTAATCGTAAAATAAACAACATGATATAGAATAGAGTTGTATATTGGTATTGTAATATAAAATATGCTTTGTTCATAATTGAAAAATGAAGCTATTTTGGATGCAAATGTAATTATTACTGTGTAATATTGGCATTATAGAGCATTATTTAACAAAATGACACCAGAACAAAAGATTCGGCAAGCTAAACAAGTGACAGACAAATCATAATGTTGGTGTATTATTTTTTCTTTCTTTTATCAGTCCATAAGCTAGACTATATATATTTTTTCTGCTCATCTTAACAATGGTTGAGGACAGATTTTCAACTGGTTGCGATACTCATCTTCCTCACCTTCCAGCCTGGTTGAAGCCACAGCACAGTGGTAAGTACCAGCTGTGAGGACGGTACAGTTCAGATTCACATACATTTTGTTTAAAATAAATCTGTTTTTCTTGGAAATACAATTATTATAATAGCGGAATTACAGAGCATTGTGAAACAGAATGATATCAACTGATACGTTTCAGCGAGAAACACAAGTGACATAGCAGGAGTATTTTCTGCTCATGTAGACGACGGTCAAGATGAGGACGATGCAGAGGACAACTCCAGTTCTGCTGATGGAGAGAAACACCAGGATCCCCATCTGGTGACAACAGTCCTGCTGCTCATCATCCCCACCCACAGTCTCCCCTCCTGAGGCCACAGCACAGTGGTAAGTCCCAGCAGTGTGGATGGTACAGGTCAGATTCACAGAGTCTCCAGGCTGGACTGACTTCTCTGGAGGCTGTTGGATGACACCTTGGAAGCTGGATGAGGAACTTTTGACTTGGAGCATGATTCCTTCTTGGAATTGAATGTCAGAAATCTGTTGCATCCCACAGTAATACATGGCAGAGTCTGACACCTGCACATTCAAGATTTGGAAATGGAAATTTTTCCTAGACCACAGAGAAACGGGAATCGCTCTTAAATTTCTCGGACAAAGTCGCTTCTTTGTACCTGGCCTGGGATGCAAGCTCAGGTTTGTCTCCAAGACTGTGCTTGTACCAGTATAGTAGCCATTGAAGCCTTCTTGTTGGAAACATTGCAAAGTCACGTTGTCTCCAACACCGGCCATTATGAATCCCTTCTGCGGTTCCAGCACTGATAACTGAGCAAAATGAACTGGAAACAGAAATATATAAATATGAATATAAAGTAATATAAAAACAAATAAACATTTGAGAATAAAAAAAGGTTTATTTTACCTTCTCTCCATAAAAGTAGACACAGCTGCAGGGTGATCTTTGATGCTGCCATCATCTTCATGTTTGTCTCTTGAGTGGAAACAGTTTGCTGACAAGACCACCTCCTAAGAGAAGTGGCTGTGTGTGATTGGCTAAAGTGATTGCTTCGTTCTGCAATGATGTCATGAGAGATAGACTACACATCTATTAGTGACCCAGGCTACATTGTATAGTTCTTGGAACACCATATAGCCGGGGAGCCACAGGCCCAAAAGCTCAAAGAATAGGATGTTACCTGTGATGTCATGACATACTTTTAATTTTTGTTTTTTCTATTAATTTGGTCATCAAGGTCCACAGAATGAGAGGCCTGCTCTGCCGGAAATCCTGCGAAAAAAAGTTATGGCCATTTGTATATTCACTCCATCGACTTCAATATAATGGAAAGAAACACACCAAAAAAAATATGCTTTAAGTAGCATGTGAGGGGTCAAACATTCCTTGGGCTAGAAAACAGACCAAAATAACGGTGAAAAGTGATGACTCATCACTTTTCACAGGTTTGAGAGGCTGAAATCTAGCCCAAGGAATGTTTTTCATGCAAAACAAATGCTTGCAATGGATTCAGAATCATGAAGAACCCTTAGTTTGACCCCTCATATGCTACTTTTTTTGGTGTGTTTTTTTCCAGTATAGTGAAGTCAATGGGAAACTTTTTTTCGCAGGATTTCCGGCAGAGCAGGCCTCTCATTCTGTGTACCTTATTGACCAAATTGATAGGACAAACAAAAATTTGGAGTATGTCATGACATCACAGGTCCTCTCTCATTTTGGCCCAGTGGCTCCCCGGCTAATAGATTCAAGCATGCAGTGCCTGATGCATGATGATGGTTGATAAACACATGTTCTATGATTACAGCTGTGTAGGGCATTCTCTGTAACTCCACTGCAGAATACGAGCCACAAGTGAGTTGCGTGTATACAGAGCACGCTATAGCACGGAACTACATGACTTCCAGGTAGTGTGACAATACGGGGGGGGGGGGATTTTAAGCTGATGTGTGGCATAAATATTGTCACATTAATGACATGGAGCATGATTCCTTCTTTGAACTCAATGTCAGTATACATCTGCATCCCACAGTAATACACCGCAGAGTCTGTCAGTTGCACGTCCGATATCATGAGATTTATTCCTTCTCCTAAGAGTGAGACCACAGAGAAACAGGAATCGTTCTTAAATGTCTTTGACAGAGTAGGTTCTTAGGGTACCTGTTCCGGGATGCTACCAGCTCAGATTTATCTCCAAAACGTTGCTTGTACCAGTAGTAGCTCTTGAAGTCATTGTGATCGAAACAGTACAAAGTCACGTTGTCTCCAACATCAGCCGTTATGACACGCTTCTGCTGTTCTGGCACTGATAACTGAACGAAATGAACTGGGGGAAAAAGAAATACATTAATGGAATACATGAATGTAATATATATATATATATATATATATATATATATATATATAAGGTAGTAAGTACCCTTATCTATCTATCTATCTACCTACCTATCTTTATATATATATATATATATATATATATATATATATATATATAATACAGTTTTATACAGTATGGTTAAAATATATTTTGGTTGTAGACAAAATAATTGTGGTATTTTACCTTCTTTCCATAGAAGTAGAGACATGTAGATCACACGCAGGATGATCTTTGATGCTGCCATCGTCTTCAACTTTGTCTCTTGAGTGGAAACAGTTTACGGACGTAGAGCACATCTTAAGAGGTGTGTGTGGTTGTGTGTGATTGGCCAATCTGATTGATTTGCATTGCGATGATGTCGTCATGAGATTTTGACAACAAATCTGTAAAGTGACCCAGGCTTCATTGTACTTGCAGGTTCAAGTATTGCAGTATTGTCAAAGTTGTTAAACAGTAGTTTTCAATTATTACTGCTGCGTAGGGACATACTCTGCAACTCCACCACAGTGTGATGCATGCAGGTAGAGCACGCTAGCACTGCATCACATTTCACATGACTTCAGGTACTGTATAGTGTGCCAATATACAGGGAGGAGGGAGTGTATAGCTACCATATACTGTAAAATATATGTAGAAGGGATCCCTATTGCTTTCTCATCATCATCATCATCATCATCATCATCATCATTAGGGCTGTCACGATATGACATTTTACATGACGATTAATTGTCACTCAAATAATTGGCGATTAACGATTTAATTGTGTTTTTGTCGTTGATAATTACATTTCTGTTTGGCTTTTAGGCTTTGAAGTTGTACATGGTAGATATGACACATAACCTAAATATACAACAAAATTACTGACATATTTGACAATTTACTACTTAAAAAATAACTTTGATAGTGGAAATAGCCGATCTACAAGCTCACAACGCGTCGCGATACGACGCGTTGTGAGCTTGTAGATCTGCTATTTCCAGTATTTCGGCCATTTTTCAACATTCACGATTATGACGATTATGACAAAATAATTGCGATAATGTCAAATAATCACGATTAGACGATTATGTAATAATTGTGACAGCCCTAATCATCATCATAATTTATTTAACTCACGACCATGATAACATGGTATGGAGCAAGACTCTATATAAATAGACAGTATACAATACATAACAATACAATATTCAAACAGACGTAGCAAAACGTGGCATGGCATACATTATTTGAACAGAGTCAGAACATTCTTTAGGAAAGAACCCAATTTACAAATAGCTTTTGCCTTGTCGGTTTGTAATAATAAAGTCAATTTCCACATAGATGGTTGGGTTATGTAGTACTTTCGCAAGTATTTTTGTCTGAAATTCATAATACCGGAGTTATTACACTCTACAGACCCGTTTTCTGCTAATTCAAATGCCTATAGTGATCATTAAGAAAATCTGCTTTCAGAAGGGAGACCCAGACGCACGGAGAGCCTCTCTATCTCTCTCTACCCTCTCCCTCACTGGCAAGCGGAACACTTTTTTCCCCCGCCCCGTTCAGAGACCTACCAACCAGAGTCAACCCCAGCTGAATAGGCCAGCCCACTATACAGTATATCTATCTATGAGGCTGACATGCATACAGCATAGCCTTCAAATGGGTGAATATCCGTAAGGCGGTTAGCCCTGATGGCATCCCAGCCATAATAGTTGTAACATCGAATATTTCCTCATGATAATCAAACATGACTTACTGAAGATGAATAAAACATTAAGACATGGAACGCATTATTACTTTAACCATTATGTTATGCTTTAACTATTAACTATTACAAAAGTTTGAGAACCACTGATTTAGAAAATTTAAAAAATAGCATATCTACAAGCTCGCAGAGCGGCACCGATTCAATAGCTAAAGTATAAAATAATGTCACGTGTCTATATCTTATATTTTATGTAGGCTGCACATACTATGTAAATATGCAATTATGCATGCATATAATATTTAGCAGCAATACCCATGCACACCTTCAAAAGCCTTGCTTTATTACATCTTGTTATTCTTATAATTCTTGCTGCAATGCTGAGGAACCGAAACCAATATCTACCATAATCAAGCCGCTGGCTGAAAAGAGCGATGAGCCCCCTGTAAAGACCACTAGTAACTTTCCACTCCATCTCAATACTAAGAAGAGCTTTATTACACAGGAAAACGTGGTTTGTTGGTACAGTACATAACACCACACATTGTTTGCACACATCTCAATACACACAGTGTACTTCTTTTTTTCTTTTTTTTATGACAAAATAGATGTAAAATGCAAAATGTTACTGCAACGTTTTTGATAAGAATGTTAAGAAATATTATATAACAAAGATAGACAAATAAACAATGGAATAGTATGGAATAGAAAAATATAATATTTGTTCTTCAGAATGTTTGTTTAAAATAAAGCTGCACACAGTGTACTTCTTTTTTTCTTTTTTTATGAAAAAAAAATGAAAAATGCAAAATGTTATTGCAACTTTTTTGATAAGAATGTTAAGAAATATTATATAACAAAGATAGTCAAATAAACATGGAATAGTATGGAATAGAAAAATATAATGTTTGTTCTTCATAATGTTAATAAAGCTATTTTGGATGCAAATGCAATCACTATGATGGTGGAATTACAGAGCATTGTGAAACAAAATTAACGTTCAGCGAGCAAAACAAGTGAAAGACAAATCACATTTTTTTTTTCATTTTTTTTCTTTTTTTTTAATAATTCATATTATTGTCTTTCCTCAACATAACAGCTGTATCTTCTGCTCATGTAGACGACGGTCAAGATGAGGACGAAGCAGAGAACAACTCCAGTTCTGCTGATGGAGAGAAACACCAGGATCCTCATCTGGTGACAACAGTCCTGCTGCTCATCATCCCCACCCACAGTCTCCCCTCCTGAGGCCACAGCACAGTGGTAAGTCCTAGCAGTGTGGACGGTACAGTTCAGATTCACAGAGTCTCCAGGCTGCTTCTCTGGAGGCTTCTGGACGATGGCTTGGATGCTGGATGAGGAACCTTTGACATGGAGCATGATTCCTTCTTGGAACTGCATTTCGATATACTCTGCCAACCCACAGTAATACACTGCAGAGTCTGACATTTGCACATCCGAGATCTGGAGATGATTTTTTCCTTTTTCAGGGACCACAGAGAAACGGGAATCGTTCTTAAATGTCCCAAACAAAGTAGCTTCGGCGTCGTACTTGGCCCGGGAGGCTAACAGCTCAGGTTTGTCTCCAAAACGTTGCTTGTACCAGAAGAAGCTCTTGATTTTACCTTGATAGAAACACTGCAAAGTCACACTTTCTCCAACACCGGCTGTTATGAAACCCTTGTGCTGTTCCGGCACGGATAACTGAGCAAAATGAACTGGAAAAAAAGAAAATATATAATAAAAATTAGGGCTGGGATGCGATTAACATTTTTAATCTAATTAATTACTGGCTCTGTGATTAATTAATCGCAATTAATCGCATTTTAATCGCACATCGATATTTGACCTGAGAAGCTTTTTTTTTCAAGTAAAACACATTTTGTTGTAGGGTGAATCAATGAGTGAGTTTTTTTAATCAAAATGTCGCATCCACTGGGCCAACCAAAGCGCTCTGATCGGCTACTTCTCCCTTTGTGTTTGTTGTCTCTTCTTGGTTGGTGTATCGCTATGATCGGAGTGCCCGAAAATGAAGGTTATGTGGTGCAAAAACTAATCGTGATTAAAATGCGTTAATTTTTTTAATCCCGTTAATTTTCTGTAATTAATTAATCACAATTAATCAGTTAAAGTCCCAGCCTTAATAAAAATGCATATATGGTTAAAAACAAAATGGTCGTAGGCAAAATAAGTGTGGTATTTTACCGTCTGTCCATAGAAGTAGAGACATGTAGATCACACGCAGGATGATTTTTGATGCTGCCATCGTCTTCAACTTTGTCTCTCGAGTGGAAACAGTTTGCGGACGTAGAGCACATCTTAAGAGGTGTGTGTGGGTGTGTGTGATTGGCCAATCTGATTGCTTTGCATTGCGATGATGCCGTCATGAGATTTTGACAACAAATCTGTAAAGTGACCCAGGCTACAGTATACTTGCTGGTTCAAGTATTGCAGTATTGTCCAAGTTGTTAAAAAGTACCTTTCAATTATTACTGCTGCGTAGGGACATACTCTGCAACTCCACCATCACAGTGATGCATGCAGGCGGAGCACGCTAGCACTGCATCACATTTTACATGACTTCCAGGTAATGTGTGCCAGTTATACAGGAAAGAGGGAGTGTACTGTACCATAGACTGTAAAATAAAGGGAGCCCTATTGGTTTCTACAGACAGGCTTTGAAGCCACTTTTTCTGTGAATTCAAGAGCATATACTGATACGTTAGAAAACCTGCACAGATTTCAGGAGGGAGAGAACCAGACGCCCCTCTACCTCTCTCTACCCTCTCCCTCCCTGGCAAGCGGAACACTTTTTTTGCCCCGGTCAGAGACCTACCAACCAGAGTCAGCCTCAGCTGAGTTGTCCAGCCTACTATACACTATACAGTATACATCTAGGAGGCTGACATGCATATAGAATATCCGTAAGGCGATTATTGGCCCTGATGGCATCCCAGCCATAACAGTAACTTTGAACATTTCCTTGAGCAAGTCTTTGAATATATTGACCCGATTCTATAAATCTCTTCTAAATCCTTCTTCTAAATCAGTGGTTCTCAAACCTTTTTATATAAGGACCCTCAATATTACATGTATTGGACTTGTACATCTGCTATTTTTCAATGGCTAAAGCATAACATAATTCCAGGTCTTCATGTTAAAGCTGTTGTATTGTGTTTCAGCTTCATACCCAATGAACACATTTTCACAAGCTAGAGAATCTAGCACAAACCAAAGTCCGGCCTGGAGGCCAATCGTGGCACAAGGGTAGAGTTTATAATGGCCTGCTTCCTAAAACAAAAGTTATTATTTATGACCCGCTAGCGTTCACACATTGGCGTTTCACTGTGTTCTGGGCAGGCAGGTTAATATAGGCTGCTATAGGCTTGGACTGCAGGGGAAATGTCCTATGGCTCCTCTCCTCTCGAACACCTCTGTCCCTACTGTACCTCCTCCTCCTCCTCTTCCTCCATTCTCCATCTCCATCATCTCTCCTCCCTCTCCCTTTCCATCTGTGTGTGGGTTCATGCACCATCAGTGCATGTCAGCTGTAAATAGTTGGAGCCCATCACTGTTCGAAGTGACCACTGTAACCCAAACTATAGCTGGTAAGTGCTGTTGTATTGTATATTCAGTTGTGTATTCTAGTGAACTAAAGCATGCAAACCATGATCAGAATTGCCAAAGAGATTACATTTTAGCACAACTCTCAAGGCGTTTAATGTATGTTATGAAGTCATTGTGGTTCTCAGAGCCAGTCTACTGTGTGGAAAGTGTGACACACGGTTACACTGTTGTACCTGGGACGTTGTCAGTGTCACTCCCTTATTTCTGCTTTATAACATAACATAATGTTTTTTATTATTATTTCTTTCCTGCCACTTTCCTTCAGTTACTGAAATCCTGTTGCAACCAAATTAAGCATGCAGTTTTTATTTTGGAATTCAAGTCTAGCAAACAAGCTACCCAGACAACCAGGTTTATGAACTTTTGACACTAAAGGCCTTTTGCCTGTCTGTCTACTACACACGCAAACAAGGAAGATGAACAGATGCACGCATGCAAACATGTACGCACGCACACACGCACTCATGCAAACAAACATGCACACACTCATGCACACACATACAGTATCTATACAGTATCTTACATTTTATGTAGCCTACACATACTGTATATTGCATATACTTACTTATGCATGCATATAATATTTAGCAGTAATACCCATGCACAAGTTATTCTTATAATTCTTGCTGCAATGCTGAGAAACCGAAAGCAATATCTACCACATCAAACTGCTGGCTATAGGCTGACAAGGCTACATGCTGAAAAGAGTGATGAGCCCCCCTGTAGAGACCACTAGTGACTTTCCACTCCATCTCAATACCAAGAAGAGCTTTATTACACAGGAAAACGTGGTTTGTTGGTACATAACACTGCATGTTGTTCTCACACATCTCAATGCACACTGTGTACTTTTTTTTCTTTTTAATTACATCTACGTAAAAAAAGTAAATTAACCTTTGAAAAACATGATTCAACAAAATGATATTGCAACTTTTTTGGATAATAATGTAAAGAAATATTATAGAATAAAGATGGTTAAATAAACAATTGAATAGTATGAAATAGAATAATATAATATTTGTTGTTCATGAAGTTTAAGTTTAAAATAAATCTGTTTTTGATGGAAACACAATTATTATAATAGCAGAATTACAGAGCATTGTGAAACAGAATTATATCAGATGAAAAGGTTCAGTGAGCAACACAAGTGACATAGCAGGAGTATTTTCTGCTCATGTAGACGACGGTCAAGATGAGGACGATGCATAGGACAACTCCAGTTCTGCTGATGGAGAGAAACACCAGGATCCTCATCTGGTGACAACAGTCCTCTTCTTTAACCTCCCCACCCACAGTCTCCCCACATGAGGCCACAGCATAGTCAGTACCAGCCGTGAGGACGGTACAGTTCAGATTCACAGAGTCTCCAGGCTGGACTGACTTCTCTGGAGGCTGTTGGATGATACCTTGGAAGCTGGACGAGGAACCTTTGACATGGAGGATGATTCCTTCTTGGAACAGAATTTCGGTAACCCGCCACATCCCACAGTAATACACTGCAGAGTCTGACACCTGTACATCCGATATCTTGAGATGATTTATTAGCTCTCCTGGGACCACCGAGATACGAGAACTTTTGAATTTCTCGAACAAAGTTGCTTTATCATTGTACTTGGGACGCAAAGCCATCGGCTCAGGTTTATCTCCAAAACTTTGCTTGTACCAGAAGTAGATCTTGAATTGATCTTGACCGAAGCAGTTCAAAGTCACGTTGTCTCCGACCTCAGCCATTATGAAACCCTTCTGCTTCTCTAGCACTGATAACTGAGCAGAATGAACTGCAACAGAAATATATACGGTACATATAAATATCAAATTAATGTTTATTTATTTACATTGTAACAAAACATAAGAGTATTTTTTTACCATTTCCCCAGAGAAGTAGAGACACTAGATGCAGGATGATCTTTGATGCTGCCATCGGCTTCAAGGTCGTCTCTTGAGTGGAAAAAGTTTGCGGATGTACTTTTACAACATCTTAGGACTGTCATGTGTGGCTGTGTGTGATTGGCCAACCTGATTGCTTTGTCTTGCGATGATGTCACGAGAGAGACTGGTAACAAAGCATGCAGTATGATGATGGTGGTGGAGACAACAGTACTTTTCTATTATTAATACACTAACACCAAATTTTAGGAGTGTACAGCATATGATGCATGCAAGCTATTTAGATATGCTATTTTAGATGTTAGCTATGTTATTTAGATAAACGTTTTTTATTTATTTATGCAAATGCTTTTTATATTTACAGTATGTGTGATATCCTTATCACTTTCCTGTAGTGGTGTTGAACACTACCACATATACTGTAACTCCTCATTTGGACTGTAGGCTTTTAAAGTGTCTTTCCCCTTATAGGTTTAGGCCAGGGTTCTATGGAGGGAATCCATGATGGTACAGTGGACAGGGACAGTGGGTAGTATTAGCCCAGTAGTTTTAAGTTGGTGTATTTTACAGATAATATGTTGCTGTTTCTGTCACCCTAGTAGTAGTTGAATAATGTTTACGGTGCAGCTTTAAGCTAGATCAGGCAAGCCTGCCCTGGTCATGAATGTTAGGCAGTCACTTCTGATTTTCCCCTGATATAGTGATGGAGAATAAACGTCTTATACTGACGCAGAATAAACTTCTTGTGATGCAGAATACACTTCTTATACCTGCTCAGGCACTGTGCTGATGCTGTCAAGGGTTAATGAACATTTTTATCCTGTATTTCTCATTTGGTTTCCTCCTCTTGCTATGTTTCTCTTTCATTCTCTTCCTCCTTGTTCCTTCTCAAAATCCCCAGTCCTGACCCATTACTGCACAACAGCTACAAACCTTGCTTTTTAAAGGTTGATGACTTTACATTATGTTGGCTTTTGTCACTGTTTACTTGTGATTATAACAAACAAATAAAGCTTGCAGAGCATTCACGCAATCACGCATGCATGCACACATGCAAACAAACATGCATGCACACAATTACTACACTACAAATACCTACACATAACCCCCCCCCCCCCCCCGCCCCGATCAGAGGCCTACCAACCAGACTGAGTCAGCCCCAGCTGAGTAGACCAGCCCACTATACAGTACATGCATCTCGGAGGCTGACAGTTTACAGTTTACAGTTTAGGCATTTAGCAGACGCTTTTAATCCAAAGCGACTTACAATAAGCAGATAACATCACAATAATAAACAAGATAATATGTCAGTACATCATCAACAATATAACGCAAATGGATATCTATCTAGAAAAAAACGCAATATAATCAAAGTTCTGAAAAACCTAAAAAACAAAAACAAATGCTAACTAGCTTCATGTATTCATTGATTCTTTTTCTGTAGTGCTAAGGGTTTAGGTGGAGTCTGAAAAGGTGAGTCTTCAGTCCACGGCGAAAGCTAGCGAGTGAGTCCGTTGTTCTAAGTGCGACAGGGAGTTTATTCCACAACTTGGGGGCCAGGAGGGCAAACTGTCTCGGACGAGTGGATTTTTGCCCTGGAGTTTTTAGCGAAGGTTCTGTCAGCATCCCTGTGTTGGCTGATCTAAGTGACCGGGTGGGGGTGTAGGGGTTGATCAGCTTCTGGAGGTATGGAGGAGCCGTACCTTTGGCTGCTTTGAAGGTCAGCATCAGTGTTTTGTATTCAGTGCGGGCCGCAACCGGCTGACATGACTATAGCCTTCAAATGGGTGAATATCCTTATATAGGCGGTTGGCCCTGATGGCATCCCAGCCATAATAGTTGTACAGTAACATTGAACATTTCCTCATGATAATCAAAAATGAGCTGGTGTATTGTGTTTCAGCTCTGTCCCAAATGAGCACATTTTCACAAACTACAGAATGTAGCACAGACCAAAGTCCAGCCTGGAAGCCAATCGTGGCACAAGGCTAGAGTTTATAATGGCCTGCAACTTCCTTCCTAAAAGAAAAGTTATTATTTATGCCCCGACAGTGTTCACACGTTGACGTTTCACAGTGTTCTGGGCAGGCTAATATATGCTGCTATAGGCTTAGACTGGATTTCCTATGGCTCCTCTCCTCTCGATCCCCTCTCTCCCTACCTTCTTCTCTTCTTTCTCCCTGCCTTCTTCATCTCCACCATCTCTCCCCCCTCTCCCGTCACTGTACCGTGAGGAAAGTGTGGTGACACATGGTTACTCGGTTGTACCTGGGACATCTTCACTGTCAGATGTCTTTTTTTCTGCTTTATCGTATAACAATGTTTTTTCACTGCCACTTTTCTTCAGTTACTTAAATCATGTTGCAACCAAATTAAGCATGCAGTTTTTTTTCGGGGGAATTCAAGTCTAGCAAACAAGCTACCCAGACAACCCGGTGCATGAACTATTGACTCTAAAAAGCCTTTTGCCTGTCACACGCAAGCAAGGAAGCCAAACAAATACCCGCATGCAAACATGCACACACGCACGCATGAATGCAAACAAACATGCATGCACACTTTAACACAAACACACACACGTCTATATATAATATTTTACTAGCCCTTACCCGTTCAAAGATATGAGCTCCTAAATGATGTGCAGTGTGTGGGTTATGGGATGTGCACTGTGCACACAGTATATGAGGGATGGAAAGTAACTTTAACTGGTGCTTGCATGATAATATGTAGGAGCATCAATGTAAGAAATACCCGTTTTGTTTAATGGCTATAGAGATACTGTGTACCGATCTGCATGACTTTTGGACAACATCTGTAACAGGGCCAGACAAATTGCAACTTTTTGGATAATAATGTAAAGCAATATTATAGCATAAGGATGGTTGACCCATTTAGGACTGAACTAAGTTTTCTGAAAAAACATCAAATATTATTCACAAATTACAAAAACAAATAATTGCTACATACTGTACAGGTACTGTACTACTACACACAAATGTGTTCACAGCCTGAATGGGTTAAATAAACAATTGAATAGTATGGACTAGAATAATATAATAATATTTGTTGTTCATAAAGTTTGTTTTAATATAAATCTGTTTTTGATGGAAACACAATTATTATAATAGCGGAATTACAGGGCATTGTGAAACAGAATGATTACGGATGAAAAGGTTCAGTGAGCAACACAAGTGACATAGCAGGAGTATTTTCTGCTCATGTAGACGATGGTCAAGATGAGGACGATGCAGAGAACAACTCCAGTTCTGCTGATGGAGAGAAACACCAGGATCCTCATCTGGTGACAACAGTCCTCTTCTTTAACCTCCCCACCCACAGTCTCCCCACATGAAGCCACAGCATAGTCAGTACCAGCCGTGAGGACGGCACAGTTCAGATTCACAGAGTCTCCAGGATGGACTGACTTCTCTGGAGGCTGCTGGATGATACCTTGGAAGCTGGATGCACCTTTAACCTGGAGTATGATTCCCTCTTTGAACTCATAATAATGTCCCATCGCACAGTAATACATTGCAGAGTCTGACATTTGCACATCCGAGATTTTGAGATTATTTATTTCTTCTCCTGAGACGACGGAGTAACGGGCATCGTTCTTAAATTTATCAGAGAAAGTAGTGTTCCCTTTGAACTTGACCCGGGATGATAAAAGCTCAGGTTTATCTCTCCAAGGCTGTGTTTGTACCAGTAGAAGTTCTTGAAGTTACCTTGATTGAAGCACTTCAAAGTCACGGTGTCTCCAGCATCGGCCATTACGAAACCCTCCTGAATCCGTGTACCTAACGTTCACAGCTTAATTGAATGAATTGGATTAATTAAACAATGTAAAAATGATTCTCCTGCTGTTCTGGCACTAATAACTGAACAAAATGAACTGGAAAAAAATTTATATACGAATTTAAATAGGCCTATATAATACAATTTTATATATTTGGTTAAAGGCAAAATAACTGTGCTATTTTGGATGCAAATACAATTATTATAATGGTGGAATTACAGAGCATTGTGAAACAAAATAATATCAGATTATAAAGTTCAGCAAGCAACACAAAATAATTCTGGTATTTTACCTTCTTTCCATACAAGTAGAAACATGAGATGCAGGATGATCTTTGATGCTGCCATCGTCTTCAACTTTGTCTCTTAAGTGGAAACAGTTTACGGACGTAGAGCACATCTTAAGAGGTGTTTGTGGCTTGTAGGTGATTGGCCAATCTGATTGCTTTGCCTTGCGAGGATGTCATGAGATTGACAACAAATCCAGGCCAATTAAGTGACCTTGGCTACTGTACATTGTACTTGCAGTTTCAAGTATTGCAGTATTGTCAAAGTTGTACTACAAGCATGTAGATCTACAAGCTCGCAGTGCTGCACTGTCTTGGTGCTGCGCTGCGAGCTTGTAGATCTGCTATTTTTCAATAGCTAAAATAATCCCAGGTCTTCTTGTTTAAGCTGGTGTATTGTGTTTCAGCTCCATACCAAATGAGCACATTTTTACAAACTAGAGAATGTAGCACAAACCAAAGTCCGGCCCGAAGGCCAATCGTAGCACAAGGCTAGAGTTTATAATGGCTTGCGACTTCCTTCCCTAAAAAGAAAAGTTATTATTTATGGCCTGCCAGAGTTCACACATTGACGTTTCACAGTGTTCTGGGCAGGCAGGTTAATATAGGCTGCTATGGGCTTAGACTGCAGGGGGATTTCCTATGGCTCCTCTCCTCTCGATCCCCTCTCTCCCTACCTTCCTCTCCTCCTCTCTCCCTCCCTTCTCCATTTCCACCATCTCTCCTCCCTCTCCCTTTCCATCTGTGTGTGTTCATCAATGCATGTCAGCTTTAAATAGTTGGATCACTGTTAGAAGTGACCACTGTAACCCAAACTATAGCTGGTACAGTAAGTGCTGTTGTGTTGTATTGTACCGGTATATTCAGTTGTATTATTCTGCATAACCATGATCAGAATTGCAAAATAGCTGATGTTTTAGTCTAACTCTCAAGTGGCGTTTACTGTGTGTTATGAAGTCATTGTGGTTCTCAGAGCCACTGTACTGTGTGGAAAGTGTGGTGACACAAGGTTACCCTGTTGTACCTGGGGCATCTTCAGTGTCACTCCCTTATTTCTGCTTTATAACATAACAATGTTTTTTCTCTTTTTTAACCCTTTTTTTCCTAACCCTCTTTTTTTTTTACTGACACTTTCCTTCAGTTTCTGAAATCCTGTTGCAACCAAATTAAGCATGCAGTTTTTATTTTGGAATTCAAGTCTAGCAAACAAGCCCAGACAACCAGGTTTATGAACTATCTATACTATAATTTTGCGAATGTCTGAGTGTCTGAGTGTCACAGCGTTTCTCCTCAGTGGCTGGAGCAATTGATCTGAAATCGCATCACCATAAGCATACATGAACACACCTGACATAACTGTGAAGCCCGTTTGTCACTTTCACAAATCGTATGCTGTATATTAGCATTTTTATGGTGTATCTACTATCTATTCTGCATCTAGCATGAGGCACATCTATTCTGCATCTAGCTTGAGGCAAAATGTTTAACCAGCTCTCTGTGTGTGTGTGTGTGTGTGTGTGTGTGTGTGTGTGTGTGTGTGTGTGTGTGTGTGTGTGTGTGTGTGTGTGTGTGTGTGTGCAGGCAGGCGGGTGTGTGTGCAGGCGGGTGGGCGGGCGGGCGGGCTGGGGGGGGGGGGGGGGGACAGTATCTCTGTAGCCATTAAACGAAACGGGTTTCTTACATTGATGCTCCTACATCATGCAAGCACCAGTTAAAGTTACTTTCCATCCCTCATATACTGTGTGCACAGTGCACATCCCATAACCCACACACTGCACATCATTTTGGAGCTCATATCTTTGAACGGGTAAGGGCTAGTTGACACTAAAGGCCTTTTGCCTGTCTGTCTACTACACGTATGCAAACAAGGAAGATGAACAGATGCACGCATGCAAACATGCACACACACACACACACACACACACACACACACACACACACACACACACACACACACACACACACACACACACACACACACACACACACACACACTCACACACACACACACACACACACACACACACACACACACACACACACACACACATGCAAACAAACAAACAAACATGCACGCACCCATGCACACACACATACAGTATCTATATACAGTATCTTATATTTTATGTAGCCTACACATACTGTATATTGCATATACTTATGCATGCATATAATATTTAGCAGTAATACCCATGCATACCTTCAAAAGCCTTGCTTTATAAGTTATTCTTATAATTCTTGCTGCAATGTTGAGAAACCGAAAGCAATATCTACCACATCAAACTGCTGGCTATAGGCTGACAAGGCTACATGCTGAAAAGAGTGATGAGCCCCCCTGTAGAGACCACTAGTGACTTTCCACTCCATCTCAATACCAAGAAGAGCTTCATTACACAGGAAAACGTGGTTTGTTGGTACATAACACTGCACCTTGTTCTCACACATCTCAATGCACACTGTGTACTTTTTTCTTTTCTTTTCTTTTTTAATGACATCTACGTAAAAAAAAGTAAATGAACCTTTGAAAAACATGATTCAACAAAATGAAATTGCTACTTTTTTGGGTAATAATGTAAAGAAATATTATAGAATAAAGATGGTTAAATAAACAATTGAATAGTATGGAATAGAATAATATAATGATATTTGTTGTTCATAAAGTTTGTTTAAAATAAATCTGTTTTTGACGGAAACACAATTATTATAATAGCGGAATTACAGAGCATTGTGAAACAGAATGATATCAGATGAAAAGGTTCAGTGAGCAACACAATTGACATAGCAGGAGTATTTTCTGCTCATGTAGACGATGGTCAAGATGAGGACGATGCAGAGGACAACTCCTGTTCTGCTGATGGAGAGAAACACCAGGATCCTCATCTGGTGACAACAGTCCTCTTCTTTAACCTCCCCACCCACAGTCTCCCCACATGAGGCCACAGCATAGTCAGTACCAGCCGTGAGGACGGCACAGTTCAGATTCACAGAGTCTCCAGGCTGGACTGACTTCTCTGGAGGCTGTTGGATGACACCTTGGAAGCTGGACGAGGAACCTTTGACATGGAGCGTGATTCCTTCTTGGAACTGCATTTCAGTAAGCTGCCACATCCCACAGTAATACACTGCAGAGTCTGACGTTTGCACATCCGAGATCTTGAGGTGATTTATTCCTGCTCCTGGGACCACCGAAAAACGAGAATTGTTAAAGTTCTTGTACAAAGTAGCTTTCTCATTGTACTTTCCCCGGAACGTCATCGCCTCAGGTTTGTCTCCAAAACTTCTCTTGTACCAGTAGTAGACCTTGAAGTGATCTGGAACGGAGCAGTTCAAAGTCACGGTGCCCCCGACATCAGCCATTATGAAACCCTTCTGCTGCTCTAGCACTGATGACTGAGCAGAATGAACTGCAACAGAAATATATACATATAAATATCAAATAAATGGTCATTTATTTACATTGTAATAAAACATAATTGTGGTGTATTACCGTTTCCCCATAGAAGTAGAGACATTAGATGCAGGATGATCTTTGATGCTGCCATCGTCTTCAAGTTCGTCTCTTGAGTGGATTTTGCGGATGTACTTTTACAACATCTTAGGAGTCATGTGTGGCTGTGTGTGATTGGCCAAACTGATAGCTTTGTCTTGCGATGATGTCACGAGAGAGACTGGTAACAAATCTATTTGGCTACATCGTACAGAAATTGGAACAAGCATGCAGTATGATGATGGTGGTGGAGAAGACAACAGTACTTTTCTATTATTAATACACTAACACAGAATTCTAGGAGTGTACAGCATATGATGCATGCAAGCTATTTAGATATGCTATTTTAGATGTTAGCTATGTTATTTAGATATATATTCTTTTGATGTATTCATGCAAATGCTTTTTATATTTACAGTATGTGTGATAAGAAACACTTTCCTGTAGTGGTGTTGAACACTACCCCATATACTGTAACTCCTCATTTGGACTGTAGGCTTTGTTTTAGAGTGACTTCCCCCTTATAGGTTAAGGCCAGGGTTATTTGGAGGGAATCCATGATGGTACAGTGAACAGGGACAGTGGGTAGTAGTATTAGCCCATGTAGTTTTACGTTGGTGTATTTTACAGATAATATGTTGCTGTTTCTGTCACCCTGGTAGTAGTAGTAGAATGTTTACAGCGCAGCTTTAAGCTTGAACTGGCATGCCTGCCCCTGTTCATGAATGTTAGGCAGTCACCTCAGATTCTCCCCTTAATGCCGTTTGTGAGAACTGCTGGGAGTTCATGACCTGGGTGATGGAGAATAAACATCTTATACCTACTGATGCAGAATAAACTTCTTTTGATGCAGAATAAACTTATTTTGATGCAGAATACACTACCTGCTCAGGCACTGTGCTGATGCTGTCAAGGGTTAATGAACATTTTGATCCTGTATTTCTCATTTGGTTTCCTCCTCTTGCTATGTTTCTCTTTCATTCTCTTCCTCCTTGTTCCTTCTCAAAATCCCCAGTCCTGACCCATTACTGCACAACAGCTATAAACCTTGCTTTTTAAAGGTTGATGACTTTACATTATATTGGCTTTTGTCACCTTTTACTTGTGATTATAATCAAGCATGTTGCAAACAGCATGCAGAGCATTCATGCATGCATGCACACACACATGCAAACAAACATGCATGCACACAATTACTACACTACACATACCTACACATACTTTGTATACATACAGTATGCATAGGCCTATCATATTTTGCAGTATTACCCATAGACATAGCACCTTCAAAGCACACCAACCCTTGCCTTATTATGCCATGTCATTCTTATAGTTCTTTCTGCAATACTGAGGAACCGAAACCAATATCTACCGCGTCAAACTGCTGGCTACATGCTGCAAGGCTACAGGCTGACAAGAGCGATGAGCCCCCCTGTAAAGACCACCAAGAACTTTCCACTCAGTCTCAATACCAAGAAGCGCTTTATTACACAGGAAAATGTGGTCCGTTGGTACAGTACATAACACCGCATGTTGTTCGCACAGATCTCAATGCACACAGTGTGCATTTTTTTCTTTCGTTTAAAAAAATTACATCTACTCAAAGTAAATTAACCTTTGAAAAGTTCAACAAAATGTAATTGCAACTTTTTGATAATAATGTAAAGAGGTATCATTATACAATAGAGATTGTCAAATAAACATTGGAATAGTATGGAATAGAATAGAATAATATAACAATATTTGTTTTTAATAAAGTCTGTTTAAAATAAAGCTATTCTGGATGCAAAAATAGCGGAATTACAGAGCACTGTGAAATAAAATGATGATATGTTTCAGCGAGCAACACAAGTGCAAAACGAATCACTTATTTTGTATAATTCATATTATTGTCTTTCCTCAACATAACAGGTGTATTTTTTGCTCATGTAGACGACGGTCAAGATGAGGACGAAGCAGAGAACAACTCCAGTTCTGCTGATGGAGAGAAACACCAGGATCCTCATCTGGTGACAACAGTCCTGCTGCTCAGCATCCCCACCCACAGTGTCCCCTCCTGAGGCCACAGCACAGTGGTAAGTACCAGTAGTGTGGACGGAACAGTTCAGATTCACAGAGTCTCCAGGTTGCTTCTCTGGAGGCTTCTGGACGATGGCTTGGATGCTGGACGAAGAGCCTTTGACATGGAGCATGATTCCCTCTTTGAACTGAATGTCCGTGTACTTCTGCATCCCACAGTAGTACATGGCAGAGTCTGACACCCGCACGTCCGATATCGTGAGGTGATTTATCCTTTCCCCCGAGACCACAGAGAAACGGGGGTCGTTCTTAGACGGCTCGTGCATGATGGTCCCCTCGTTGTACTTGGTCCGGGACGCCAACAGCTCGGGTTTGTGTCCGAAACGTTGCTGGTACCAGTAGTAGCCCTTGTAGTTGTCTTGGTCGAAGCAGTGCAAAGTCACGTTGTCTCCAACACCGGCCATCATGAAACCATTCTGCTCTTCTATCACTGATAAGTGAACAAAATGAACTGGAAACAAAAAACAAAACAAATGTATTTCAATATACAGTATGTATATTTAAAAAAAAAAAGAAATATTCTAATTATGGATGTATTGTTAGGTTGTAGATTAAATAATTGTGGTGTTTTACCGTTTCCCCATAAAGGTAGACACATTAGAAGGAGCAGGGCGGTCTTTGATGCTGCCATCGTCTTCAGGTTTGTCTCTTGAGTGGAAATAGTTTGCGGATGTACTGTACAGTACAGTAGAGCACATCTTAAGAGTTGTGACTGTGGCTGTGTGTGATTGGCCAAACCGATAGCTTAGTCTTGCGATGATGTCACGAGAGACTGGTAACAGCTTGGCCCAGGCTACGTTCTATTGATTGATGGAAGGTGCAGTTTCATGACAGTACAGTTCACTGGTACGAGGTCAACTTGGTACGAGGTCAACTAAAAGGAGATCCAAGAGAGTTTTTCAGCTAATTTACACAGGAAACCTTTTTTTAATCTCATTTAACATTGAATGACAGACAGATAGAACACAGTAGCTTACTATGCAGAGGATACCATCAATAGCAAAAAATAAAAATAAAAAAATAAAAATGAAATAGAAGAAAATAAATAAAATACATTTACAGTGGAAAGGGGGAGGTAAGTATAGGCTTTGACTATTACCAGTTTTGAGTAGCAGACGCCTGTAAGTGGCTTTTCAGACAGTTTTTTAAAGGAAGTTAGGGATTTACACTCCTTTAAGGCTTTCGATAGGGCGTTCCACATGTTAGTAGTAGCCTATAGCTGCTGTCTCTGGTGTTGTAATTGTAAACATCTTTGACGTTTTGGAAGTATTTTGTCAGGTACATGGGTATCTTAGTGGTGTAGTGTATCTTGTTCACCAGGCCCATTGCAAGATGCTGTACTCTGTCAGATACCGTGATCCACCCCACGCTTAAAAGTGAAAAGCGGTAAGGTGAGCCTGAGAAAGAAGGTTAAGCAGGACCCTAATTAGTTTGTTTTGGGCTGTTTGGAGTCATGTTGTTAAGGCACTTGGGGCATCTCGATACCATATGTGGACTCCATAGAGGGGCAGAATGAGTGCACCTCCTAGAGTCTTCTGTGTATTGTTATTGACCAGCAAGGCGACCTTAGTAGTCATTTTCTTTACTTGAAATGTTTGCCTCTAAGATGCAACCCAGATAGGTGATTCCGTCTTTTCTTGTTATTACAGTATCACCCACTTTGATTGTGAGGTTATGAATTGACGCAAAGAGGATGATAAGGTATAGTATACCTAGGTGTATTGATAGTTTATTGTCATTGAGCCAGGTGCAGATCTTACAGTACTTGATCTGCATTAATTAATTAATGATTAATGATTAATATTTAAATGTCCGTCATTAAAAATCGCAAGGCACATAAAACTCAAACAAAAGGCATTAATAATGATAATAATAATGTATCATCATCATTGAATGCCAACCTGCGAGGCAATATGATCATGATCAAAAACTGTCCATTGCACACCTGGGGCTCATCACCCACTGCCAACTTAAGTATGAATGAGTAACCGTCCCCCTGCGGTGGTTACCATGGTGATTAACAATGCCACACCTCTGCACCATGAGTTTAGAATGAAAACTAACAAAATAAACAATGTATGTATTTTGTATTTTGGCTCCAACTCCAAGAATAGGATTCTACAGTGTTCATGCTGTTAAGGGATGAGTAGAAACAAAAACGACAAAATGTGAAATACACAGTATACATGATGCTGTACCCCCTTCAACTGTATACTGTATATGTTCCCCATTTTCAACTGTTTTTATTATGTTTTGAAACTTGCTTTGGCAATGTAAACGTATGTCTTCTCATGCCAATAAAGCTCCTTTGAATTGAAAAAATTTAGCAGAGTAGAGTGCTGGCTTGCATGTGGTGACCTCCCTTCAGTGGTTGCTGTGGTTTAAAGAGCACTGTATTTTCACTCCCTTTGCTGTGTTTCCTGTTGTTGCTGTGAATGCATGAGTGTTTGGTGGTCGCACCCCTATGCACTAGTTTGAGAGTGAGTTTGATTATCAGACTGAACTGAAGCGTAGTCCACCACAGGGGTGGACTGGGCATCTGGCATACAGCAGCTTCTCCCAGTTCACAAGTTAATTTAACATTGTGAACTCAATATACCGGCCCATTTGGCGGAGTCAGGTTAGTTGAGCAGTTATGCTTAGAAGTGAGTTGTCCACATTAATCAAGTTTTAAGAATACTTGATTGGCTACTGTATATAACTTTAAGTTGCTTACCACCAAACTCTATGAGTCCTACAGTTTTCAAAAGTTGACCCTTGGGGCAGCAGTCATCACATTAAGGCCTCCAAGGTGTCATGTTTTATTCCCCTTCAAAGTACATACATTTGTAGGATTAATGGTATTCTGCATAATGACAGGCAGTGGATATAGAACAAGGTGTATCTGCTCTGAACATTAGGGGAGAAATATCAGGGGAGAAATATCTTCATTCAAAATGTTATTGTTAGGCTAAAACATGTTATTGCTATTAGATCACACAAACAGCTTTTAGCCTGCATGTGTAACACCCGGGATTCGAACTTGGGTCTCCTGCGTGAAAGTCTAACATCTTAAAGGACAACTCCGCCCAAAATCACTTCTAGGCTCATTTTCCTACTTATATTGATCCAAAATTACGGTCCATGTGGTCTATTAGGCAGAAATGCTCCTGTTGTCCTGTTTCCCCAGCAGAACCCAGCAGCCCTCATAGCATAAGAGTGGAGCCTATAAGCCTATCACTTTTACACTATTTGTTGTGGTCAAAAGTGCTTTTATTTTTCATGAATGTGGTACTAGTTGTCATTACACACATCCATGCCATCGTTGTCCCCAGCGACGTAGGAGACGGGGGGGTCGCGTACGTTTTGTCCCCCGTGGGCCGCGGACCACCAGTTGGGCTGCCGCGACGCTGAATTCCAAAAAGGAGAGGAAAAAAGCCTCAAATGGGGCCGGCACTAGGACCACGCGGACGCTAGAAGAGGCTGCGGTCAGCCCGTAGGCTTCGCTATGCTCGAAACTGGTCGTGTCATGTAATTCTAATTAAGTCCATTACTTCCTGTAAGTAGACTTAAAAATAAAACCAGTTCCCTATGGGAGTAGCCTCTTATTTTGAAATCTACCATTTTGAGAGGAAGTGAAGTGCTTCTGCTTGTTAGTTATTGGCTACTTGGTGCAGCCTGTATGCAGAACTCACGTGTGGACCAGTGTGGATTGTACAAGCTTTTGACTAAACTAAAGTTCATATTATGATATGAAAACAATGCTCCTTTGACTTAAACAACGTACACCCTTTGAAAGTTTTGTTAAACTTTGCACATCCGCAGCAGATTAGGTAAGGAGCTGGTTAATTACCTTCTGCTGGTTGGCTGTTCTTGTTGTGCCTCGGTGATAACTGATAAGAGCATAGATTGTAGAAAATAATTATGTTGAGAGGCATGGAGCTGTTGCTTTGGTGTTTCGACCGTCTCTTTCTCTTTATAGTTGTTTATTTTGTCTCATCTCTCTGTGATACAGCAGTAGTTGTGCTCCGTGTGTACAATCATATACAGGAGTGTTATCAATTAAAACAAGCATGCATGTCGTCACTCGTCATGCCGTCATGTAACGGTTCATTGCTTTTAAATGTTCTAATGATATTTTGTATGGCTCTGTTGCACTGCACTGTTAGGCTATGTGCTCTAAATCAGTGCTGAAGTTTCTCCTCCATTCTGTTTTTGCACAGTTGAAATTGGCTTAAAAATCCACATTCAAAGACGTATTTGACATGTATTTAATGGCTGGGCTGGGCTGTGAAAATTGATGCTGTGTTGGGGCAGTTTGAGCTGGGCCAGAAAATTTAAATGTGTCCATAAAAACCCTACACGCACATCACTAGTGTAGTGCATGTGTGTAGTGTGCACGTATGTACATGCTGCGCTGTGTGGTATTACTCATTGTTACACACCAGAACCGACCTGGAAATGCACACAGAAACCCAAACGAAACCGAATTTTCGGCCGATCCGAACCGACCCGAACCGCGTTTTTTTCGGCCGCCGGCTGGCGGCGCCGGCGAATCATACTGGACTAGGCTGTTGTGGGCTGGGCCGGTCCAAATAGGACCCCCCCACCTGGGAACCTAACCCTACGCCTATGGTTGTCCCACACAAGCCATCACACTCTGCCAAACAGATGTTGTGCTTTTATGTGTTTTGCAAAGTCCTGGAAAAGATGCCCTGTGATTGGCCAGTCCAGTCACTTTGATTGGCACTTCTGCCGAATGCTCACCCCAAAACATTATTTATGAGATTGTGGTGGCTTGTGTATAGGACAACCAAGGCATGGACGTGTTTGTAATGACAACTAGTAACACATTCATGAAAAAGAAAATCACTTTTGACCACAACAAATAGTGTTAAAGTGATAGGCGTATTAGGCTCCACTCTATGCCATGACAGCTGCTGGGTTCTGCTGGGGAAACTGGACAACAGGGGCATTTCTGCCTAATAGACCCCATGGACAGTCTTTTGGGATCAATACGAGTAGGAAAATGATCCTAGAAGTGATTTAGGGAGGAGTTGTCCTTTAAGCATCAGGCCAAAGGGACACCCTTATGGACCGGGGGAGATACTAGACTGTTGAGGCCATCATGCTGAGGCAGTGAGTTACTCTGCTACACCTGCAAAGATCAGAGACTAATATCAAATCTCACCATAAGATGGTGCTGGATGACATGCCGTTCATGAGAACTGCTGTGAGTTCATGACCTGGGTGACAGGAAGAGAGGCATTGTGCTGCTGTCAAGGTTTAATTAACATTTTGATCTGCTTACTGACCCTCCTGTATGTCTCATTTTGTTTCCTCTTCTTGCTATTTGTCTTCTGTTTCTCCTCAGAATCCCTATCCCGCCATGAGATCTATTAAATAGAAAGTTTTAGGCTCAGAAACAGCTACTTCCCGCAGACAACCAGGTTTATGAACAATTGACATTAAAACTCTTCTACACCCATACAAGCAACTATGCATGCATGCATACACACACAGACACAGACACACAACACACACATGCACGCACACATGCACGCACGCACGCACACACACACACACACACACACACACACACACACATGCAAGCATGGACACACGTATGAATGCAAAAAACAAACATGCAAACACACACACACACATACACACACATATCTTATATTTTATGTAGCCTACACATAGGCATATAGCCTACTGTATACATATATGCATGCATATAATATTTAGCAGTAAGACCATTGCATGTGCACAGCACCTTCAAAGCCTTGACTTGCGTCTTGGTATTCTTGCTATATTGTTGAGGAACTGAAACCAGTATCTACCACAATACCAATCTGCTGCCTACAAGCTGCAAGGTGACAGGCTGACAATGAGCTCCCCTGTAGAGACCACTAGGAACTCTGTCTCAGTGTAATAAGAGCTTTATTACACAGGAAAACATGGTCACACTGCATGTTGTTCTCACACATCTCAATGCACACTGTGTACTTTTATATTTATTTAAAAATGACATCTAGGTAAAGAAAATTTACCTTTGTAAAACAATGATCAACAACATGAATATAGAAGAAATACAGAAACGTGTGTCATGCATGTTAATCGCAGGTTTTTAATAGTAAAAGAAACAACATGATATAGAATAGAGTTGTATATTCGTATTGTAATATAAAATATGCTTTGTTCATAATGCCTTTTGAAAAATGAAGCTATTTTAGATGCAAATGTAATTATTACTGTGTAATATTGGCATTATAGAGCTTTATTTAACAAAATTACACCAGAACTAAAGATTCAGCAAGCTAAACAAGTGACAGACAAATCATAATGTTGGTGTATTATTTTTCTTATTTTTTTATCAGTCCATAAGCTAGACTATATATTTTCTGGTCCTCTTAACGATGGTTGAGGACGGATATTCAACTGGTTGCGATACTCATCTTCCTCACCTTCCAGCCTGGTTGAAGCCACAGCACAGTGTACCAGCTGTGAGGACGGTACAGTTCAGATTCACATACATTTTGTTTAAAATAAATCTGTTTTTCTTGGAAATACAATTATTATGATAGCGGAATTACAGAGCATTGTGAAACAGAATGATATCAGATGATACGTTTCAGCGAGAAACACAAGTGACATAGCAGGAGTATTTTCTGCTCATGTAGACGACGGTCAAGATGAGGACGATGCAGAGGACAACTCCAGTTCTGCTGATGGAGAGAAACACCAGGGTCCTCATCTGGTGACAACAGTCCTGCTGCTCATCATCCCCACCCACAGTCTCCCCTCCTGAGGCCACAGCACAGTGGTAAGTCCCGGCAGTGTCGACGGTACAGTTCAGATTCACAGAGTCTCCAGGCTGGACTGACTTCTCTGGAGGCTGTTGGATGATACCTTGGAAGCTGGACGATGAACCTTTGACATGGAGCATGATTCCTTCTTGAAACCTAATTTCAGTAACCCGCCACATCCCACAGTAATACACTGCAGAGTCTGACATTTGCACATCTGAGATCTTGAGATGATTTATTAGTTCACCTGGGACCACCGAGAAACGTGAACTTTTAAATGTCTCAAACAAAGTCGCTTTATCATTGTACTTGGGCCGCAAAGCCATCGGCTCAGGTTTATCTCCAAAACTCTGCTTGTACCAGAAGTAGATCTTGAATTGATCTTGACCGAAGCAATCCAAAGTCACGTTGCCTCCGACATCAGCCATTATGAACCTCTGCTGCACTGCACAAACTGCAACACAAATATACTGTATACAGCACATATAAATATGAAAATAAATGGATGTGTATTTGATTGTCGGTAAAAAAATAAAAAAAAAGTATTTTACCTTCTCCCCATAGAAGTAACATGAGATGCAGGGTGGTCTTTAATGCTGCCATCCTCTTCAAGTTTGTCTCTTGAGTGGAAACAGTTTACGGGTGTTGTTTGTAAAAGATGGACGGAGTCCTCTATAAACAAATACGAACGGCTTTGTTAAACAAAAGGTTGCGGGTACAAAGCGTGTCTGTTTCTCTCTCTGTGTCTCTCTGTCACATCATGATACATACATGCACTAGGGCTGTGTGCTGCTTGGCGCCAGTCAGCTACCGTAATGCCTGGACTAATGTCACAGGTGCATTGCTACAAACTGAGCTGCGCTGAGCTACCGTATATGACATAGTTGACCTCATCTAAATAGGGCTGCGTGTTGTCTTGTGATGATATGGAAATTAATAGTGAGGGGTGCTGTATGGCCAACCATGAGTGGGGGGTGGGTGGGGGGGTTACCGGCTCGTATAGGCCTACAGATTTAAACAATAACTTATAATAACGCAGGAACCCCAGCGCTCACAAAGCAGGCGGTCTTCTGAGCAGGCATAAGTAGTAAGTAGTAGCAATGACATTAGTAAAACGAATTAAACCCCCTCCCACATTAGTTGCTCAATTGATGCAAAACTCAACACACAGCTATTTTGAATTGTGTTTTTTTTTTTTTTTATATATATAAATTGACAGGGCATTAACATGTTTTACTATAAAGGGTATTGTAAAATAGTTCAATCAATCTCAAAAACAGATTGTTTGACATAATAATAACGTATTTATTAGTCAGACACATTGCTGTGATTTGAAATTTGTTCTCCGCCTTTGACCCATCTCTTGGAGCGGTGAGCTGCAGCCGTGCCGCACTCGGGAATCAGTAATGGTGATCAGGTGATCTGGCCACTGAGCTGAAAGTAGTTGTATTTATATGCAAATGCAAATATAGCATCTTTACAGCAAAAATAATTTCACTATAATTGTAAAATATAAAATACAGACATAATTACCTATGTTGTACCTGTATTTGTTTGGGGGAAAACAATTTCATAATCCTGTCTTGATTTTAAATAGTTAGTTTGAACCAGAGTTCGAGTTATGTGGGAGCCAGTAGGGGCTTAGCTCCCATAGTTAAAGTCTGGGACCCCATAGTCAACAACCCCCTTTGGGGTCTCTTTTTTTCTAAGTGTGTATTTTTTTTTTTTTTTTTTTTTTCGTTTTCTTTTTTTTTATGTTCCATTGGAAGAATTTATATTATTTATGTTAACTAGATATACTAAATAAACATGTTAGACAGTAAGACTAAACAAAGACATCACACCGTTTAATCCTACTATTAATTTTATTATTATAAATCAGGCGCATTTAATGTGGGGTGTGAGTCTTCCTTTACCGTCCGGGTTATAACACACTCGCTGCAATGGTTCCTACTTCCTACCTTTCCCCTAACCTCGCCTACCAGGCTTTCTTTCCCCATAAGCTAGGAACCACTGCGTCGAGTGTCTGTTCTAGCCACAGCCCGGACGGCAAAGGAAGGCGGACACTCGGACAGCAACAAACAACCAAACAACGCTGTCTTGTGAGCAAGACTGTAGCCTGTGCCCGTGACATTGTTTTTTTTAGTAAATAAATATGAACCCGACCCGCCTTGTTTTGAGAAAGAAAAATACCCATTTTAGCCGACTTTATGCTACCAGAACGGGAACTTTTGGCTGGATGGCTCAGAGCTCAGATCATCAGATGGAGGAATTGGGAACTGGAGGCTGAGCAATAATGGTGAGTTAATATGAACAGAAAAGACTGCCTGGAGTTGTCAACATAGCCAATGTGAAGCCCGAATTAATATTGTGAAAGGAAAAATATGATTTAATATAGGAAATACCCGTTTTAGCCGACTTTATATCCGCGAAATACCCGATTTAATATGATTTAATATAGGAAAGTACCCGTTTTAGGCGACTTTATATCCGCAATTACCCGTTTTTTTTTCGCCGCCGCCTCTGCCGGCGGCGAAGGGCCCCCAGAGCTATGGGAGCCCTATACAGTCTTAGACTGTATAAAAGAAATTGACAAAGCGAAGCCATTGGTTTCTATGTGCAACCCCAGAGATACATGGGAGAATGTGGTCGGAGCCTCCCGACATAAAGCACACGAAGAAGAACACAGCCGGCTGGTATTAGTTTAGTTGGCCATGCCCCCCCCCCCCCCGCAACTTTATCATAAATTTTAACATAAATGGGACCTTATTTTAACAAAACGCATATAATTGTGATTGAAAGGCAATTTTTAACTAGCGATAGGAACCATAAAGTATTTATGAAAATGTTAATTAAGGTTAGAAAACGAAAGGGGGAAATGAATGGGGTCCAATGGAGAACAATTCTTTTTGCGATCGGCCGGGGGGGGGGGGGGGGGGGGGGGGGGGGACAGCGCAACTAGCGGCCAATCAAAGGAAGTTTTAGTTCTGTAATGGAGTTATTTTAAATCGGAAGATCTCTCCCCCTGGTTACAGTACATAGTACTGCTGTGTCATTAGTGGGAGGTGCTCTGTTTAGGCCCAGACAGTGTAGCACTTGCCCTAGCTCCTTCGACCTGGCAGGCTTATGTTATGCAAAGGCTAAAATGTAATTTAGATAGCATGTTATGTAGACAGGTTTAATACTGAAAAGATGACAAGGACATTAAATAGAAAGCTGTGACATGACCAGTAGGCTCTGAGACGACTAATTCCCCCAAACAACTACTAGGTTTAACAACTGTTGCCTGTTTGCCTACTACATGCACGCACACACGCATGTGCTCACACTACATATACCACATTGTCAAATTGCTGGCTGCAGGCGAACATAGCTGTAGCAGTGATGAGGCCCCCCTCAGAGATGTAGAGACCACTAGGTACTTTCCACTCTGTCTTAATACCAAGAGCAGGTTTAATGCACAGGAAAATGTGGTCTGTTGGTACATCACACCTCACATCGTTCTCATGCATCTCAATGCACACAGAAAATGACGCCTATGCAACGTAAATGAAAACTAGAAAGACAATAATTTAAAAACATGAATAGAAGAAATAAATTAAAAAAGTAAAAAGAGATGTATACAAAATGTTCATACGATTGCAACTTTTTGACAAAGAAATAGCATAATAAAGAATATAGAATAGTATATAGAATTAAGTATAATACTTTTTGTTCTTAAAGCCTTTTGTTCATAAAGCCTGTTAAAAAGTGAAGCTATTTTGGATGCAAATTGAAATATTATAATATTGGCATTAGAAAACATTATGAAACAATTTAAATGGTCAAGATGAGGATGAGGACAATGCAGAGAACAACTCCAGTTCTGCTGATGGAGAGAAACACCAGGATCCTCATCTGGTGACAACAGTCCTCTTCTTTAACCTCCCCACCCACAGTCTCCCTACATGAAGCCACAGAATGGTAAGTAGGCCTTCCAGCCAACCAACCAACCAGTTTGTCTCTTGAGTGGAAATAGTTTGCGGATGTAGACAGCATCTTGAGTTGTGTGTGGCTGTGTGTGATTGGCCAAACGGATTGCTTTGTCTTGTGATGATGTCACGAGAGTCTGGTAACAAATCTATTAGTGGCCCAGGCTTGTACAGTACAATTACGGCTATTTTTGTCTAAAGTTGTCCTCAGAATAGGGATACGAGGGTTCAAGTTGTTCATTTAAACGAATGATCCTATCACACAAAGATGTCATTCCCCCCTGTTGTAACTCTGAGGACCCCCTAGGGGTCCTGGACCCCCTGTTGAAGACCCCTGATCTAAAGCGTGTCGTTATTGTAAACCACATCGTGTGGTAACGGAAAGAGAAGAGGGAAGTGAAAAACCTCACAGTCAAGCAGTACATCTGCATGCTTTAGCAGTGAGTTGTGCACACGAATACAAATTTGAGTATACTTAAAGTTGCTTATCACCAACATCAACCATACAAATTCAACCGTTTTCTTGACCCTTGTGGGGCAACAGTCGTCATCAAGGCGTTCAAGGTGTCATGGCAGGAGGTTTTATTCCCCATCAAAGAACACTTTTATACTTTTTTAACACATTTATAAATGGGTGCTGATTTTACAACCTACAGAATAGAAACAAAAGAAACTAAGTGTGTAGCCTATTGGTTCATTGGTTTAATCATTAAAAGCAAATGTATTTTTTGGTTTGAGAGAGGTCATTTGTTTTCATACCTGAACCACTCTCCACCAAACAGCTCATGGCCTGCAATCCTACTATATCTGGGGCGAGTATCAAATCTCACCATAAGATGGTGCTGATGGCTACCAAATAACATGGTGTTCTTATACAGTAATATCACATCCATGGTGTATACATATGAACAGGCAAGATGGGGTAAATATAAAATGCAACTGTTGAGCATCTTCAGGCCGGGTACACATTTTAGTGTATGGGAGGGGCTTACAGTACATGTACAGTATGTATCAACATATTTGTTTTTGTTGTCTAATTTCTGATTTGGGCCTAACTATAGGTTAGGCCTAAATGGGTTAAAGTTAGGCACTGTTAATTGGCTATGGTTATGTTTATGCATGGGTTGAATTAATTTGTTTAGGAAAGGTTACTGATTGTAAATTAGACATTTCTTTTAAAGGTTAAGGTTACGGTTTTCATGCATGCCAATCATAGTCAATTGGAATGGAATATGAATAATCAGACAGCACCTTGTTTAACACATGACTCCAGAAGTTTCAATCAGAACAATTAAATGGTACTTTTTACTTATTTAAACTTGAAGACGTGTCAAATCTTACCCTCATGCAATGGCAGGAAGGAATTATGTCAGGGTTTTGTGACACTGAGACGCAAAAATAAACATCAGGACATCTTAAAGGTTTGCCTCAGTTGCACTATATATTCTATAAGTATAGGCACACATAGTTATATGGGGGGAAAATCTAATGACACAAATCCTGCCTCGGGCACCAAATTGATCAGGACTGGCTCTGTCTGTTGGGTCAATGGTCCACATTGACCATGCTTTAATGTATGAAGTACTTAAAGACTCACTATGTAACTTTTGTTTTGATTACTAAAATGTAATCTGTATGGAAGAGTATGTTAATACGATATAACTTATACCATCGGGGTGGTTGCATTTTGTCTCCCTGCGCTTCTATTGAGACATTTAGATTGTGTCAAAGGTCATGTCTCACATATAGACACAATTTAGGATCTGACACAAACTTTGACCTGAAATGTATCCCCTGAGCGAGCAGGCAGGCTCTATTAGCTCAAAGGTAGAAAACTAATCAGCACTAAGGGCACGGTCACACCGCACTTTTATTGTACCTATGAGGGCGGATTCTGCCAATGTATTTCAATGTAGCATTGTTGTTTTTTTGTGCTGAAATCCCCAAATGGCAGCAAACCGCTCCATTCCCATTGAAAGGCATTGGAAGAAAACGCCCTCATAGGTAGAATAAAAGTGCGGTGTGACCGTGCCCTTAAGCAGGAAACCACATTCAAAGATAAAACAGGAAAGTTACATAGCGCTGCTTTAACATGATGAGATAAAGTATCAATAGTATATTACAACTTCTCCATCTTCTGGCATTTCAACTGGCAGGCATCATGTGTGCCCCTGAAGAAAAACACACCTTTGAGGATTTTTCATAATTATTATAAATCTATTACTATTACTAAACACATGATTTAATATAAGAGATAGAACCTGATAAAATAACTTCCCGTAGCCTAATTTTACATTTTACCAGTGATTTATATCCAGGTAGATGAGACACAAATCAAATCAAATCACGTTTATTTATAGAGCATATTTAAAAACAAGTTTCGCTGTACCAAAATGCTATACAGAGTTCATCATCACAGCAATACAACAATAATAAAAGAAAATTCCAGAAGCATAATAATAAAAACTCACACATGGAAGTGGAATATAAAACAAATACATCAAACATGGATCCATGAATCAGTAATAACTTAATCAGACTCTAAATAATTGAACATGAATACATACTGAAAATCCTTTCCACATGAAAGCAACCTGTGCCATAACGTATACAAATAGTTAGCCCTCTGTAGTTAAAGCTGGGTTTAGTTATTACTGTGTAAGCAGTATATCAAACTGTTTCTTATTGTGAAGAAACTGTCACAGGGTGTAACATGAAGAAATAGAAAAACACAAATAATCATTGACTTGCAGTATCGTCAGTAATCAATGCATACATAGAAACAATGACAATGCAATTTCAATACATTTAGTGTCAAATACATTTCATGTATTTATGTGCCAATATATACAAGCTGATTGGCCCATGTGGGCCTATATGAAATCGTCTCTCTGTAGATTTTCTGTAGGAGAACATGATGAAGATTTGTTGTTGTAACAAATATGTTACAACATACTGTACATGTACTGTAAGCCCCTCCCATACACTAAAATGTGTACCCGGCCTGAATGGGTTAAACCTATTAAGACCTGAGGCCGATTCTACAAATGCCTTCTAAATAAACACTTCTCAAACTTTGTGTCAAGGACCCCCAATAGGATATGTATTTGGACGCGGATCCCCCATCTGAAAATATTTTTTTTCCCCCAGAGGAAAAGATGCATTATTCAAAATTGTTTAAACACTTTCAAGATTTTTAGTAAAATAGTAGATGTACAGGCTTGCAAAACAGCACTAAGTAGGTTAATAGGTTATAGAGTGTATGCGCGTGACATCATCGTACCGGTACCTGTATGTAGGAGTAGGAGTGTGCTTCCAGACTCTCATGCTTTGTGCCTCTCAGTCTAGATGAGTGGCATACTGTATGCATACCCTCTAATTATTGTTATATATACGTATGGTGAAGGGGCGTTTTTGTTCTGCTCCTATGCACATTTTAATGAATGAAATAAGAATTAAAATGTGTTTAAGTGATGTCAAGTTAACGTTTTATCTATGGAAAATCATCATCTATCATACTCAGATTCAGCACATCAGTGTCTGTTTGGCTGGGAGCTACACTCTCATATCCTGAAGACGGTGCTATTGGTCCAAGGTGTCTCTTCAGCAGCCAATCACAAACCTTGTCAGGTGACCAGCAGTATAAACTTCCCGTTTCAGACGGTGTTCCGCCACTCACTGGAACAGAAGAACAGAAGAATAGAACAACAAAATGATAAGAAGAAAGAACTGCAGCTGATGATGATTATTATCATTATCATCATTATTATTACTATCCATAACATTAATAATGATCAAATATTTATACACGGTTAATATTTACAATGTGTATAAGCACTTGTAAGAGACATATTTCTTTATTTGTCATACTATGACATCAAATTTTAAGTTCACGCCCAAGTTCAAGGCCAAGGTGGGCAAGTGGTCTGGTAATGAGCAACAGTTGTGTTGTTGATTTTGGAGACAAACAGTCTTTTGACTGTGAGTGTGTGAGGCTGGCGTTTAGCCGTTTACGTTTATTTTCTTTATTTCTTCATTATCCTATGTCAAAGTGTTGATAACAAAGTGAAGGACAAAGTGTGGAAATAAATAATGTTTTTGTTGCAACTCTGAAGAACGTTTTGGACACAGTTTTTATCGCACCACACGTCGAGACTAGTGCTTTCTGCTTTTAGTCGGCAACCAGCAGTAGTGTGCCACTGCCAGGCCCAAGAATATAGGGACTTGGACACTACAGAAAAAAGCTCACTTTTGTTCCCCTTTTTCCTCCAGTGTTAAATTTCATGGTCACACGTACATTATCACATTTAAGTGTTTTAGCAGATACTCACAACTGGGAGCAAGGCCGTCTTTGCTAGCTCTTCTCCTGACAGCTGGCAGGGTTGGTTCTTCTGGCTCTGTCGCCACTAACTTCAACATCCTGTCTATCATCTCATCCTCTCTCTTTCTGCCCTCTTCCTCCCTCCTCCACCAATCTTCCTCTTTCTTCCTCCAGTCCTCATCTTTCTTTGTCCATTCTTCTTCTCGTCTGTTCCATTCTTCAGCAGTGAATGATTGCTTTTTCTCAGCAGTGAATGTTTTCTTTTCTTTCTGTCTTTCAAACACTGTCTTCAGTCTTGTCACATGTCCCACCCTGACGTGTCCTGTGTCTCTGACAGACCTGTCTTCTCTTGCATCTAATGGTACAAAGAATGGTCCTCTGTTCCTCGTCACCATGTATTCGATTTTCTCCATCAGCTCTGTTACTTCTGAACTGTCCCACTTGGAGAACTGGAGAACATGGTACCTGTAGCCACATTTCTCCAGGAGCCACCTCAGAGGTTCTCCTTCAGACGCGATGTACTCCTCAACACTTCTCCCTCCCAGCCACCATCCCAATGTGAACAGAACCAGAGCGTATCTCCAGACTCTGTCCCCCAGCAGCTCCATGTGTTCCTCCACTGATCTCCTGTCAGCTTCAGAGAAACTGGACTTGACAGAAACAGGCAACAGGACAGCATGGGGTCCAGGGGAACACAGAGTCAGTCCGTGTTGAAGGACGTCTTTGATCTTCTGTGGTGGAGGTGTAGTCGACCAGTCTGGACAGTTCACCACACTCACATTTCTTTCAGCAACTTGTCTGTGTTGTCTTACACATTCTGTCTGTGGTTTAGTCTGGGTTTTAAACTCCTGCAATATGATGATTCATCTGTGTTAGTCATAATAATCAAAAACAAATTCTATTCTGTCATCATTGAAGAATCAGCTCTCAACCTTGGCAGAGATTAATTCACAGCTATACACTACAGAAAATACAGTAATGAACTACAGTATGGTATCAATTATCTAAATCTACCTGCATAGACCTGGATGTTTATAATTACTAAGTCAAACTCTGTATAACTGGTAACAACTAATGTCACATGACGGCCCAAATATTCAGGACAGCTAATCACATTGACAGAAAACATTATTATTTGATATTTGATCTTTACATTGAGACCATTCATTATAACATGAAATGAATATGATACTTACCTTGAATATTGTTTCTGTAAACACAGTCTCCTGCAGTATTTGATTTCCAGCTGTGTTCCTCCCAGACTGACCTCCACCAACCAACATCACCCTCACATCTGATAGACTCTGATGTTCTCCTGACAGACACAACACAAAGTCAACGTTAATTCACATAACACTGGTTTGACGATTTGAACTATATTATGAATTAATAATACATATATAAATATTTCTGACTGATATTGACAATTGATTGTATCACCCTCTGACCCTGGTGTCATCAATATTAAGCCCATATCTGGGAATGCCCATATATGGACATATTGTGTCAGTCTCTGTTGTTTCATCACAACCTGTCGCTTCTTGCCCTTAGGGTGTCTTACTGGTATTAAACTGTATTTTCTAAGCAGATTTAATGTGAGAAATATGTTACAACATGGAGAATATGCAACATAAAAACCATAAAATGAACAAATAGGTTTACAGGTGAATATTTATGGAGACAGACAGACAGACAGACAGACAGACAGACAGACAGACAGACAGACAGACAGACAGACAGACAGACAGACAGACAGGCACCTTCAAATAGAGCTTTCAGAGCAGTTCTTTGTCTGCGGGTCCTAGTCATGAATGTCTTGGCGTGTTCTTTTATGTTCCCCTTCCTCTCAGACAACTTCTCTGAAGCATCTTCTCCATCATATTCAAAGTGTCCACCTCTGTTTCCTGCAACTACATCCTCTATCTTCTCCAGCAATTCTGGGACCTGTGTGTCATCTCTCTTCGTGTTGTTGTTGAGGACATGATACCGGTTCCCACATTTGTCAAGAAGCCAGCGGAGGTCTTCCCCTTCAGCCTCAATGTGCTGCTCAATGCAAGTGTCTCCCAGCCAGTCTCCACGGGTGAACACCACAATAGCATATCTCCACACTCCTTGCGTCAGAAGTGACATGTGTTGCTCTAGCGCTACTCTCTTTGTATTGGTGAATGCTTCATCAACAGGAACCAAGATAAGAACAGCATGTGGACCAGGAGGACAGAGACACACACTGTTCTGGATCTCCAGTTTGTCCATCTCTGAAGTGTCCTGTAGTGAACTGTTATAGTACCAGCCTGGTACATCTACCACTGTCACATGTCTCCCTGCTACTTCACCATCTCTGACCTGACAAGGTTCTGACCCATGACCAACATTAAAAACTGAACTTTCTCCCAGAATGGCATTTCCTGTTGAGCTCTTCCCAGACCAATACTGTCCCATCAATAGCATCCTGAGGTCAGTCATTCCTGTTAGAAAAAGCATTGTTTAATTTCACTGATAGCTCTTTGTGAAAATTAACATTAAATATTCAAATAAATAAGTAAATACCAACATACCAACATGTCCTGGAAGTCTAGTTGTTCGTTTCTGCGCCTCTGCTCTCCTCTTTTCTGCTCCTCTCTCTATTTCCTGCAGTTTCTCTGAGACGTGGTTTTCCGTCTCATAGTGACAACCAGTGCTAGTCACCATCTGGTCTATCTTATTTAGCAGCTCTGTGACCTGACGTCTATCTCCACTGTCAGTAATGTTAAGAACATGAAATCTGCCTGCACATTTCTCTGTAAGATATCTTAAGTTATTGTCAGATCTAATGAGATCGCTCGCAGATCTCATTTTGGCTTCATCAATTACAGTGAACACCACGATAGCATGTCTCCATACATGATCACTGAGGAGAAACCTCACATGCTCCTCTATTGACATCCCTGTTCCTACATATGTTTTGTCCAATGACACCACAAGGACAAAGGCATGGGGTCCCGGAGGACACAGATTCACACTCTGTTGGATTTCTAACTGAGTTAGTTTTGGGGTAAGATCTAGGGGATAAGAGGACTTCCATCCTGGAGTGTAGACTACAGTAACCGGTCTCTCTGACACTAGCCCTTCTTTCACAACGCTCTTAGCTACTCTTCTGTTTGTGTCAAAAGCATCTCTGCCCAGGATGATGTTTCCAACTAAACTCTTTATTGGACTAGCTACATGTCTATCCCCGATCAGAACAATTCTCAGTTCTGTCGGGTCGCTGTTCTTCCCTGGTTGGAACAAAATAAAAGTAATGTTAATGACACTCACATATGTGAACAAAAGGTATCAGTTTGCTGATTTCATTGGGTTTAATAGAACTCAGTCAACTCACCTCTGATGGAAGCTGAGTTTCTACTAGACATCCTACAGCTGTTGCTTGATCTGTAAAACATTAAAATACTAAATGTGCTGTAGTGTGCTTGTAAACATAAATCACACAGCAACAAGACAAGAGTCCAAGACTAGATCAAACAATACATAACAAATCAAAATGTGGTCCAGCCTGATCAGGAATCAATGTCCAACAGGTAAAGTACATAACAAGATAAAGTTTCAACAAGGGATTATAAGCCAGTAAAGTAGACTCTCGATATAGCCTCAATGAAGTGAGTACAAAGGACCCCAATGTAAACAAGCCATAGTGCTTTATTGGGTTTAAATCCTAGTAGATTTTGTATCTGAAGTGTACTGTCCTGCATGTGCTTTTCCTATACGAACGTCTAATAAAGTATTCAATCAATCAAAACCCCTTTGTACAGCTTCTTAATTCTGCTAATCTTCCCATTTTTTTTCAACCATAGAGAAGGGCCCTGACATGTTTCTATACATCTTCTATTCATTGTGCAAACACCTGGCTTTAAAAACTATTTTGATACTGTTGTGTGCTGGTTATGTTTGTTTGTGAAGTACAGGCAACATTGTAAATCCATCTGTCCTTGTGTCCACAGTAAATTAGACCGTTTTGGCGACGTAGCGTTAAGGCGACGTAGCGATAAGGCGAAATACAAGTGTACTAACAGCCTTCAGGCAGCAATTAGCGATGGACGACTCTCTCTCTCTCTCTCTCTCTCTCTCTCTCTCTCTCTCTCTCTCTCTCTCTCACAAATAAAATATATATAGGCTATTAAGCCTACTTGATTCATTTAACAATAAATAGCCCAAGAACGCATGGCCAAATAAAAACATAGCCTAATAAGCATCACCGTTTCCACATCAAATAATCTCTCTCTGTCTCTTTCTTTCTTTACAAGCAACGGGTCCATAAATATATTTCCTATCCTTATCAGGTTGGAAATGTGAAGCTAAATTCTGTTCTTTTTAACCACAGGATTCATTTTGCCCTGAAACATAACCGCCGTGCTATAAGGAATCCTATACTGTACTATCAGACAGTAAGCTTGCAAATCAGTTATTTTTGCGCACCGCACACGATTACTATGGACATCTTAGTGCCGTCCCAAGCCTCGCCTTATCGGCACGGCAGAAAAGCGTGAATGGAAATTTGCATGTCGCCCTATCAGTACGGTAGCTGACCCCGTTAGTACATTTGCCCCTGTTAAGTACCATGCAAAGTAGTACATAAGAACCGCAGGAATACATAAGCAACGGAGGGTGAGAGAAATCTCGTCCGGTTTATCCGGTCTGTCTTCCAAGCCTCCGTACTCCAGATGATTTAGATCTGTATACGGACCCTTACGGACAGCACCCAACTGGACGGACTCAACGTACAAGATGTATCCGTATAGCAAGAAGTACCCACATCCACCGTTATAAAACATAGGCGCAGTAGTGATGAAAATTACTTTAACTCTTCTCTAACAGCGGTTCTCAAACTGTGTGTCCCAATAATAAATAATAATAATAAAGAGGACGCCTCGACTCCTCACTCACTCACACACACACACACACACACACACACACACACACACACACACACACACACACACACACACACACACACACACACACACTCACACCGCATCAACAGTCATCAGCACAGACAGCGAGGCACACAAGTCACAAGACATTTATTACTTGGGAATTATGTTCAATATATGAGCGGGTGTGTACGTGTATTTTGTTATAATTACTCCGGGTCCGCATCCATGTGGTTAAATTTGTACCCTCGCGGAGTTGCATTTACCGCGATAACGTAGACAGCAGAACCAGTCCAGACTGTTACCACGTATTTATACCAAACATCACGGCGGGTCAAAAATCGGTGGTTCTACATATTTTGGCTAAATGCTTCGGTTTTTACACGTGTGAGAACCACCTTCATGTGGCGCGCGGCCCCAACGGGAGCAGAATTGGAGCGGAGAGCGTGTCGGCACATAAATAACGTGCATGTCTACTATGCATGGCGACGGATTTACCGTACGTAGTTTCTCACCCAAAACGTACACAATATCAACCATACGTAACTATAAATGGCCCTTTAGTCCACCCAAAACGTACACAATATCAACCATACGTAACTATAAATGGCCCTTTAGTCCACTTCGCCCCCAGACAGCTTTTAAATTGCCATTGTAATCTCAGAGTAATAAGGCAGACAGTTGCCAACTTTCATATCACCTACCACAATTTGTCTCAAATAGCCTACTATTGGATAATAAAGATAACTTTGAACCTTGAACTGTGTGAGGGATCATCAGAATGAGGCTGTAACAATTTATTTCTCCCCACATGTCTGCAGTATAGACACTGTATGCACACAGCACACTGTATCTGTGATAGATGCTATACGAACTGTAAACTACCAGTAAGACTCCCTGATCCATAGATAAGCAACCGTCAGGGCCCATACACAAACTTTAGAAGGCAATGGTAGCCAATCAGGAGGGAATATGGGAAATGGGACAGATCCATGTTGATGACATGACTTTAGAGATACTGTGTACCGCTTTGCGTGATTTTAGGGCAAAATCTGTGTCCAAAAATATGTTTTGCAAGAATCGGCCTCATGGTGGTGCTAGAAGAGGGCCATCTGAGTAATGAGGGGTGGAGGTTGGGATTTGGCAAGTAGTGTGTGTGCAAAGTTTGGCATGGATTGGGGCAACGTGGTGGAGATATGAGTAGGGGAAAAGTGTGACGTGTGACGTGACGTGACAGACAGACAGACAGACAGACAGACAGACAGACAGACAGACAGACAGACAGACAGACAGACAGACTGACTGACTGACTGACTGACTGACTGACTGACTGACTGACAGCTGGTGGAGGTTTTGATAGTAACTGCGACCTGACGGTCGCAATGAAGATGTACGTACAATATACTGTACGGTAGGTTAGGCTACTTGTTCACATGTTTTTTGGACATTTTTGGTGTTTAATTGACCTTGAATGCTGAAAAGAATATTTAGATACCATGTTGCATCTGATATACTAATGCTGATGTTTACCCAGTATCCCAATTACTTTGCATTTTAGTCAGAAACACCCACGTCAAAGTGTTTTTAATGGCAACAAATGGAATACAGTTAGACTTGGCATTAAAGGGCTCCGCGTTTGGAGATGTTCCCTGAAATGTGTTCATGCTTGCTTGCTATGCAAAATCAGGGAACCCTACGCAAACCCCCCATAGGGATAAAATAGTAGGCCATGTAAAATAGCAATACATTGACACATTAACTTGAATCAGCAGACATAACATCACAAGTATTTGAGCCTATGCCAGACTCTGATCAAAATGTGAGGCAGCTATACAGCAGCATATCCGATGCTTCGGATCAAAGACGAGCAGAGCTATAGTGAATGCAAGCCGTATTTAAAGGATCTCTGATTGGATTATGACAGTGTGATGTAATGATCATCAGATCTGTGAATGAGGAATAGGAAAATGATCTGACTGACAGCTGAGGCGGGCGAGACTCACGTGTCCTGCATAAACCAGTAAGACTCCCTAATCGGGAGATAAGCGACCGTAGGTCACTTATCTCCACAAATAGGGCAAAAATGTGTTTTTCCAAAATCTTCCTGATCCATGTTGATGACATGAGTGTAGACATACTGTGTAGTGTGTTTCGTGATTTTAGGGCAAAATCTGTAGGAGCAGTGTCCAACAATGTGTTTTTAAAAATCGGCCTGAAGGTGGCGCTATATGGGACAGATTCATGTTGATGGGATGAGTGTAGAAATATTGTGTAGCAATTTGCGTGATTTTAGGGCCAAAACTGTAGGAGCAGTGGCCAAAAATGTGTTGTAAAAATTGGCCTGAAGGTGGCGCTAGAAGAGGGCCATGTGAGAAATGAGGGGTGGGGTCTCCGCGTTGCCTTGGCGGACGAATAGGTACCGGCCCCGGCTCTCCCGGACGCTCCTAGCCCGAGTTACGGCATTTTATTTGAGCTGCAGTGGAGGGGGTCCTCCACTGGGGGCGTCACCACTTTTGCATCCGTTCTGGAGCACCAGGAGTGGGTGGTCCCCAGGAATTCCCTGTGAGCAGCCCCGTTGGGGTGGTCATTTGGTAATTTTTGCACATTTGGTCATCTTTTACACCTGGGGGTCCCTGAAGCTCCGGGGGTCCTTGGAGGTTGTAGTTTGGCAGGTAAGGAGTGTGTGTGCAAAATGTGGCATGGATCGGGGCAACGGTTGTGGAGATATGAGCAGGGCAAAAGTGTGACGTGTGACGTGTGACTGACGGACTGACGGACTGACTCACTTACTCACTGACGGACAGACAGCCGGTGGAGGTTTTGGTAGTAAATGCGACCTACGGTCGCAACTAACGCTATGCTTCATTGAATAGTTGGCACCATTTATCCGGTTGTTTGTGGACTATAGGGTCAACAGGGTCATTTGCTTTGATCTTGTATCTCTGTAGATAAGATTGTCTGCTAAACAGATTGTAAAACTGTAAATTTTGATGTTATCTGTGTTTGCTACTGAAAGAACATGTTAATCAGTTAAATGACATTCTTTCATTTTCAAGTTGATGCATGAATACATTTCTTGGAAATGGGCTGGCTGACCGCGCGCACACACACACACACACACACACACACACACACACACACACACACACACACACACACACACACACACACACACACACACACACACACACACACACACACACACACACACACACACGCAAGAATGTGGGGATGCTAGTCTGATATGATAGTCACCATTCCTGTTCACCGTCTACATGTCTAACACAAGGGAGCACAACGATAATACCGGTAGCTCTGGAGTCTCCAGACTGAAGGCAGTTCACTGTAGCTATTCACTCCACTTAGTTTTAATTGCGACCGTCAGGTCGCATTTACTATCAAAACCTCGACCAGCTGTCCCTCTATCAGTCTGTCAGTCTGTCAGTCACACGTCACACTTTTGCCCTGCTCATATCTCTGCAACCGTTGCCCCGATCCATGCCAAATTTTGCACACACACCCATCAATTCTCACATGGCCCTCTTCTAGCGCCACCATGAGGCCGATTCTTGCAAAACACATTTTTGGACACTGCTCCTAAAATTTTTGCCCTAAAATCACACAAATCGGTACACAGTATGTCTACACTCATCTCATCAACATGGATCTGTCCCATTTAGCGCCACCTTCAGGCCGATTTTTTAAAACACATTTTTGGACACTACTCCTACAGATTTTGCCCTAAAATCACGCAAATCGCTACACAGTATGTCTACACTCATGTCATCAACATGGATCTGTCCCATATAGCGCCACCTTCAGGCCGATTTTTTAAAACACATTTTTGGACTCTACTCCTACAGATTTTGCCCTAAAATCACACAAATCGCTACACAGTATGTCTACACTCATGTCATCAACATGGATCTGTCCCATACAGCGCCACCATCAGGCCGATTTTTTCCTACACATTTTGGCCTAAAATCACGCTGCGACCTGACGGTCGCTTATCTCCCGATTAGGGAGTCTTACTGGTGTATTGGCTGTGCACAAGACATTCAATTTATCACTCTCAGATAATAAAAATCCCAATTCTATGAAGGGATACATTTCCTTCTGTATCTACTCCACAAGAGAAATCAGATATATTCAGGGTGGAACAACAGAGAGACATTATCACAAGGCAGGTTCATCCAGGCCCCTCAACGTGTGATAACCTGGGTCTTAAACCTGATGCCGCTTATGCTTTTGGTCCAGGAATTTCATGCATGCCCACTTCCTTCTTAACTGTCCAATGGATCTATTCACTCAAGTCAAGAACTTTGACATTAGCACTGAAGGACAAGACATGTACAGTATCACCACCGGCCCCGTCAGGGGCGTGCAGAGAATGTTAGGGAGGCAGGGGCTGAGATTTCTAAAAGGGCCTTTTGGTGCAAATATCAAAAACAGCAGACCTCCAAGCTCACAACGCGCCGTGCGCTGTGACGCGTTGTGAGCTTGGAGTTCGGCTATTTTCAATGCTTGATTTCTACACAGAGAGGGCAAAGTTCTTTCAACATAAGATGCTGCATTCAAGTTCAGGAGAGTTTGGACATGCAATTCTCTTGAATGCTGCCTGCAGGTATGACATGGAAGAGGGCATTTGCATTTCTTTCCTTCCTCCTTCCTGGTCTGGAGAGGGCTGTTTTTACAGATGGATAAACGGGCAGAGGCTCAAGCCCCCTTTCACGTGCCTGCTATAGGTGACTGGAACACAACACTGGGGCTAAATGAAATCTACACGCTTACAATACACCAGGTGCAAGGTTCTAGATAAGCGCTCTTCCCCACCCTAAACTGATAAAGCATGTGTCATGATGGATGTATGATATGACAATTGTTAAGAGAGCCCTATATCAAATCCATATTCAAGACAGGGTGTGTTCAGGACAGATCGACATCTCCTGATGTTAAACCAAAATACATACAGTATACCGGTAGGTTTAGTTCACACAAAAAATGTATGTACGAATTTTCTATCAATTACACATCCCTTGAAGCCTTGAATTTGTGGATTTGTTATTTTTATTTTATTATTATTTTTATTTTTTTTGCAGTCCTGAGCCAATAATTATTTTTTTACAGAAATCCGCAAAGGGCACTAAACCATTTGCTATTGTTCCGGATTTCTGCAAAAATGTACACTCCATTCCCATTGAAATGCATTGGCTGAATCGACTCTCATAGGTACAATAAAAGTGTGGTGTGACCATGCCCTGCTTAGTGGATCTTAAAGCTGCACATTTTAACTTTCCTATTCTACCCCGGATTTGAACCTTGTGCAAGTGCTGCATTTTTATTATTGTTTTACCACTGAGCTGATAGAGCCTGTCTGCAGGTCAAAATTCATGTCAGATGCATGTCTAGGTGAGACCTTTGACACGATCTGTCTCAATAAAAAAGCAGGGAGACAAAATACAATTAGCCCAATTGCGTAGTGTGTATATAACTACTCTTTTAACACACATCATAAAGATTGGACTAAGTTACATTGTATTAACCCATTCAGGCCGGGAATGTGTGGGTATGTGGGTGGGTGGGTGGGTGGGTCTGTGGGTCTGTATGTAGCCTGTATGTAGTAACCCTGGGTGACCAGAGAGGTGCTGTTGAGTCTAGCCTGCCCTGAGCATCAACTGCAATACACACACACACACACACACACACACACACACACACACACACACACACACACACACACACACACACACACAGCTCCACTTCGAACAGAGGTTCGATTTTTTTTTCTTTTTGTACATTTTGAATAATATTTGGCTTTTTTCAGAAAACTAATAGTGCCACTTGAAGAAATGTCTTCTTAAGAATGGTTGGTGAATGACGCTGGTATTCTTGTTTGTGTTGGTTGACTATTTACTTTTATTGAATAGAGTTAATGCTTACTCTTACTCTGCTTATTGCAAACACACACTTATAACTTTTAAGTCACTCTAGATAAGAGTGTCTGCTAAATGCATGAATTTAAATTGTATGAAGAGCCAATTATACAAAAATCTGGATATTTAATTAAGAGCTCAGTCAGTGAATATGACAGCTGAAAATAGCCTAAATAGAAATGTCACCTATAAATGTACTATAATTCCTCAATGACCAGAACTTGATGCTGTACTGTAGGCCAGGGGTTTTCAAAGTGGGTGACAGGGCACCCTGGGGTGCCGCGACGGCAATCCAGGGGTGCCGCGACATCATTTGATAATATTTATTTGAACACTTAAACAAATATTTGGTATAATTTTATAGTTATTTTCAGTAAGTTTGAACCAAAATGGTAATTATCAATGTTTTCCTCGCAACATAATCCCTAAAATATGCGATGAATATAAGGTACTGGGAGTGAAAATTATGAATGTCATGTAGGTAATATATTATAATATAATGCCTTGGATAAAAGCTATATTTATAGGGGTGCCCTGAGCCAAAAACGTTTGTGAACCCCTGCTGTAGGCTACTGTACTGGCACTGCATGTACAGTATAACCCAAACCTGAATATTGAGGAATGACTGTTATGGTTAAGGCAGTGTAGCATACAGTCCACAGCAATGCAACTCCTTGCAACGAAACCGTTTTAGAGGCCGTTGCAGCGGTCTGAACTGACCACTTGTTGCCTGGTGCCATTTAGGGATAATGGTTGCAAGTGAGAGGAGTTGCATTGGTGTGGACTGACCTTAAGTGCTTTTCTGCAAGAAAACCACCTGCACACACACACACACGCACGCACGCACGCGCGCGCGCGCACGCACACACGCACGCACGCACACACACACACACACACACACACACACACACACACACACACACACACACACACACACACACACACACACACACACACACAAGCACACACACACACACACACACACACACACACACACACACACACACACACACACACACACACACACACACACACACACATGTGAGGAACTGTTCTGCATACCTGAGTTCAGGAGGAGAGTGGTGTTAACTGGTGATGTAACTGTTGCAGATGTGAGTCCGTCAGGAGGAGAGTGAGAGGTATGGCAGTGTTTCCACAGGTGTTATATATCCACGCAACCTCTTAAAAAAAGCCCACTTTAAGTCACGTGATTTCAGGGAAATGGGAATCCGGCAAGTTTCTCAGCAATATTAAAGTCAGACAGAGTAAATGAATAACTAAGGTCAAAGTACACCAAGATAGTCTTTCTTTATCTTGTAATGTGTTAGGCTCAGTGCCAGACCTTTAGTGAAGTGCAGCCTTATCTTGGGATTTTTGGAGCTGTGTGAAGCACAGGCTCCCTATACGTGGCCGTGTGGGTCTGTCTGTGTGTGTGTGTGTGTGTATGTAGCCTGAACTTCCTAAACTTCGGCACGCCACTAGTCCCACAGTTTTGCCACCACACACTCGCGCCATATGTCAAATCGACCGGCTTACTCGGGAATCGTGGGCTATTACTTTTCTAAGAGAAAGGTTCTATAGTTTAATTGATATTAATTTATTAGTGAATTAATTTTCCCCATTGACTTATAATGGGAATTGCAAAAACTCACATTCAATTATTTGTCTCTCGCAAACCATAGGGGCTAGAGTTTCAAGACTTGGAGAGGACGTTCATAATGATTTCAAGGATTAAATAAAAAATAATTGTGTCATTTGGCCGCATGGTGGCGCCATAACACCCCACTTTACGTTTTGGCCTGTAACTCTTGAACCGTAGGTCGGAAAATTAAAAATATTTTTTCCCTGGATTCCTTGGGTCATGACGCATCTCCCCATATAGGCCACGCCCATTTGCGCCATGATAGATTTTCCGCCATCTTGAATTTTCTCCAAAACACACTTTTTGCTCCTTTTCCTACATATTTTCTTCAAATGTCACAAAAATCGGTACACATGATCCACACACACACACACACACACACACACACACACACACACACACACACACACACACACACACACACACACACACACAGCTCCACTTCACACGGGTGTGATTTTTTTATTTGTATATAAATGCATTATAATAACTGACAGTTAACTCAAATGCAATCACTATGGTAACTCCTCCAGAGGGTGATTGTGGGGTGGCTTAGCACCACACCCTCCCCATACAGAAGAACAAAAGACTCCAGTCAAGTCCTTCCTGCTGGTTGCCCTGAGGCTTTTGGAGCAGTGAACACTCGTTCTGCTCGGTCCAGGGACTAATGTCTCATAACTGTGATGTATTTGCTCTTACTGTTGTTTTTTACTCGGCTGCTCTATTCAATGTATTGAATTTCTCACTGTACTTTATTGTATGTTTATAATAGTCCAAGTGCAGTGTGTCAGAAATCTTGTTGCTGCCCCAATCTGAATTGGCTGGTGAATGCTAGCAGTCAGCACTGTATATCTCACATGATCACACAATCCACTCACGTGAGTGGATTGTGTGTGTGTGTGTGTGTGTGTGTGTGTGTGTGTGTGTGTGTGTGTGTGTGTGTGTGTGTGTGCGTGCGTGCGTGCGCGTGCGTGCGTGCGTGCTTGTGTGTGTGTGTGTGTGTGTGTGTGTGTGTGACTGTGACTGTGTGTGCGTGTGCGTGTGCGTGTGTGTAACCTCATGTCACAAAGCTTCTTGTAAAATGACTCTCACTTCCCCCTCCGGTGTTACAGTAAGGGGAATTCACAGACTGTAAACCCCAGTCAACAGTGAGCTGTTCATGGTCTTTAATGTTTTAATTAATTGGACATTGCAGTTCGTACTGTATGTGTATGCTTACGGTATATCTACCAGTCTAATGAGCAGTTAATTCCTCATGGTCTGGATGTGAGTGTGATTCAAAAGGTAAGTGCATGCTTTGCCTATTTTATTTTATGCTAAATTATATTTCTGCGCAAGACGATCATTCTCGATGCAGCAGCGTGTGTCACAATGGTGAGAACGTGCTTAACCTGACTGGTCTATTACTGTACATGTTTTAAGTTCTGCCTTCCTCTGTTTGATCAACACAACCTTGACGACCACCTATAGCACCAGAAACAACTCCAACATTCAACGTCGGATCAACGTCTCATCTGAACTGCAGTGTGTTCTGGTGAGTCTTCCCTCCCCCTCCTCCGACCCCCCCCCCCCCCCCCCCCCCCCCCCACACACACACACACACACACACACACACACACACTACCGCCCTCTCTCCTTCCCTCTCCCTCTCTCTCTCTCTTTGTATTTTATTTTGACACACAGTCACATGCATTCCGTCACATGATATAGCATAGAGATATGACATTTGATATTTTGGTAACACTACAACCTTGCCGGAGCACAACCTTGCCGGAGCACATTCAACACATAGGGTCATTTTCATGCGTAACCTGTCATGGTGTAGGTTAACGATGATCTGGGTTAACTCCAAATATTGATGAGCTCTGCAGTAGTTTCTAGATTAAAAAATAAATAAAAAAAACAGTCTTCTCATTTACATTATACGAAACAGGTTTCATAGGGTATTTTTTGTCAGTATCGTTTCTCTTATGCTTTGTCAAAAGTGTTGGCTTCGTGGAAAATTCATTTCTTAGAACGTCTGTGGTAAAAAACAAACAAAAAAAACATCAGTCTGCTATCTGTTATAAAGGGATGTGGGATTTGGTGTTTTTAGACAGCACTATTTTCATACGCCCATTCTGCTACATATGCTAAAACCCTAAACCCCTAAACTTCTTTGCATTTTCTTACTATTTTGAAAAACATTTTAAATACTTCAAATAGCCGATCTAGATCGACATGCTGTGAGCTATTTTAACTATTTAAAAAATGTTAGAAGTTTAGGGCTTTAGCATGGACGAAAATAGGGCCCATAGTCTACATTGAGCTATAAATCCCAGCGCAGCCATCGCACATTATGTGCATATACACATGATTCTGCAATAGATTTGTGTCCACATACACACAATTGAGAGCCAGTGCTAACTCAAGTGTAAAGCTACTTTCTGGGCACAGACAAATACATTTTAGTTGTGCAGTCTGACAACAGAAACGTTGCCAAAGAGCAGCTTACTTTGAAATGTTTAACAACATTAAAAACCTATCAGCAAACCTGCATCTCTGTGTGTATACCTAGCATCAAGTATAAACCAGGCTTAAAGGAGTGGACATAGTTTTACTGAGGTTAAGATTAGGAATAGGGTTAGGTTATCGGGAAGAACTCATTGTTCCGCAGGTCCGTTGGTCCGAGTAGGATGACCGTCAGCGGGTTAGCTACTCACCAGCTTCGGCAGGTTAGCTACTCAACAGCTACTTTTATGTTGTCAAAATGTTGCTATGTTCCAGAAATTGAGTATTTCTTTTTTCTTTTACACCTGCCGAGTGGGGAAGGCAGTTAGTTACTGTTTCAACCGCAGACAGACAAAATTGTGTGTGTGTGTGTGTGTGTGTGTGTGTGTGTGTGTGTGTGTGTGTGTGTGCGTGTGTGTGCGTGTGTGCGTGAGTGTGTGCGTGTGTGGTTGGTTGATCTATTAATTTGACACATTAACGTTTAAAAATCTCCACAGACAGTAAAACAAAAGTTGTCTTTGTGTTGCTAACAGAAAGAGAGACAGTTGCATTTATGGTCCACATATACAATATAAAGCATATTTGTTCACTGTCAGGTGTAGCGACAGATATATGAGCATGTATAGTGAGTGTTCTACTTAGATAGACCACACAGACGGTAAACACCACACTCAATAGCAGTGTCATTCCAGAACTATCACATGACTCATAGTTGTACTGTTGTATGAGGTGTATAAAGGCAGTGTTGTAAAGTAACTAAGTACATTTAGTCAAGTACTGTACTTACGTTTTTAGGTATTTGTACTTTACTTGAGTATTTCCAATTTCCATTACTTTTACTTCTACTCCACTAAATCTCGGATCCAAATATAGTACTTTTATTCCACTACAATTATTTGAAAACCTTAGTTACTGGTTACTTTGCAGATATAAATGATTATATTATAAAACATACATTAATCCACGTTCGTTGTGAGCTTGTAGATCTGCTATTTTCAAACATTTTGTACTTTTACTTTTGGTACTTTAAGTATATTTTGATGCCAATACTTTCATACTTTTACTCAAGTACATTTTGAATTCTGGACTCTCACTTGTAACAGTGAGTGACCAAAGAGGGTGCTGTTGAGTCTAGCCTGTTGAGTCTAGCCTGAGCATCAACTGCAATACACACACACACCTGCACACACACACGCGCACGCGCACACACACACACACACACACACACACACACACACACACACACACACACACACACACACACACACACACACACACACACACACACACACACCACCACCACAGCATGCACACACGCACGCACGCACACACACACACACACACACACACACACACACACACACACACACACACACACACACACACACACACACACACACACACACACACACACACACACACACACACACACACACGCCTCCACGACCACCGCTCAGTTCACACAGGTGTGATTTTTTAACTACAACACACAAACTCAGAGTGTAAACACAACTGAGAGGCCTTGCTATCTGGCGGGGCCATCCTTCAATAAATACCAATAAAACCCTGCCAGGCGACAGTTAGGTTTCGAGATGATATATTTCCTTTTATTTTACAAGTAGATCACATATCTAACCGGCAATAAAACAATCACAATAAAAACTATTGAAATAACCGTACACTGCAAAGGGCGCCAACTACCTAACTAAACTAAACTGAAAATTGTACATGAATGAGGGGAGCCGACTTTAGATTGACTCTTTTGTGAAGCTACTCATGTGCTTACATACGGGGGGGCTCACATGCCAAAAATGTGTTCGAGAAAATCGGCCTGTTGGTGGCGCTAAATGGTACCAGAAACATGTCCTGCAAGTGTAATTCATATTGACTTATAGGGATCACTATAAATGCCACTCAAAAAAGAAAAGAAAAGAAAATGGCATAACACAAATCAGATTATAGGCCTACATTAAATAGTGTTACATCATTACAAAACTCACGAGATATGTGATATGATGGAGCCTTGTATCAGTATAAGTTAGACATTCCATAAAAGTGACAACACTGTTGTCTTGAACTCCTGTATTACTATATACTGTATATACAATGTATATGTAAAATAGCAGTGCAGATTTGGACTGTTTTTGTATTGTTTGGACTGTTTGCACATAATAATTACAATAATGATAATATATTATTGTAAAAAAAAAATGTTTCTTTTTATTATTATATATACCTGTATATATTTTTTTTCATACAGCAGCAGACACAGCAGACAAGATGTCCAGTGGAACCTCAGCTCTGGCCAAATGTGAGTTCTATTAAAACACAAAATCAGCAAACTGCTACTTGTTTGTTCACATGCTCTGATTCTCATCAATGTTACATTTATTTTTGCAACCAGGGGACAATGTCTCTGAAGACCGGAAAGAGGTAGAGATAGCTACCGGAAAGAGAGCAGAACAAAGGAGCACAGACGTTCAGAAACAAACAACTAGAGTTCCAAAAAGTATGTTTCATTTTATTTTGTCAAAGAGTTCATGTAAATTGTCAGTCTATTTCATTTGCATTCATTATATAAAAGAGCATAGCTAATAACCTGGACATTGTTGCACTGTTCCATAAAAAACGAAAAATATATATTTTCTCTGACAGGACTGACTGACCTCAGGATTGTGTTGTTGGGAAAGTGTTCGTCTGGAAAGAGTTCAGCAGGAAACACCATTCTGGGACAAAGTGTTTTTAAAACTGGTCAGAGGTCAGGGCAGAGTGAGGTCAAACATGGTGAAGTAGCTGGGAGACATGTGACAGTGGTGGACTCACCAGGCTGGTTCTGTAGCAGTCTACTGCATGACACCTCAGAGATGGACAAACTGGAGATCCAGAAGAGTGTGTGTCTCTGTCTTCCTGGACCACATGCTATTGTTCTGACGGTTGCTGTTGATGAAGCATTCACCAAAGAACAGAGAGTTGCATTAGAGCAACACGTGTCATTTCTGCCACAGAATGTCTGGAGTCACACTGCAGTACTGTTCACCCGTGGAGAGTTGCTGGGAGACAGAACCATTGAGCAGCACATTGAGGCTGGAGGGGAAGACCTCCGCTGGCTTCTTGACACATGTCGGAACCAGTACCATGTCTTCAACAATAAGAAGAGAGATGACACTCAGGTGACAGAGCTGCTGGAGAAGATAGAGGAGATGGTATCGGGAAACAGAGGTGGACACTATGAAGTTGAAGGCGATTTTACAGAGAAGTTGTCAGAGAGGAAGAAGAACATTGAGGAACGTTTCCAGACATTGGTGACCAGGACACACAGACAAGGAATGGCTCTGAAAGCTCTGTTTGAAGGTAATGTTTGTTAAAAATATGTCTGTCAGTCTGTCTGTCTGTCTGTCTGTCTGTCTGTCTGTCTGTCTGTCTGTCTGTCTGTCTGTCTGTCTGTCTGTCTGTCTGTCTGTCTGCCTGTCTGTCTGTCTGACATCAAGCAATAAAGACAAAACAAGGACCAAATAACAAACCAAAGCAGAACAGTGAGGCAATACTGTATGAACTGGCAGTGAGTCCAGTGTTGCAGAGGTTTGATTCAAGTTAATTGACCACATAATGGGCAGAACAGTGTAAAGGTGTACCTAGTAGGACTGAGGGGGTTGGAATTTACAGTATTTACAGTATATGCAATAATGAATAGGTCTTATCATAGTCAAATCAGTTTTAAGTTAACTAATCTTGAACGTTTGTGTCCGTCAGGAGAACATCAGAGTCTACCAGATGTGAGGGTGATGTTGGTTGGTGCCGGTGGAGGTCAGTCTGGGAAGAACACAGCTAGAAATCACATACTGCAGGAGACTGTGTTTACAGGACATGAAAACAAGGTGAGTAATGTTATAACAATCCCACCAAGTGTGAAGTGAGCGGTGCTATTTATGTGCTTTGTCACTGTCAGTTCCATCTTAACAATTTTGCTGCCATTTTAAACATAGCTGTAGTAAGCAGCTGCCAAATTGTCCTTACCTTTTAACGTGGGCACGTGCACGCATAGTGCATGATCTGTGCGCAACTCATGTAGTAGACCGGTAGACAAGATGACAGCTTTCGAATTAAAAAAAATCCATTGGAATAGACAAATCCGTTGCCAGGCTGCTACCCCTGCTGTATCCGCCGGTGTTACATAAGAAAACATTGGAAACGGCCAGTTGTGCGCTATGGTAACACGTGGACACGTTCGCGCACATAGCAGACGATATGTGCGCGGATCATATGCCAGGTGGGCACAAGAATAAAACAGCTATCAAATAAAATAAAAAAACGTGTGAAAAAAGACGATGAAATGACCGTGCTGCTCCTTCCTCTGTTTACAATGTAAACAGATGGGACGGAAGCTACGATTGGGCCTTGGACAGGATACGGAAAAGATCAGGTCAGAACCGGAAATACGGCAGGATACAGTTAGGAGGCAGGCCTAAGACTCCGAAACGGCTACATACAGCGATCATACTTTTAATTGTTTCATAATGATTAAAGCTATTTAAATTTCCGAGAACGACGGGCATCGCAGCGTGGTACAGTGGGAAATCAACGGTTTTGACGGGGATCGCGGGAAATGAGTAAATGAATGTGGAGTCAATGTAATATAATATTGAATATTATGACTAACATGCAGAAAACCTCATATTCCAGGAATGTGTCAGGCAACAGAAACAAGTTGCTGAAAGAAATGTGAGTGTGGTGAACTGTCCAGACTGTTCGACTACACCTCCCTCACAGAAGATCAAAAACGTCCTTCAACATGAACTGACTCTGTGTTCTCCTGGACCTCACGCTGTCCTGTTGCCTGTTTCTGTCAAGTCCAGTTTCTCTGAAGCTGAGAGGAAATCAGTGGAGGAACACATGGAACTGCTTGGGGACAGAGTCTGGAGATTCGCTCTGGTTCTGTTCACATGGGGATGGTGGCTGGGAGGGAGAAGCGTTGAGGAGTACATCGCGTCTGAAAGAGAACCTCTGAGGTGGCTCCTGGAGAAATGTGGCTACAGGTACCATGTTCTCCAGTTCTCTGACAGGGACATTTCAGAAGACACAGAGCTAATGGAGAAAATCGACGAAGTGGTGACGAGGAACAGAGGACACTTTGTACCTTTAGTCTCAAGAGAAGAGAGGTCTGTCAGAGACACTGGACACTTTGGGGTGGGACATGAGACAAGACAGAAGACACTGTTTGAAAGACTGAAAGAAAAGAAAACATTCACTGCTGAAGAATGGAACAGACGAGAAGAAGAATGGAAGAAGAGAGAGGAAGAATGGAAGAGGAAAGAGGAGGAAGGCAGGAGGAGAGAGGAGGAGATGATAGACAGGATGTTGGAGTTTGTGGTGACAAAGCCAGAAGAACTAACCCTACAAGCTGTCATTAGACAGAAGAGACCGCATAGCAAAGGGGGCCATCCTCCAAGCAGTGAGTATCAATATAATTGATCTGCTAACAGACTAATGATCGCTCTTACAGTGACTTTTCTAAATGTATAATTTTATCATCAGATATATATCATAGAGTTAGATACGTTTAACACTTAGCAAAAGTGACCTATGCTTTATTAAAGGTTCCTATAGAGTAGTGAAATGTGACGTAATTTACACATCCTACCTGGTTCGCGGTTTTCTTACCCCATTCTGAATTCCCATAGACCTTTTTCATATCGCGTCATATTAGAACTGTGTTCCAATTATTAATAAATGATCTAAGCGGTTTGACTCATATGGATATGAAGAATCAACTGATGGTGAAAAAACGCTAATGTTACTGTTGCCGAATTAGCCCTATTCACGACCCGCCCACTCAGCATCCCCCGGGTGCTGAAGTCCCGTTTTGAAGGGGAAAATCCTACTATAAGCCTATAGAGTTAGCACAGAAATCGCAAATTTAATGCAATTTCCGAATAGTAAAGTATAAAATACGGCTAGCATGATCAAGAACACAAGATAGTAAAAGGCACAAAGCATTATAATTTACTTTACCGTTAGAAATAATGATTTGTTGGCTTTAAGTCCAGCTATTTCTGTTATAGTTTCCCCTTCTAAATTGAAGTCAGCACCCAAGGGATGCTGAGAAATTTGCTGAGTGGGCGGGCCGTGAATAGGGCTAATTAGTTAAACTTTCGCTAGAAACAGGCTTTATCACTTATGAGTGACTGACTCTCATAAACCATACAGAGCCACCTCGCCGACAATATTGCAAAGACCGTTTTTGTACCACAATGCTTATATGAGACGATTTAAGATGACCCAATGTTATTCTCCATAGAGAATTACTTCCGTGGAACCGGGGGATGACTTCACTGTTCTATTTCAGTAATAAGGCTCATTGTAATATCATATTTAACAGTAGAGAAGGCTATGCGTATTGTATTGTTTCATTATCACTATTATTGTTATTGATAATATGCCTATTATAATTCTGAATGACTCATCTTCTGTTCCAGTGAGTGGTGGAGCGCCATCTGAAACAACAAGTTTATACAGCTGTTCACCTGACATCAAGGTTTCTGATTGGCTGCGGCAGAGATTCTCCTCAGGATATGAGTCCACGAGTGGAGCTTCCTGCCAGACAGACACTGATGGGTCGAGTGTGACATCAAATACTTAGACTATATAGCTCTACAGAATGGAAGTATTCGTGGCATCTGCACAGAGTTAAGTTCACATACAGTAACAGCCTCAACTTGGCAGTACCACTGGTACAGTAACCCACTGGTGACAGTAACGCTACAGTGATGGGGTGACACAAGTCTTGTGCATGTAAAGTTTAGGCAGAGAGCAAATATTGCCCACCAGCAACAGAGAAAGACTGCTGTAAGTCTCATGTTGTTGTGTCACGGATAGTCTCTGTGAATCAGAATCAGAATGTTTTTTTCTTTTCTTTTCTAGATTAATATTCCTATGCATTTGTTATATTGTTATATTGTTGTTAATGTACTGACATATCATCTTGCTTATTATAGTGATGTGTATTACTTGCTTATTGTAAATCGCTTTGGATTAAAAGCGCCTGCTAAATGCCTAAACTGTAAACTGTAATGTCTACTCGACTCTACCCCTCCAGTTTCTTCACGCAAGAGAGCATACATATGCAGGTGAAATAATTATGTTATTGTTAAACATTTTTTAATGAATCTCACGATGGTCAATCAGTCTTGTTCACAGCTATGGCTGTAGACCAGTGGTTCCCAAACTTTTCAGGTCGAGACCCAAAAGAGAGATTAGACGTTTGCCCGGCACCCAAACTAGTGAAAATAGCCGATCTACAAGCTTGCAACGCTTTGCGAAATTACTATATTTTTTTATTAATGAACTTTATTAGATTTGTTTGTTTGTTTTAAAATGTATAGGGCTATACATTTTAATTAGTGAAAACAAATCCTTTGAAACGTGTATATGTTTTTATGTAGGAAAAGAAAATGGGATTTTTACTCGAGTCATGAAACCATAAAATGTGTCCGTGACCCACAAATAGATCCTGACCCACTGTTTGGGAAACACTACTATAGATAGATAGATACCTTTATTATCCCACGGGGGAAATTCAGTTGCCCAGAGGCAGCACAGCAGTTTAAGGTTACAAGTTACAAAGAAGTAGGAAAAAGAAAAAGAGTACTGTAGTCCAAAGAGCAAGCACAATGGACCATCCATGTCCCTTTAATCACCAGAAGAGGGGATAGGAAGAGAACTCTCAATCAAAAATGAAGCAGATGGATTTACGCTCTTCGGGCTATGATGTGACCTGGTTTAAATTATATTATTCATAATGGTGTATTTTCTATTGATCATTTGATGTATGACTATTTTTTGTATTTAATCAGTTTTCAAATGAATGCTGCATAGGCCTACATGGAATCAGTTTTCAAATGAATGCTGCATACATCAAAGATGTAGCTTTTCTGTAGATATTTTCCAGTCACAACGCTGCAAGGTCTGATGTTTGACGGCGTGCTTGTGTCATGCGCAGCACCGTACTGCATTTACGTTGAATTCATTTAATTAATTAAAAGCCTCAGTACAGAATCCAGCCTGTGTTATTTGTTTTTGATTTAGTTGTGTGAATGTACTCTACAGTAATAGCAAATGATATAACATCACCTTGCCATCCTGCCTGCAATCAACCCCTGGGTTCAATGCTGATGATAAACCAGTGCATGATCTGTCATTTCCAGGCTTATTTTTCTTGTTCCTGGTTGTCACGACCGTTGGTCGTGATTATTGTATATTGTATATTTAGTACCTGGTCTGTCACCCTGCTTTTGTGTGTCCATGTAGTGGCTGGTGAACTCGAGTAACCCCAGCCACCACTGATGAGAGAGTGACGTGGGTGACTACAGCTGACTGGCTGACAGGCTTGATGTGTGATTGCCGACAGCAGTGCAGGGCCCGCCTTGCTGTCTATAAAGCACTGACACAAACCAGACCACCTTGAACTTGAACAGTCTAGCTGACTTGCTTCCCCACTGACCCGGCTATGTTTCTTTTGTTAGTTATTTTGTGTTATTGGCCTTAGGAAAGTCAACGTTCTTTTTTAGTTCTATTAGGACCCTGTTTTGTTTCCCCTGTTTTGCTTTGGTTGTTTCTTTTGTGGCTCTGTAAGTAGTTTGTTTGTTTCTTTGTAGGTCTATATTGTTTGGGCTACAGCCAACGCCCAGGGGAACGGCCCGGCCGCTTCCCCTTACTCCTAGACACCTTACCAAATGTATTACAATATTTGCCTTAACCTAATGAATCGGTAGTAGTCATGGAATTCTAGAGGTCTATTTCTGCTACTGTATTTTTATTGTTAAAGAAAAGAATATTTTTGTACTTGTGTACAATGGAAACCCTTTATAAAGAGATCATTAAGCTTACACATATAATACACCGCCGTCTCGGACGCTACACTTGTACCTTTACTCACTCAGGCCATCTTTGTAATAAATTCAATCTATATTTTGCAAACTGGTATCTGAATGCGTATGTTCGGCCCTTTACGAGCCATGGGCCGTAACATTTGAGCGCTCGTCCGGTCGCTGTTTAATGGTTGTACTCGGATATTTGTACTTGAGTGTTTGTTAAGTAACACTTGAGCGCTCAGCCGGTCGCCATTATATTGGCTTTACTCGGGTATTAATACTTAAAGTATTTGGGGGCTATCGTCTTTAATGGTGGTAGAGTACTTGGAATATTAGAGTATATTTCTGGGTATTCATTCTTTTTCTCTTGGAGTTGGCCAAAGCAAGTGTACGTTGAAAGTCATTTTTCTCTTTGGTGTTGTGAGAATTAGATTTTCTTTTCTTGTGTGTGTTGGGTTAAACGTTAAAGTTGCCCTGTCGAGTCAGTGGTTTTTTTGTGTTAGGGGGGTCTAGCTCGCCCTTTCTTTACGACAGTGATTGGTGAATTGTTTGTGCTGGGCGCGGGTAGCTATAGGGACTGTCGGTTATGACATCACCGCAAGATTCGGGGCTTAACTCCGCCCACTTTGGCGGCCATTGCCATTGTTAGGTCTTGGATGCATCAAGATCAGTCTGTACTAGTTCTACTTGTTGAGCAAGCAACGTTACTTTACTTCAATTGCTCTAGGCTTTGATTGCATTTCAATAAAACCATATTTGATCAACATAACGATCACACACATTTTACTGTTTATAGGGAATGTTATATTATTATAAACCGATCTTTATTTCCAAAGCAACGGATGAATGTGATTGCTGTTCTGATCTGCTTGTGCTCTCTCTGCGCTCATGCATGGACAGCCGAAGTCGCGATTTTAGCGTGATATCTTTTTATTGAGAGGCAATATGAGCACCAGCAAATGAAAGCTATGTGGTGTAAAGTAATTAAGTATATTTACTTAAGTACTGTAGTAGCCTACACTTTTGAGCTATATGTACTTTGCCAATATTTGTACTTCTTCTCCACTACAGCTCTGATCCAAATATTGTAGGTCTGCTTTTACTCCACTGCGTTTATTTCAAAATTTTAGTTAGTAATGCTAGGCCTACTATACTTTGTAGATTTTGATTATTATTACAAAACATCATTAACCACTTCAGCATATAGGCCTACATATATTTTGACCATTTGAAAATAGCCGATCTACAAGCTCACAATGTTAGATCCATGCTATTTTCAAAAGATGTTTTGATAACTTGAAAGGGACATTCTGCACAATGAGTAGGCCTACTTTTACTGTTGGTACTTTAAGTACATTTTAATACCATTACCAATACTTTTATACTTTTACTCATGTAAATTTTGAATAGGCCTACTACTGGACTTCGACTTGTAATAGAGTACACTTGCATTGACCAATCCATCTTGTCTACAACCAGCGAACTGTCATTGCTGTTCTCCGGTCATCGCTTCCTTTTATCCAAGAGTCTCACAAGAAAGATAGGCTAGCAACGAACATGGCGGGCGGAAGTGGCCGATTTTTGCAAGGCCACGCCCAGTCCTCACCCCCTATAGTGTGTCTTATGGTCCAAAGTGTGGTTATTCTCTAAACTAAATTGCTTAAAAAGGGGTGAGGAGAGGAGCCGCTTAGCAGGGTTTATAGCCTTGTTGAGGGCGACCTCGCACGCAGTTACAGCAAAAGTGTCAGTAAGCGAGGGAGGAGAACCGCTTAGCGGGGTTTATATCCTGGCTGAGGGTGCCTGCTCCCGTAGTTAAAGGGAAAAGCTCCGGGTGGGGTGTTCTGGTGTAGGTGGAAAGGGGGGCCGCGATCCTGCCGGGAGGATCGGTGAGAGGTGAAGAGGAGTCTGAGCCACGCTCGCCAAAGTTCCTCCGGGTGGGAGAGGGGTCCTGCGCTGACTACCGAACCGGTTGCCCTGCGATACCTGAGCTGAAACCTGGGGTGTGCAGGAGTGTTGCTGTTTTCTGAGGTGAGGTGGTTCAGTTTCTAGCGCTTAATGCACGTAGGAATGTTGACCATCGTGGAGTGGCATGCGGGTGGGAAAATATTCCTGCCATGTAAACTGAGCGGTGGAGCTCAGGAGTGCGTAAGCCTTTCAATACATGAGAGTATGGGCTGGGATACTGTGAAAGCTACCATTTTGTGCACCTATGGATTGGTTCCTAAGGCTTATAAGCAAAATTTAGAACGGCTCAAAAAGCTTCTCACCAATCATGTGTTGCTTTAGTAAGTGGTGTGCCCGTTTTTATTGTTGTGTGAACTATGTTTTGACAGAAGAGCGGTTCGAATGGGATTTGGTGGGGAAAACTGTTGGTTCGCCAACCGGTTCCTGTATGGTTCAGCTTTTCAGTTGGGATTTAGTGAGTGTTCTGTGTAAAATGACATGTTAAACAGGGCTGGCGCCAGCCGACAGTGGCTCAGGGTGCAATGCATTTAAGTGAGGTTGCCCATATTTTTACATTTTTTTAATGTCCATTAAAAGGCAGCTGCAGCGCCGCGCCGCAGCCTGTCTATATATAGACTGTGCCCCACTGCGCAGCCAGGTAAATAAACCATTACTTGCATTAGCCGATCAGAAGTTTTGTTTTATTATTATATTTGATATTATCACACCCCACCCACCACTGACCACTTTCTTAACACGCTGAGAAAGGCTTGACGCCGAAAAGTTATGCAAAAAGTAATGGCACACAATTCAATTTCAATTCAAATGAGATTTATTTGCTTATTGACATGAGAAAACATATTTTTACATTGCCATGCAAGAATCAAAATATAATAAAAACAGTTAAAGAAAACAGGGAATGTATATACAGTTTAGTCACAGCATCATTTTTGATCAGTCTGCTTATCAATAGTAAAAAAGTAAAAATAGTAATTATAAAAAGGATATATGCGACATGCCTATGAAAAAAGATCTAATAGGCTTTAAAGCAAAAAAAATAAAAAATGATGAGCCCTCGTCAGCACCATGGACAGCGAATGTGTATCTATAGAGAGAAGAGAGAGAGGGAGAGAGAGAAAAACATTTAGTCATTTTGCTATTATATTAAGCATTTTTATTTCTTTTCATCATAGCCTTATAGACCAAAATGCAATGTTTATTTAGCTTACCGTGGCTTTGCTCAGTAGAGCTGTAGTCTCCTCTTCTCTGAGTTGAATCTCCTAAGCAGTAACTCCTTCCATTCGTCTCTGAACTTAACACTGAGGTCATTCTGAGGAATTGGCCCAAAGTCATTTTGTTCTTGTCCTGGCGTTGTTGCATCTGTTCCAACAAAAAAGAACGTGCCACGATAAACTGTGCCTCGTTCTTTTCAGTCTTTGTTAAATCCAGTAGAGGCTGCACTCTGCTGGGATTCAAAAAGTCGTTGCTGTCAGGATCGAGTGCCTCCAAAGCCTGCATGTACTTGCCATTACGCTCGCTGAAACGCCCAGCCATTTCAGCAAGAATACAGTCCAGAACAGCAAAAAACAGCCGCGTGCAGTCCTGTTCAGTGTCGTCTTCACGTTGCCCAAGACTCTGCTCCACAACGTGGCCCTGCAGAAAAAGGCTGACCTTTGTTTGGCGTTTGGGACGAGGAAAGAACACAAAACAATGTTGTCTTTGGAATGGTTTCTGACTGCATATAGCCAGTAGCCTAAGCTATGCAGAAACCATTTCAAAGACAAACAAACATATAAAATGGACACATACTAGGCCTATACATCATTTGAGGAAAAATGCTCTTTTTTTGTTGTCCCAAAGCGACTACAAATGAGTGCTGCTATATAGCCTGTAGGGGACAAAATGTGTCATATACTGTTTACAAAATGCTTTACTCCCTCCAACTGTATATATGTTTTTTCTATACTGTTTTTATTGTATTACTATGTTGATACTTGCTTTGTCTAGGTTGATACTAGCCAGGTCTAGGTCAACTAGGAGGTTAGGAATGTGATGAAGGTTTAGGAACTTGAGGAATTTCACAGATATCTCGGCCCCCACTCGACACATGTTTGCGTGCTTAGTACGTGTATGCATGCAAATGCGAGGCTTTGTTTACCGTCAGCCGACTATTAGCACCCTTCGGCTTCACTGTGCGGGGGCGGCGAGGCGTGAACTCCCGTGTCTCTCAAAGCCAACAGGCTATTTGACGAAATGAAAAAATAAAATAAAAATAAATAGGACATTTTAAGAAATCTTATCCAAGGGTGCCCCCTGTCGAAACTGAGGGTGCAAAGCAGGCCTCAGCACCCTCGTAGAACCGGGACCGATGTTAAATATGCTCATGCCTTGTGTGAGTCGAGTGCCCACGGTGTTGGCGGCGGTGGCTGCTAACACCGGCTTGCTCCTCGCTCTGCTCCCCTGGAGAGCGACGGCTGGCACGTAAAACCCTGTTGGTGTGCGTTTTCGTTATTCCGTAATGACAAATTTGTCTTGTTTTTTCCTTTTTTGTAGGTCAACCTGGATGGCGGCGTACGAGCTGCTGCTCGGCAAGGCGTTTTGAGTGAAAATAACGTTGGTTTGTTTTCAGATACGCTGGGGTCGAGCACGCCGTATGTATGAGTTGGCTGACCGGGCTGCTTTAAACTGTGTGTTGACGGCGTCGGTTTGACCAAATTCTCATTTTTACGTCTCCAATTGGACTTAAGTAAGGGATTTTTGGCAAAGCCCATATAGCGTGTGTCGCTGGGTGTCCGCTTTTTGACGCGGGGATTGTTAATAACGGTTAATTTTTTAATGCACACAGTTTTGCGGGGCTGAGATCTGTGTGATCTATTTTGGTAACGTGTGGGTTTTCTTTGTCTCGAGCACATGGGCTGAGCATATATGTGGTAATGTTGTAAATGGTTTTAAGAATAAGCTAAGTGTCAATGTAGTGTTTAAAAGTTGGGGTGGAAAGAAGTATATGGAGTTCTGTCTTCCAAAATGTTCACTGGAGTGCCTGATGATGAAGATGTGACGTGGAGGACGGAGCTGAAGGAGTAACCACGCCATCTGTTGTTGAGGCAGTGTAACTGCAGGCTTACTGCCTGTTCTGAGATATACTGACTATGGTCCACTTGTCTTCTCAAAACAGGTGCAGAATGAGTTGGCAGACGCCCTGTTCAGAGTGTGAAGAACATTGTTAATGAATTTTTCTTTTTTTTCTCTAGTATGGTGTTGCCTGGAGCGAACTTATATTGGGGGATATAAGTTCCCTTCTTGGGTGGGGGGTGTCACGACCGTTGGTCGTGATTATTGTATATTGTATATTTAGTACCTGGTCTGTCACCCTGCTTTTGTGTGTCCATGTAGTGGCTGGTGAACTCGAGTAACCCCAGCCACCACTGATGAGAGAGTGACGTGGGTGACTACAGCTGACTGGCTGACAGGCTTGATGTGTGATTGCCGACAGCAGTGCAGGGCCCGCCTTGCTGTCTATAAAGCACTGACACAAACCAGACCACCTTGAACTTGAACAGCCTAGCTGACTTGCTTCCCCACTGACCCGGCTATGTTTCTTTTGTTAGTTATTTTGTGTTATTGGCCTTAGGAAAGTCAACGTTCTTTTTTAGTTCTGTTAGGACCCTGTTTTGCTTTGGTTGTTTCTTTTGTGGCTCTGTAAGTAGTTTGTTTGTTTCTTTGTATATTGTTTGGGCTACAGCCAACGCCCAGGGGAACGGCCCGGCCGCTTCCCCTTACTCCTAGACACCTTACCAAATGTATTACAATATTTGCCTTAACCTAATGAATCGGTAGTAGTCATGGAATTCTAGAGGTCTATTTCTGCTACTGTATTTTTATTGTTAAAGAAAATAATATTTTTGTACTTGTACCTTTACTCACTCAGGCCATCTTTGTAATAAATTCAATCTATATTTTGCAAACTGGTATCTGAGTGCGTATGTTCGGCCCTTTACGAGCCATGGGCCGTAACACTGGTCAATTCGTTAATATGCCTGATGTCCATGGTAAGTTAGCAAGCTGCCAATGGCTTTGTGACTGTGAGTCACAGTTTGAGTTGCTATGATTTGCTTGTGTTCAAAAACTTTCACTATAGGACAGACACATTATACAAAGTAGACCTACATCATTCAAATTTCAACTTGAATGATTAATGAAGTTACTGGCAGCGGGCATAAGACATTTAGCAATCTGGTAAACCCTTCCTGAAAAAAATCAAATGTTTTGATGTGTTTTCACGTCTGAGGGATGAGGGCACCTCCTTTTTTGTGTTAAACATGAACTCCTCCCCACTTGCATTTTCTCCCAGGTGCTTCTGTGTTTATTCCTAACAACAGTGCAAATCTGTTTTGAGAGATTATAGATTTAGTGCAGATTAGTCCAACGATTTGTGTATTTTTTTCTTTTCTTTTGTTTTTGTTTCAAACATCATACAGGTACATGTAATTTAAAAGAGTCACAAAACAATGACATTTTAGCCTGGTTACAGACCCTGAATCGAGTGAAACGAAATTTGAAAAGTGTCAGGCTTATGAAATTTAAGAATACAAAATAAAATAGAAACAAATTCAACAATCTCAATAAGCAATATAGCAAAAACAATGGATGTGTTAAAGTTGAATGTGTATCAACAGTTTAATTATATTAATTCAATTCTTATTATGATTTGAGTGAAAAAATAAGCTTTGGACAAACACACAGACACAAAGACACACAAAGACACAGACATACTGTACACAGCCTAGACGTGAAAATATCAGTGATTCTTTTTTGAGAGGTCTCCTACGTCTGGCTTTGTGTGTAGGTATCTATGAGTGTCCGTAATGCTCCGTATGAGCACAGAACTCTACTTATGGAGATAACTGACGTCACGGACATAACAGCCCATACAAGGAGATATGCATGTGTGTCGTGTTTGATACCATGCGGTGCACAGGTGCAATTTTAGTTTTTAAGTTATTGATGGGGTATTTACGGAAATCATCCGCTGCATTTACCCAGCCTAACTATGGCAGCACCTGGGGAGTGGTCGGGGATCTCTCACTTTAGGACACTTTGGGACACTGTATTTTGACCATCTTAACAGTTCTGCTGCTGTTGACAGTCCTCACCGTCATTGAAAGGGTTAAAATCATGGTGCCGTTGACGGTGAGGACTGTCAATCTTACTGTAGTAAAGGTATAATTACTTACTGTATGTCGCTCCGCTCCCGCCTGCATCGGTAATGTCCTCGATTTGTTTACAACGCACATCGGGCGTGCACGCGAAGTGAACGTCCTCCATAGTAAATCCATTGAGAGGCCCATAAAGAGACTTCATTTACTCAAAAGAGACATCTTTATACAAAGGGTGGTCTGTATACTATAAACAATAGACTTGGCTGGGCGCAGCCATGTTTCCCTTCTGGACCCACACTGTCATGTGACTAGATGACGTAATTGTTGCCGTCAAGTGATAATCCAAAAAAACAAAAACAACCCCCTTCCGGCCCTTCAATCCGTGTTTTTAGATATTTTAGTATTTCAGCATGCTACAACTGGTCATATGGTCATATGATGCATCATATGATGCATCTTATGACCAGTGTCCCAAACAACAATAAAATAAGATCTGGTTGTCCCAGAGGTGAAGTGGTCCTTTAAAGGCCTGCCATACTGTCTCCAACCACCAAATCTTCATCAGAAAGGTCCGGTTCAAGTAAAAAATTAAGTCACTTGCATCTTCTGAAAAGGATTACCCAGAATTAGAGTTCAGAAAGCAGCACGTCAGAAAGTCAGAACTCTCAGACAAAAGGTTCGGTGGTCGGAGACAGTATGGACAGGCCTTTAAGTTAAGGCATAAGAGCTGGTACTTAAGACAATCAAAATAGAGCCCAGATCTGACACTAAACCTCGACTGGACATTGAACTAGGACCTTCCAATTCCCAAAATGCCTCTTTATCGTGTTCAGGTTTCAGGTTTCATTTATTTATTACATTACAAAAAGGCAGAATGCATACTTTTTTTTAAACAATGAATCCTGATGCGCATCAAACCTTACACCAGCCAAAATTATAAAAACCTTAAATCGATCAACTGAACAGCTAAATCATCTGTCGTCTTATTTTTGCGATTGCAGTTGAACTATATATAGCCTACTCAGCCATATCAGCTTTGTTTCCTAAATGTTATCTGATTTAATGCCACTGACATTGTTCCCAAACATTAATTACATACAGTAACACTCTCTCTCTCTCTCTCTCGCTCTCTCTCTCTCTCTCTCTCTCTCTCTCTCTCTCTCTCTCTCTCTCTCTCTCAACTGCTCCTCCTACACAGGTGTGTCCTCTCTCATGGGAGAAGTGAGGAGTCACGTTTGAATGCTTTGAGTTCAGGCAGAGAAGAGGAGAGAAAATAATTGTTTTCCCGCTTCGCTTCACTTTTGTTTGTTTGTTTTTGCCAGACCCAGGGGGTCGGCCTACAAAAGGCTTTGTCGGTCTGTCGGTCTGTCGGTCGGTCGGTCGGTCCCTCTTTTCCTCAGTGTGCCTGTGTTTGCCTCTGACTGCTCATCTGCCCCTCCCTTCCCTTGCTCGGCTGATTGCCTTGAGTGCCGTCACCTGTACAGGACCAGCTGAGTTGAGTTGGCTGACGAGCTGCTGACACTATAAATTCCTCAGCCCATCTACAAGCTCAGAAACATTTCCAGCTGCTCAGCCTATACAATCCTGTGTGTTCATGTGTTAGTTCAGTGCCATACTAGTGAAAACAGCCGATCTACAAGCTCTTGCTATTGATCCACCCCCCCCCCCCCCCCCCCTTCCTTGCATTCTGATTTTCATTGCGGGTCTGGCAGAACCAGGTGACCTGGTCTAGTTTCTCCATATCAGCAAAGAGCGAGAGACAGAAGGAAAAAACATAGATACTGTAGGTGAGTAAGAGAGAGTGGAAGAGAAAGGGAGACAGAGTGACAAAAGATGTGAGATTTTGTTTTGAAAACTTCTGGGGGGTGTATCTCTGTAGCCATTAAACGAAACGGGTATTTCTTACATTGATGCTCCTACATATTATCATGCAAGCACCAGTTAAAGTTACTTTCCATCCCTCATATACTGTATGTATGCACAGTGCACATCCCATAACCCACACACTGCACATCATTTTGGAGCTCATATCTTTGAACGGGTAAGGGCTAGTAGTTATTAATTGTATGTTACTTGGTTCCTCTTGCTGTCAATGGCATGTGTTATCATCAGAGCTATCAAAAGAGCAGCAAGGCAGCAAGAAGAATGTGGGGCACCATGTCACATCTATCTAATAATCACAGTCCCGTTTTGTTTAAAAATCCTGTTTGCAGATTTAATAAAATATGAAGAGGGGTCTATCTGATTCTGTGTCTGCCTGGGAGTCTGGTGCAGTGTTGCCAACTTTCGTGAGAGAAATAAGCCAACCCACCTCTAAAAATAAGCCAAAACAAGCCCAATGATGTGGCCATACTGTGTGTATTCCAATATATCATTATAAATGACTATTACTAAAATAATTAATGTTTTGGTTATTTTTTATAACAGTACACACATTCTTGAGACAGTATTACAGGGGAGTAATTTGTGTCATCAGGGGATGGCAACAGCCACCACATAGGGTTCAAGCAAGCTTGTACATCTGCCATTTTTGAAATATTTTGAAAAGAATATCGAAATGTAGAATTGTATTGTGCACAGGATATTTATCTCATGTGCCAGCAGTTACCCTTGTACTGATGTAAAAGTACAATATTTGAATCCAAGATGTAGTGGAGTAGAAGTAAAAAATATTGGAAATTGGAAGTACAAATGCCTAAAATGTTTACTTACTTATAGTACTTGAGTAAATGTACTTTACACCACTGCTATCTCAAAGACCCCTCCCCAGTCAGAGTTCAGAGTTTATTGAATTTAGAATGATGTTATGCTGGATGTAGGCAAATTTACATACAGATGTGAGGGGACTTAATTTAATTGTACAACAACATCCTCTCTCTCACAAAGTTATGCCAGTGTGCCAGTGAACACCCTGCCCTGTGTGCCCTGTGCCAAAGTTGGGTCCCGTGCCTGAGGTTGCCTACCCCTGCCGTAGAGATATGCTTATGCTGGCAGCATCAGAGTGAGAGTCATGGGAATGTACTTTAGATAGATCATCCAGATTACCGGCATACATGTGTGCAGGCAGAAGCACAGGTAACGTGACAAGGAACATAATAGATGAGGCTTATCGACAAACATAACTATGTGTTGAATGTGTTTGCGTCATCTATGGCATTTTAGGGTGGTTATTATAACTTATAACTATACTATACTTGTTATTGACACTTTGGTTGCAGGCAGCGCTGTGAGGATCATGTTCTTTGATTTCTAAAGTACCTTTAACAGTACAGGGGTGTCAAACTCCCATTTTCCATCCCCCTCCCCTGTTCAAGTTTAACACCATACAACTCCTCTCCTGCTGAGAGGCCAGCTAACATACCGGTAGATGGTACTGTACATGAACCCTGGTGTCTATAAGTCTGTGTCGAGTAATACTGGAGCAGCACAGGGTACCATCCTCTCTACCTCCCTATATCACCTCAGACTTCATGCGACATAAAGTGACAATGCTATTCTATTGTGAGGATGTTAGAGTTAGTGGATAAGATAATGTTCTAATTCAGTCATTATGCTAGATAAAAACTAACTATCTATCAGTCGTGTCAGGGTTTTTTAATTAATCTGAAAAGGCAACCACAAAACAATGCCTCAAAAGGGTTAGTACATTTTTGAGACAAATTCCTTTGCATACAGGGTTAGGGTTAGGGTTAGGTTAGGGTTAACCCTAACCCTAACCCTAACCCTAACCCTACATACTACATACCTAGGATTAAAAATAATTCTGATTCTGTTGTGTGCTTGTCAAAGCTCTCTCTCTCTCTCTCTCTCTCTCTCTCTCTCTCTCTCTCTCTCTCTCTCTCTCTCTCTCTCTCGATCTGTGCACAATTGGCTCCTCCTCCACTCCCAGCACAGGCAGATATTTATTGAGGTCTTGGGCTGATTCTGGGGCCCCTCTGCTTAAGGGTAAGGGCCACCAGGTGGGCCCGGGGTCTCAAACCTCTTTGGGTATTAATAACTTAGGAGACCAGCCATGTACAGTAGGTGTGGCATATACATGTAGCGTTTTGTGGACTGAGTGAGTGAGCCTTGGCAGAGGTGCACTGCAAACCCTGTATTATGTATTTTTGGTTTGTTTGAGTATGTACTGTGTATGTGTACAAATAGGTCTGTGTGTACAGTGCGCAGAGACGCACAGACAGAGTACTCGACCCCAGTACTTGAGTAAGAGTACAGATACTCCTGGTCAAAATGTACTCCACTACAAGTAAAAGTAGCTCAGCCAAAATGTAAGATAAAAAAGTACTTTATTTTAAATGTACCTAAGTATTCAAGAGTACTGTTAAATATTACCAGGATCTCACAATACTTTACATTATTATTTCACAATATAATACTGTATTCTGAATATTACTGTGTAATCACACCATCATCTGTGATAACACAACAAATGACTGTACTCTAAATTGTTATCAGGATTACACAACACTTTACAATATATCTCACAATAAAATATTGTGTTCAGAATGTTACTGTGATATCACAACAAATTACTTGATCCGCACTGCATTGTGGGATTTCATTTCAAATTTTTATCCATTGTGTGACCTGGTGCGGCTTTGCATTTACTATTAATTATACCAGACAACGCCACCTCTATTCAATAGAGGACAATTCAATAAACCTTAAATTAGGCTCCCCAAAAACAGGCTCGAAACAAGGCTTGAGACAAAAGGTTCCTCTACACACAGAGGATTTTATTTAAATTTCTGACACATTTTAATAGCAATCAAAATAAAAACTTCAGTGATATAACATTCGATATCAGGCAACAATAGAATCAGTAAATCAGTGAATATTCGATATCAGGCAACAATAGAATCAGTAGCTTTAACTGTGGCTGAGGGGCTGAGCAAACACGTATGACACAAACGACAGGGGGGCTAAACTATGTGGCTAAGCTAAAAGAAGTTAACTCATGCCCAAACTATAAAAAATAAGCACACACACGCACACAGCATGCAAAAGGGGAAATAAAGCGTCACCGTGGAAAAGGGGTGATCGCGAAACTTTCACACAATTCTTACTGTGGTGGACTAGCAGTGTCCCTATGCCGCAGTGAACCCCCTGAAGCCGGCCGACGGTGCTCCTCAGCTCCCAGCAACCCTCCGATCAGCAGCCAGTGTCAATTGTTGCATTTGGGAACAAACAAAAAGAAAGCAATTAGAATAACAGAAATGGCTCAACCAAACAAAGCAAAAACAAAACAAACAATAAACCCTAACTAAACAAAACAGCAGTGGTGATGAATCTAAAGAAATGAAAAACGACCATTTTAGTATATACAACATACAATACATTTTAGTATACTACCACTCAAAGTCAACTATAAAACTGATTTATACCTTGAGTTTGCCTTTTAACATCCCACGGATGGGAAACATGGATCGGCAGCCCTCACAGTCCAACAGCTCTCACAGGAAGCATGGCTCATCATACACAGCTAGACTGCTCTCAACCTGGGTGAGTTGAACAACATATTAACACACTAGTTTAAACAAAAAGTACAAACAAAGCATAAAAACAACTAGTTTAAACATTAAATACACAAAATCATAAAGCAACCTTTACTCACCCAGGGAGGAACAGTGAAACTCGCAAAAGGACCCAGGTCGCAAGTTGCAGCCACCAAACCCAGAGCGTTCTGTTTGGGGCTGCCGACTGAACGCTAAAGTACTATCCATTATTGAATGGAATGCGGATGTAACATGCCGGTGCGCTACGGTGGCCCCACTAGTTCAACCCAGCCGGCCACATTTACCCCCATTTTCTTTATTGGCGTCCCTGACAATAGGGCCCTAACACCATGGCCTAAAAACTGCTGCTGTGGAGCTGCTCACCCCAGGTACCCGGGAGTTTGTGGCCCCCCCTCCCCCCATCGCCACTGGCAGGTTATGGGGATTGGAATGGTGTCCTGCTGTCTCCAGAGTCGTCCTTCTGATGCCGGCATCACTGGGAGGGTCTGGTTGAGGCACAGACATAGGTGGAGGGCTCACCACCAAGGGACCAGCAGGGAGGGTGTCACTGGCCCGGATAACCTCTGGGCCTGGTCTTGAGGACGGTGCAGGGCCCACCATGATGTACACGTCATCTTCTTCCTCGTCATCGTCATCATCCCTCCGCCCACGGGTCCTTTGGTTCAGGGGCCAGGACACAGGACCGTCCCCTGGCACAGGTTTCATCATAGCGCGGTTGACCTGCCGTACCCTAGACAGGTCCCGCTGTGGTGCCACTGTGTAAACACAGCCACCTGGCTCAGGGGGCCTGATAACTTGGTGAATGGTAGGAGCCCAAGTGTCCTGAATCTTGTTCCTCCCTCGATTAGAATGGTCCCGCAGGTAAACCCTCTGGCCGTCTGGCAGGACCTCCTCCTGGGCCTGTCGATCTGCCCGGCGTTTTCTCTGCGCTGCCGCCGCCAGCAGCCTTTCACGGGCTGCCTCTGCTGCTATCTGGAGTCTTTGTTTGTGTTTTCAAACCCAGTCACAGACTTCGCCGGATGCTGGCTCCGCTACACGGCCCAACAGGAAGTCAACGGGGAGCTGGGGTTCCTGGCCGAACATCAGGAGGAATGGGGATGCACCAGTCGACTGGTGTGGCGTGGTGTTATAGTTGAACAGCAGCTGTGGGAGGTACTCGGGCCAGCGATGTTTCTGCTCAACAGGTAAGGTACAGAGTAGATCGTGCAACATACGATTGAACCTCTCACATTGTCCGTTGCCTTGAGGGTTGTAAGGGGTTGTACGGGATTTAGCTATGCCGTACATGGCACACAGTTGCTGGATAATGTTACTCTCAAAGTTCCGGCCTTGGTCAGAGTGGATTCTGGCTGGTACTCCGTAACGGTAGAACCAGTCCTTGACGAGTATGTCTGCCACAGTCGACGCCCTCTGGTCACGGGTTGGAATGGCCTGGGTAAACTTTGAGAATGCATCTGTTAGAACCAGTACATTTTCCCTACCATCCTTGGCAGGCTCTAGACAGGTGAAATCTATAGCCAAGATCTGATTGGGTTTGCAAGCCAACAAATGACCCATAGGAGCCCTTACCCGAGGCTGGGTGTCTTTAGAGAGGCTGCACCGCTCACACTGGTGGCACCACTGCTTGATGGTCTTCCACATGCCAGGCCAGTAGCACCTCTCCCAGATCAACTCCGTAGTTCGTTCTGCACCCTGGTGGCCATGGTTATGGTGCAACTGTTGGAATACCTCTTCCCTCAGGCATTCTGGCAGCACCAGTTGATGGACCTCACTCCCCCCATCTGGTCGTTGGCAAACCCTGTACAGCAGGCCATCATCCAGGATGAGGCGGTCCCATTGCCTCAGGAGACCAGGGGTTCCGGCAGGAAGACCTTGTTTCTCCATACACCCAGGCCTACGTCGTTCCAACCAGAATGGGAGGAGAGCTCCTATGGAGGCATCAGCTGTCTGTAGAGCAGCTAGGTCAGCATTCGACCGTTCAGGAAGGGCGGAGATGGCTGCTTGGGTGGCTACCAGTGGTCTCGCACATGCTGCTTGCTGGACGGTTTCAGGCAGTGGGGTTCCAGGACGGGGCTGGGGCTCCACAGTAGCAGACGGGTTGGCCTGCCTTGACAGCGCATCGGCATTCTGGTTGGTGCGTCCGGGACGGTAACGGATGGTGTAATCGAACACGGCCAACTCCGACTCCCATCGTTGCTCTGTGGCGCCCAGCTTTGCAGTCCGTAGGTGACTCAGTGGGTTGTTGTCAGTCCAGACCACACATTTCTGGCCCAGCAGGTACTCTCTGAACTTTGTTGTCATGGCCCACTTCATTTCACTTTCCCATCTTGTTCTTGGGAGAGGACAGCTCCCAATCCCCCATGGCTCGCATCCACCTCTAAGATGAAGGGGAGAAGAAAGTTAGCATAAGCTAGTACAGGTGAGGACACAAGTTTCGCTTTGAGACCCTCAAAACTCTGTTCGCACTGCTCTGTCCATGCCCCCTGCAAGGAAACTCCACGGCCTCGCCGGTTCTTCGGCCCAGTTAGGTCAGCTACTAGCCGATGGAGTGGTGATGCTAGCTTTGCAAAGCCCTTCACATACCTTCTATAGTAACTCCCAAAACCTAGGAAGGACCTTAGTTCTTAGTTCGGTAACATTTGAAGGAGTTGGCCAGGCAGCGACTTTTCTTTGGATGTGTGGAAACCCCTGCAGAGGATATCACATGCCCCAGGTACTGTACCTCCTTTTTAAAGAAGTGGCACTTCTCAAGCTTGACCTTAAGACCCTCCCTCTGCAAGCGACCCAGGACCAGGTCCAAGCGGGTGATGTGCTCCTCTACTGTGGAGGAGAAAACAACAATGTCATCCAAATAGAGCAACAGTGACTGACAAAGTTGGTCCCCAAACATTCTCTCCATCAATCGTTGGAAGGTACTGGGGGCATTGAACAAACCAAAAGGCATCCGCTGGAACTCGAACAGGCCGAAAGGGGTACAAAAGGCAGTTTTCTGTTTGTCCCGCTCTGTCACAGGGACCTGGTGGTAACCATTGGCCAGATCCATGGTGGAAAACCACTTTGCTCCGGACAGTGCGTCCAACGATTCCTCAATACGAGGCAGGGGAAAGGCATCCTTCCGGGTCTTTCCATTGAGCTGCCGATAGTCGACGCAGAGGCGAAGGCTCTGGTCCTTGGTCCTTCTTCCTAACCAGGACGATGGGGGAAGCATAGGGGCTACAACTCTCCCGGATAACCTGCCCATCTAACAGCTGGCGAATGTGGGCCTTTACCTCATCATAATCACATGGGGGTATGCGCCTATACCTCTGTCTGATGGGAACATCATCTACCAAGGGTATATCATGTGTGATGAGGTTAGTGCAACCTAAATCACTCTCGGAAGTAGCGAATACAGAGTTATAGTTGAGCAATAGCGATGTCAGTGTCAGTGTCCGGAAGGTCAGACAGGTCCATGCTCTCTATCGTGTCGACTGTGGGGCTAGGCTGGCTGACTTGCGAGAAGGATGTGGCTTCCACCACCACTGGCTCCTTAACCTCAGTGGACACACCTGGGGGCAGACTGACAATCTGAGCCTGCATTAACGCACCTAGGGGTTGGCGGGGATATAAGGTGACACTGTTATCAGCTACATTTATCACAGGGACATAGACAGTGTTGTGGTCAACTGTTACCATAGCTGAAGAAACCAATATCCCTTCGGGGAGAGCCCCCCAAGTAACCAATGGCTCTAACAAGGCTTCCCCCCGGTTCCCACCCACATGAGAGGAACAAGTTGCTGCCACCCACTTCATAGTACCCCCAGGTATAATCACGTTAGCCTTGCCTCGTACCCTGGCCACCCCTGACCTAGTCTGCTCTGGTCTACTTTGAGCATTGTGGCATTGCTGCAGGGCCTGTAACCATGAGGAAGGGGAGTGCTTAAGAACAGGGAGATTGAAAAGGGCCAAGCCATGTTGGTTAAAGAGCTGATAGTAGCACTCGCGAATGATGTTCATACCCAACACTCCAGGGACCTCCGGCGGAGATACCTGGCCGGGAGGGTCCTTCACAATCAGTACACCACGCTGCAGCACCACCTTGCCCAACACCTCGACGTCAAGCTCCACGTAGCCTACATACGGTATCTCTAAGCCATTGGCCGCACTTAGTTGTAGCCAGCGACAAGAACGAGGGGCCCCTTGAAAGTGTTCTAGAAAAAAACTTTCCCTGATGGTGGTTACCATTGAACCAGTATCTAATAGGCAGTTCACAGTTACCCCACCCATGCAAATGTCCACCCTAGGGCATGTGCCTACCAAACTAGAAACCTCAGGGTGACTGTTAACATTTTGTGCATTTGAGCCGATGCAATCCCCCCCTGATGTATGGCTCTGTACATCAGTGGGTATTAGTTTTCCGCCTGTTGAGAAGCGGAGGAAACGGCTGCTCTTGGCTGGTAACCACTGGGCTGTTGGCTAGCTTGGATAACTCGAGTGTTGTCACATTCCCTCGCATAATGACCTGGTTTCTGGCATCTCCTACATATGAGGGGACCTGAGAAATTAGGCTGGAAGTGTCGGTTTGAGGGCTGAGAGCGGTTTGGGGCCTGGGACAATTTGGGAGCAGTCTGCATTGCTAGGAGGCTCTGTGTAAGGGAATTTAGCTGCTCTTGTTGTTGCTTTAGCATGTTTTTAATTTCTAGCATCTCAGCATTACTAGGGCTGCTACGTTGCATGTAGCCCACCTGCTGAGTAGCACACAAGGCAGGAAGGGAATAACCAATGTTCCCTCTAATTTTTCTTCGGTCTGAGCAAACACTCCAACCTTCTGAGCACAACTTGAGCACCGATGAGCAACATATGTCGAGTGCACGATATATAGTAGGTATAGCCTACTACGCCAGTGCATCAAGTCATGTCAAGTTATGGCTTATTCGACTACTGTTAAGAAACTGTAGGCTACTATAGGACTGTTACATTTAAAAAGACGGGGGAAAAAGGGTTTTATATCCATTATTATTCATTAGGCCTACAGACTGATTTTCCCCCTTGGGATAATAAAGGTATCTATCTATCTTATATAGTATATACACATGTTGACAACATGTTGTGTAAATACAATACAAACAATGGGCCTAAATATGAGTCTACAAAATAACAATACATTGACATATTGACATTGACACGTCTAAAGAAGGTTAGCCATCACTAAGAAGTGTCATTATTATGAATAAAATACAGTCCAAAGCATTATAGCATTATAGCAAAAGCTATCCCAGGGACCCCCATAAGATAATATTTGTATGGCTTTAGCAGTGATTCCCTTTTTAATGTCAAAGACCCCCTATTTGGCATGCATTAGGCTATGGACCTCCATTTAATGGCATTTCTATCAATGAGACCCCAATTTACATTTGTTATAAAATCAAGTTTTAACTCTGAGTGTGTGGTTCCATGTGTACACTCTGAGTTACATAAGGGTCCATTTGGTTCCTAACTTTTGCTGGGGACCCCTGGAACTACCTCAAGATCCCCGGGGATCCCTGGACCCACTTTGAGACCAATGCATTACGGGACTGGAGTTATTTTTGTTAACTCGTCGTGAAGGAGAGAAGCCAAGCTCGTCAGCTCCAGAGAAACATTGCAGTTTATATAGTTCATACCTGGAAGCTGGATGGAGGAGTACTGTGTACTGTAGGTCTAATCTCTGCTGTGCACAGGCGGGGGACGTCTTTATGAAACTGCACATAAGCAACCATGGTCCACTCCTTTGAGCTTCTGATACGCAATGCAAAGCACATGCGTTTGTTTTGTTTTGGTAGCCTGCCCTACAGCCACGCTGACGCTGTTGCTAACGTTAATGCACACATAGAAGATGTGAGAAAGTTTTATGACGGCAATAAAACAATAAAGTAGTGGTCCTACAGAAGTCTCTGTTTACCACAAGAGCGTGCGTGCGTGTGAGTGTGAGAGAGATAGAGAGAGTGGGGGCAAAGGAGGCGAGCGAGAATCGAGAGACGGGTGCACGGAGACAGCGAGAGCGAGAGGGAGATAATTGTGGCGAGAGGGGGGAGGCACCGAAAGACAGAGAGAGAGAGAGAGAGAGAGAGAGAGAGAGAGAGAGAGAGAGAGAGAGAGAGAGAGAGACAGACACCTAGCGCTGTCTATGTTAAGCATATGCAGGCAGAGACTGAGTACCACAAAATAATCAACTACATTTCACAAATCTATCAGCGTTAAATCTGCCGTGCGCTACAAAGATTTGTCGTGCGCGACAGCGTCCTGAGTAGTGCGCGGGCGCGCATGCGCGCAGCTTAGAGGGAACATTGGGAATAACTCCTACCCCTAGGCTCATTCGGACGCCCCCTCCCGTTCCCAACGAATGGCCTCAGACCTTATCTGCAGCAAGGAAAAACCCGGATGTTCTCTTACGACACGCTTCAACTCTCTGCGGAGATCAGGCTCACAAACATGTTCTATGAACTGGTCACGCAGCAAATTGGAAGCATTAGGCATTGCCTCTGGGGCACAACGTTGTATTTTCTCCATTAAACAATAAAGAACATGGAAAACTCTTGTAGAGATTCTCCCTCCAGCTGCTTTCTAGAAAAGAAGCTCTGCTGGAGGGAAACGTAAGGTTTAGAGCAGCCATACATGTCCTGAAGAATACACAAAATTCGATCTGGGTTTTCCCTGTCTGTCCTGGGCCTGTACCTGATTTCATCCTTAGCCTCTCCCTCAAGATGGTCATAAATGAAATAGGCCTGATCGATAAGTCTGAGGTTTCGAGCCCTGATAGTTGCCCTCACTTCCTCCACCCAATCCTCAACTGGGATCCCTGATGTCCCCCTGAAAGCAGGACACTTCCTTTCTCTGGGAACATGATAAACCAGACTCTCAGCAGGTGAAGTGTCTCTAGCAGTGTTACATGAAGGATTACTACTGGCCCCTGGCACTGGCTCAGCACGAGCGTCTGCTTGTTCAGACAGTTGCTCTTTCTCGGCCTGCAGCTGACGCACCATGGCCCTCAGGTCCTGGACTTCAGCATCCATAGTCAACCAGTCAATCACAGGCTACACAGACTGCTGAATCTCTTGATGATGGACAGCTGGTCCCCCGGGGCACCAACTGCTGTTTTGTTTTAAAACTAACTAATGCAAAATTCAAACTAAAAGAAGTTGAGCCATCTCTATACCAAAAATAAAAACTTAAGTCTCAAGAGCCTTGTTAAATCCTGCCGACAACGCCAGATTGTGACCTGGTGCGGCTTTGCATTTACTATTAATTATACCAGACAACGCCACCTCTATTCAATAGAGGACAATTCAATAAACCTTAAATTAGGCTCCCCAAAAACAGGCTCGAAACAAGGCTTGAGACAAAAAGTTCCTCTACACACAGAGGATTTTATTTAAATTTCTGACACATTTTAATAGCAATCAAAATAAAAACTTCAGTGATATAACATTCGATATCAGGCAACAATAGAATCAGTAAATCAGTGAATATTCGATATCAGGCAACAATAGAATCAGTAGCTTTAACTGTGGCTGAGGGGCTGAGCAAACACGTATGACACAAACGACAGGGGGGCTAAACTATGTGGCTAAGCTAAAAGAAGTTAACTCATGCCCAAACTATAAAAAAAATAAGCACACTCACGCACACAGCATGCAAAAGGGGAAATAAAGCGTCACCGTGGAAAAGGGGTGATCGCGAAACTTTCACACAATTCTTACTGTGGTGGACTAGCAGTGTCCCTATGCCGCAGTGAACCCCCTGAAGCCGGCCGACGGTGCTCCTCAGCTCCCAGCAACCCTCCGATCAGCAGCCAGTGTCAATTGTTGCATTTGGGAACAAACAAAAAGAAAGCAATTAGAATAACAGAAATGGCTCAACCAAACAAAGCAAAAACAAAACAAACAATAAACCCTAACTAAACAAAACAGCAGTGGTGATGAATCTAAAGAAATGAAAAACGACCATTTTAGTATATACAACATACAATACATTTTAGTATACTACCACTCAAAGTCAACTATAAAACTGATTTATACCTTGAGTTTGCCTTTTAACATCCCACGGATGGGAAACATGGATCGGCAGCCCTCACAGTCCAACAGCTCTCACAGGAAGCATGGCTCATCATACACAGCTAGACTGCTCTCAACCTGGGTGAGTTGAACAACATATTAACACACTAGTTTAAACAAAAAGTACAAACAAAGCATAAAAACAACTAGTTTAAACATTAAATACACAAAATCATAAAGCAACCTTTACTCACCCAGGGAGGAACAGTGAAACTCGCAAAAGGACCCAGGTCGCAAGTTGCAGCCACCAAACCCAGAGCGTTCTGTTTGGGGCTGCCGACTGAACGCTAAAGTACTATCCATTATTGAATGGAATGCGGATGTAACGTGCCGGTGCGCTACGGTGGCCCCACTAGTTCAACCTTTTTTACCCCCTCCACCTTAATGACAACTAGTTGTGCTTTCGCCTGTGGTTCAGTCTTGCTCCAGCAAAGTATGTGTGCTGTAGGCTCTGCAGCAGCACTGCTTCCCCGCTGACGTGAGCCTGTCGAGCGGCAGAAACTACCCAAACACACCGGTGGACCGGCTTGGTGTATACACCGAGCGACGCGCGCCACTATGAGCTTTTATATCTGCTATTAGTTAAAGCGGTGTGTGAGGGAAACACACATTTAAACTGTTGAGTTAAATGTGTGTTTCCCTCACAAACCGCTTCAACTAAATAGCAGATATACAAGTTCATAATGGCGCGCGTCGCTCGGTGTATACGCCAAGCCGGTTTACCAGTGTGTTAAGCCCGTATCATAGTCGCGTCCGCGGTGGAAGGCTTTACACCGCGGTGTAGTCTTTTCGAGTCTTTTTGAGTCATGAAACTACAACGTTACATCATTCCTCACGGTGGAGAGCCTTCCACCGTGAGTCCCAACACATCTCTCTGTTTTTACTATCAGACAGGCAGGCTCTACACCCCGTTCACTGATTGGTCGACCTGAACCGGTCTAGACGGGGTAAAGGACTTCACAGTGGGCCGTGACTATGATGGCCTGCACTTATTTTCTGACTTGAGGTGGAAAGCAATTTGCGGTGGATAGGTCTCCACCGTACACTCTGATACGGGCTTTAGTGTGCTTCTGCGCCGCTCGACAGGCTCACGTCAGTGTCATGTCGGCTGCTTACTAGCTAGCGGACCGCGGTAGGGAACGTTCAACCTGCCCGGTTCAATACGGCCGACGCGCGGGGAAGAAGACATCCCCGCGACGCACGAGTTACAGACCCATACGGGTCCATTTGGTTCCTATATCTATCATTTAGCTGTGGACCATCTGGAACTCCATCACTCGGACGCGATAATGACCCGACACTACTTTGAGAACTACAGACAATCCTTGTGTCAGTTGTACGTATCCTTACGCCGGGTCCATTTGGTTCTCAACTATATCAATGATAATATTTGCACCGGGCGAGGTTTTATGCTCCAGAACAGTTGCTGTTGTAAAAGCAACCGATCCAAAACAAAAGCGTCACGACACAGGAGCCTGTGCTGTGTAGATCATTGGTTTTCAAAGTGGGGTCCGGGACCCCTCCGGAGTCCTTGAGGGAGTTCCAGGGGGTCCCTGGCTAAATGATAACAGGTCCATTTTGTTCCATTTGTACATTCTGAGAGTTAAATTAACATATATCATCTCAGAGATAGAAATGCCACTGGCTGATAAGTGTTAAATTGGGGTTTGTTGACGTGAAAAGGTTTGAGAACCACTGCTGTAGATGGTCTATATTCGACGGGTGACACCATCAGATTAATGATTGATTATTAGCCTACCTGACGTTGTGCTGTCCACTGCAGTAGGAGCTTAATTTTCGTCAAAAATCCCATCATAAGTATAATGTCCTTAAATCTTTATGCATGTGTAACCAGGTGGACTTATAGTTTTTTCTTGTATTTTATTCCCACTGCCTATGTGTGGGTGTGTCTGACATGAACAACCAACTGACCAATTGTGTTGTCATTGATTACTTTCAGGTGTTTGTGGGTGTGGTCCAGGTGCCATTTAAAAGAAGTGCGTTTTGGCACAACAGCAGACTGGAACATCATGGAGTGAGCGGAGTGAACCCAGTGTGACCAGAAAGGGGTTGTTTGGCATGGGGGTAATTTATATGATGTACTGTATGCAATGCTTTTAATGGAAGATGTAGATGTTAGTGAGGCAGCTTTCTGCAATGGTGCACTGCACTCAGCTCGCCCCATGGTAAGTGTTTTTGTTAGTATTACGTGCACGTAATGGTTAGATGTTAATGATTGTGTTTTAATTTTACTTTAACTTTTGGAAACCACTGATTTATTTATAGAGTATTGGTCCTCCCTTTTTATATGCCTTATCTTGATTTCAGTAAACCTATTGTAGTGTGGTGTGCTTTGTTTGCTGTGTTTATTTTGCTGTTTTATGGAGTCAAATGAAATTGTGATTTATTAAGGAAGACCAGAATCTATTTATGATGTTGCCTTTACCTTTTTAATGTAAATAAAATGTCAACTTTTGTAACCTTGTGGTTTTCTTGACCTCTCCTACCCAGTTCTTAAAGCTCCGTAACGAACCTAAGTAAAAGCCTTAAATGGCGTTGGTGAAAATCCAACTGGCGTTGTAAGGTAGTTTATGTATGTAGTAGCTCCTATTTTCCATAGGGCTACACATGGATTAAATGTATATATTTAATTGCCTACATTAAAACTTTGTTTTGACTTTGATGGAATCTCCTCGCCCCTCCCCTTTCCTCCACACGTGAGACATTATGGTCATTAGGGTGACATAGGGTGATTTTTTTCCCCCTTAATATCATAATGTAAGCATACCTAGAAAATACTGTAAGTCAGAAAAATACTGGAATGTGTCTGAATAGAGATTTTATTTTTTATATTATCTTCATCAAATAATATTAAAGTAAAATAAACTGAACATTTTGGAAAGATTTCATTTCTTTTAAATTGTACCAAAACAGTACATGCCACAGAGTGATAAGCCACTCTGTGTGTGTGTGTGTGTGTGTGTGTGTGTGTGTGTGTGTGTGTGTGTGTGTGTGTGTGTGTGTGTGTGTGTGTGTGTGTGTGTGTGTGTGTGTGTGTGTGTGTGTGTGTGTGTGTGTGTGTGTGTGTGACCACGTGACGGCTACTGCAACTTCAATCTGCAGTACTCTGGAGTTTATCCAAAGGTATTATACTTATAGGCTACTGAAAATGTATTATACTGAATTTAACATTGCTAATAGAATTTGGCATAGAATAATACAAAGTAGATCTAAATTGGTTAAAATGATTGAAGTTCTAGATAAGGTTTTAGAGGTCCTGGAGAGAGTTTGGTGTCAGCTTGAGATCTCTTGGGCATGGTCAATCATTGAGGTGGTTGTTGTCTTGTCTTGTCTTATTTATTTTACAGCTGTGTGCCACAGCCACTGATGTGCAGAGGACAGAGACATTACCAAGCACCTCCTGCTTGATTGTCCAAGGTACTGTTGATATCTGGATTTTATATTATAATCTACATGATCATAAGCTACTTTTCACATAAGCTGATCAGTGTCTTGATCTGCAGCAGTGGTTCTCAAACCTTTTTGTGTCAAGGACCCCCGAATTGACACTTATCAGCCAGTAGACCCCATTTGAAAATCAATGACAGGGACCCCCATAAGAGAAGATTAGGCTACAGACCCCCCATTTAATGGCATATCTATTTCTGAGACCCCAATCTAGAGTATATTGTAAAATCAATGTTAATGTAATTCTCAGTGTACAAATGGGACCAAAATGGACCTGTTAGGGTTCTGAGTTACATACCCAATAAGGGTCCATTTAGTTCCTAATTATCATTTAGCTGGGGACCCCCTAGAACTCCCTCAAGGACCCCTGGGGGTCCCCGGACGATTCATCAACCTGGTCGTAAAAATAGTGTAAGTAAAGTGACTAAATCTGGCTTATATTTCTGTCTTACCTTCAAAAACCCTTCAAAATCCCAGACAAAAAACATTGCTGAATCTGACCCTAATTTGAGAATTGTCTTAAATGCCCGTAAGATCAAAATAAAGTGAGTTGTGTCACAGTTTGTGATGTTGCTGATCATTGAAATTCTACTCTTGTTCAATTAGCATTTCACCTCTACAATATCACATAATGGGTATCTCTTTTCAGGTGATTTAATGAAGTCTATGGCCTGGATGCTGTCCATTGAAGAGCAAGTGTGATGGGACAACACAATGGGATCATTATTGGATAGCTGTGGTTTTCGCGATCTACTACAACTTCAATCTGCTATATCCTGAGGATGGTGTGTGTACTCTGGATTGGAGGTATTGTAACACTGAAATTGTACTGAAGCATTGTACTGGATTGCTTGCAACATTGATACTTGAATGTTACTTTAGAACCAAATTAATCAAGCAGTGTTTTGTTTGTTTTAGTCCAGAAGGGGGAAAAAAGTGTAATACTGAAGAGAATGCAATGAGATCTATTAAATAGAAAGCTTTGACATAACCATGCACGCATACACACACATGCAGACACGCACAAATGCATGCACACATGCACGCAAACAAATATCTATATGCCTATCTTATATTTTATGTAGCCTACACATATAGGCCTACTGTATACATATACATACATATAATATTTAGTAGCAATACCCATGCACACAGCACCTTCAAAGCCTTGACTTATAACGTCTTATTCTTAAATCTTGCTACTATGCTGAGGAATCGAAACCAATATCTACCACAAGAGAGATGAGCCCCCCTGTAGAGGCCACTAGTAACTTTCCACTCTGTCTCAAAACCAAGAAGAGCTTTATTACACAGGAAAACGTGGTCTGTTGGTACATCACACCTCGCATTGTTCTCATGCATCTAAATGTGTCAAGTTAGTTTTGAAGTAAAAGATAGTAAAATAAACATAAAATAGAATAGAGTTGTATATTTTTATTATAATACAAAATGTGTTTTGTTGAAAAAGGAAGCTATTTTGGATGCAACTGTAATTATTACTTGTCTAAGAAAATGACATCAGAACAAAAGATTCAGCAAGCTAAACAAGTGAGAGATTCTTTTTCTTTTCTTTTTTCTTTTTCTTTTTTTTTGGTCCACAAGCTGACATGATGTCAAGCCTATGTGTATTTTCTGCTCATGTAGACGATGGTTAAGATTAGGACGATGCAGAGTACAACTCCAGGTCTGCCGATGGAGAGAAACACCAGGATCCTCATCTGGTTGTGATCTGCCTGGTTGAGGCAGTACAGTACCACTACGAGCAGTGTGGACAGTACAGTTCAGATTCACATACATTTTGTTTAAAATAAATCTTTTTTTGACGGAAATACATTTATTATAATAGCAGAATTACAGAGCATTGTGAAACAGAATGATATCAGATGAAAAGGTTCAGTGAGCAACACAAGTGACATAGCAGGAGTATTTTCTGCTCATGTAGACGACGTAGCGGGGCAGGTAAATGCATTTTTGCACTAAAATACTTCACAAGTGGAAAGAAACCTAAAACTTTTCACAAGTACTCCTTAGGGGTTGTTCCTATAATAAAACACGTTAGACACTGAAAAATCAAAATGGCTGCCATGTTTCCAAGATGGCTGCCTCTGAACAGTACGCCAGCCAGTTAATGTCCGATTTTCATAATATTAGAGTTGTTTTGTAGGTTTTAAAACATCGTGAGTTCATTTATTACTCTTTTAAAGCAGCCAGAATAACTTTTCTGACTTTTGGTTGGGGTCTTTCCTCACCTGGGACCCCCCAAACAGACCCCTGAGCTTATCTGAGTAGTCGCTTTGCTCCTGCTCCAGAGCAATGTTAAATTAGATCATAACTGAAGCATTAAAGTTGTTGTAACTGGGCTCTGAAAGCAAAAATGAGTAGTAGCAAATACCCAGGGGTCTTCCACAGGGGTCCCGGACCCCTAGGGGGTCCTCAGAGTTACTACAGGAGGCCTGCCGAATCTTGATGGGGAAGTTCCTTTTTTTTATATGTATATATATTTTTACATTTGAAACTGTTTTTATTAGTATTCTCAGTATTATTTATAACATGTGTGTGTTAGACAGACAGGTTCACAGGTATTGCAAGAATTAAGGTATTGCAACTTCTCACTTTGGGCGCACAGTCTAACATGTCCATTTATTGCATTGCACTAACACTGACAACACAACACACACACCTCTTTGTTATCGTCACCCCAAAACCCGCACCCTATCCTCTTAAAGAGCTCACGGTCAATTGTACCCAAAGAAATTCACTACTATACATGTCCTCCCTAATAATGTTGACAGTTTCCACTATATCATTTGCAGGGAGGAGAGTGCAAGGCAGGTTATTGTTTGAGCAGCTGCACCGTCCCTTGTAACCTGCTTTGCAAACACATTTGATGAGCTTTGCCTTTGCAGCAGGGATGGCAAGAAACCTGACTGGAACATACCATCCACTCTCTGAATTCCATCTATTTTTTCAATTGATGGAAGCTCAGGGCAATTTGTCAGGTATGACGAAGTAGGCATCATAATACGATACCTTCATCAAGGGACATGATTTTGAGGAAGTGCAAACACATGAAGAGGCTGATACCCCGATTCCTTATCAAGTCCTTGCCTCCGGTACAAAAAAAGGAAATTGATATATTCGAGTGAGTTCAAGTTGATGTTACAAATGTCAAGGGTTCCTTTGCGTTTTTCAGGTGTTGACTGGGGAAGAACATTTGTTGGAATCACCAAAAAGACATGGGTCAATGCCTACTTGATGATGATGATGATGATGATGACCAAGCCACTAACCGCTTCAAGGACCTTGGCAAGGTCATTGGCCATTCCTCCTGAGCTTATAAATTGTGAGCTTCCATCAACATTGCAGTCCGAACATTTTGCATGCCATGTTTACAGTTCAAAAGGTCCAACAACCCTGGGATTACTCAGATGGGAACTATTTCTGTCAAATAACTTGGAGGGTGAGATGCTACCTCCAACTCGTGCTGCACTGCTACCACATTACCTCCGTGCCAACTCCGTCACAATGCAGGATAAATCATACCTGACAAATTTCCCTGTGCTTCCACCAATCGAAGAAAATAGATGGAATTCAGAGAGTGGAGGGTATATTCCAGGTTTCAGTTTTCTTGCTCTCCCTGCTCCAAAGGCAGTACTTGAGCCCATCAAATGTGTCTGCAAAGCAGGTTGTAAGGGACGGTGCAGCTGCTCAAATAACCTGCCTTTCACTCTATGCTATGGTGGAGACTGTGTCAACACTATTAGGTTGGACATTGAAGATGATGATGATGATGAAGACGAATATATCCTGCATGTCTGAAATTACTGTAGTGTAGTGAATCTCTTTGGGCGTAATTAACCATGGGCTCTATAAGAGGATAAGGTGAGGGTTTTGGGGTGACAATAACAAAGAGGTGTGTGTGTGTGTGTGTGTGTGTGTGTGTGTGTGTGTGTGTGTGTGTGTACAAACATTCCCGTGTCATTCCATCCATGTTTCATCTCTGTGATAACTTGGAAATGTTTGCATCTTTGACAGCTAATACACCAGATGTTGTTGTGGTTGATGAAGAGTCCAGGGAAGTGTCTGTATTGGAGATGGCCTGCACCTTTGACCCTAGCCTAGAGGAAGCTTTCATGACCAAGGTCATTAAATACCAACCTCTCCTAAATACGATCTCAGAGCTGGGGTACAGGTGCAGACTATTTGTTTTCATATTTGGCAGCCTAGGACATACCCACAGGCTGGTTGTTAGAGGGTTTCAACAACTTGGAGTGCCTAAAAAAGAGGCAAAAAGGCTGGCAAAGTATTGTTCCGTCTCCGCTATAATCGGCAGCCGCCACATATGGCGGAGACGCTGTTACTTATACCCGTAGAGTACCAAGTGCCTTGCTATTGTATCATGAAGACATAATGCCATGATTTTGTAAATGTTACTCTACTGCACCTATACTATTTGTGTCCTTGTATGCATCTCCTTTGTGTGGACATAAATAAATGGTTAAAATGTGTGGTGTGTGTGTGTGTGTGTGTGTGTGTGTGTGTGTGTGTGTGTGTGTGTGTGTGTGTGTGTGTGTGTGTGTGTGTGTGTGTATGTGTTGTCAGTGTGAGTGCAGTGCAATAAATGGAAATGTTGTTCTGCACCCAAAGTGAAAAGTTGCAATACCTTCATTATTGCAATCCCTGCAGTAACAGCTGTCAACCATAACTGTTTTAACACAAAAAACATTATAAATAATACTGAGAATACTAATAAACCATCAAAGTACAATACATAAAACCAGGATACATAAAAACATTCAAAGTTTCAAATGTAAAAAAAAAAAGAAAAAAAAAAAGATCTCATCGAGATTTGGCAGGCCCCCTGTAATAGCTCTGAGGACCCCCCCAGGGGTCCCGGACCCCCCGTGGAAGACCTCTGTTATTTGCTACTAGTCATTTTTTATTTCAGAGCATATTTCAGATCTAATTTAACATTGTTCTGGTGCAGGAGCAGAGCGATTACTGAAATAGGCTCAGGGGTCTGTCTGGGGGGTCCCAGGTGAGGAAAGACCCCAACCAAAAGTCAGAAAGGTTATTCTGGCTGCTTTAAAAGTGTAATAAATGAACTCAGGATGTTTTAAAACCTACAAAACAACTCTAATATGAAAATTCGTTATTAACTGGCTGGCGTACTGTAAAACATATCCGAAAAGGCGGCCATCTTTAAAACTGGCGGCCATTTTGAAAATTAAGTGTCTAATGTGATTTTTCTAAAGAATGACCCAAGAGGTACACTCTGTAAAATTGTGGTGCTTCTTTCCAGAACTGAAGTATTGTTCTCCTTAACAGCCCCGCTAACGGTCAAGATGAGGACGAAGCAGAGAACAACTCCAGTTCTGCTGATGGAGAGAAACACCAGGATCCTCATCTGGTGACAACAGTCCTGCTGCTCAGCATCCCCACCCACAGTCTCCCCTCCTGAGGCCACAGCACAGTGGTAAGTCCCAGCAGTGTGGACGGTACAGGTCAGATTCACAGAGTCTCCAGGCTGGACTGACTTCTCTGGAGGCTGTTGGATGACACCTTGGAAGTTGGACGATGCACCTTTAACATGGAGCATGATTCCTTCTTGGAAGAGAATTTCACTAACCCACCACGTACCACAGTAATACTTTGCAGAGTCTGACACCGGAATGCGGAATGCTATCGGCTCAGGTTTATCTCCGAACCTTTGCTTGTACCAGTAGTAGACCTTGAAGGAATCTTGAGCGAAGCAGTTCATGGTCACGGTGTCACCGACATCCTTCTGTTGTTGGACCACCGACAGTTGAGCAGAATGAACTGGAAACACAGAAATATATACATATAAATATTAAAAATAAATTGATGTTTATTTATATTTTAGGTAAGAAAAAAATAAGAATCGTGGTATTTTACCTTCTCCCCATAGAAGGAAACACACAAGAAGCAGGGCGGTCTTTGATGCTGCCATTCTCTTCAAGTTCGTCTCTTGAGTGGAAACTGTTTACGGGTGTTGTTGACCTCATCTAAAGAGGAGGGGCTGCGTGTTGTCTTGTGATGATATGGATATCATAAGTGAGGGGTGCTGTGTGGCCAACCATGAGTGGGGGCCACCCCCCCACTCATGGTTGTGGTACTGGCTCGTATAGGCCTACAGATTTAAACAATAACTTAAAATAATGCAGAAACCCCAGCACTATTGTTTACTGACACAGCAGGCGGTCTTCTGAGCAGGCATATACTACTAAGTAGTAAGTAGTAGCAATACCACTTAGTAAAACTAATTAAACCTCCTCCCACATTAGTTGCTCAATTGATGCAAAACTCAACACACAGAGCTATTTTGAATTGTGAGCCCACCGGGGGATTGCCCCATAGGTCGAACTCCCGTTGGGTCGAACAGCGTCGGCAGGTTAGATAATCAGCCGCGTCACGGTTACTGAGGTTAGGGTTAGGTTTAGGCATAGTTTTGGGTTTTAGGTTTTGGTGGTCGAACCAAAGGGTGTTCGACCTAATGACATGTTACCGCCCACAGGGCGTTAAAATGTTTTACTATAAAAAGTATTGTAAAATAGTTCAATCAATCTCAAAAACAGATGTTTTGACAGTAGTTGTATGTACAAATGAAAATATAGCATCTTTACACCAAAAATAATTTCACTATAATTAATTTAATTCACATTTGTAAAATATAAAATAAAGACATAATTACCTACGGTATGTTGTCTACATGAAGTGCAAACAATTTCATAATCCTGTCTTGATTTTAAATAGTTAATTAGAACACTGCTATTACACGTGTGACGCCCCTCCTCCTGCTTGTTACAGTAGTACTGCTGTGTCATTAGTGGGAGGTGCTGTGTTTAGGCCCAGACAGTGTAGCACTTGCCCTAGCTCCTTCGACCTGGCAGGCTTATGTTATGCAATGTGGCTAAAATGTAATTTAGATAGCATGTTATGTAGACAGGTTTAATACTGAAAAGATGACAAGGACATTAAATGGAAAGCTGTGACATGACCAGTAGGCTCTGAGACGGCTAATTCCCCCAAAACAACTACTAGGGTTAACAACTGTTGCCTGTTTGCCTACTACATGCACACACACACGCATACGCTCACACTACATATACCACATTGTCAAATTGCTGACTGCAAGCGGACAAGGCTGTTTACTTTTTAATTTACTTTTCATACTGTATTTTCATTTATTGTATTATTTTATGTCACTATGTTATGTTATTTTTATTTTATTTCTATAATTATTTTTTTTACTATGCTGTTAAATGAGGTGAGATTAACTTTATAAACCGGACTGGGTTTCTTAAATCTCACCTGCACAACCCAAGTCAATATATTTGTTTCAAATGTGTTGTTTTTAAAATGTGCAAATAAACATTGGTGAGGCTCCCCTCAGAGATCACTAGGTACTTTGCACTCTGTCTTAATAGGAAGAGGTTTAATGCACAGGAAGATGTGGTCTGTTGGTACATCACACCTCACATCGTTCTCATGCATCTCAATGCACACAGAAAATGATGCCTATGCAAAGTAAATGAACACTTGAAAGACAATAATTTAACAACATGAATAGAAGATTTTTTTTTTAAGTAAAAAGAAATGTATACAAAATGTTCATATGATTGCAACTTTTTGACAAAGAAATAGCATAATAAAGAATATAGAATAGTATAGAATAGAATTAAGTATAATACGTTTTGTTCATACAGACTGTTATAAAAGTTAAGCTATTGTGGATGCACATTGAAATATTATAATATTGGCATTAGAAAACATTATGAAACAATTGAAATGGTTAAGATGAGGATGGGAGAACAACTCCAGTTCTCCTGATGGAGAGATTAGAGAAGCACCAGGATCCTCATCTGGTGACAACAGTCCTCTTCTTTAACCTTCCCACCCACAGTCTCCCCACGTGAGGCCACAGAACGGTGGCCTACCAGCCAACCAACCAACCAGTTTGTCTCTTGAGTGGAAATAGTTTGCGGATGTAGACAGCATCTTGTGTGTGGCTGTGTGTGATTGGCCAAATGGATTGCTTTGTCTTGCGATGATGTCACGAGAGACTGGTGGTAACAAATCTTTTAGCGGCCCAGGGTACATTCTACAAAACCTGGAACATGATAAATTCAAGCATACAGTATGATGAACAGTACTTTTCTATTATTAATACTCCACAGAATTCTATCAACAAGTGTACAGTATATGATGCATGCAAGCTATTTAGATAATGTCACAGAGACACATACTTCCCACAGATTACACTCACCCGAAGTGAGTTTGAAAACATGACCAATGATGAAAAACTCCCATACCTACTGGGAGAAATACAACAATGTGCGAACACAGCAGCAAGATTTGTGAACAGAAGGCTAGAAACACAACCACCCTACGGACTACAAACCATGGATTGACATCTAGACCTACATACAGTATGAAACAGAGCTGCTACATTTAAATGCATTTTGAGAAAAAAATAATGCTGCTATTTGTTCCAAAAGTGTACCCTGTATATATATAAAATGTCACAATGCAACATAGCTCTGTTTACACAATGTTGTACCCCCTCCAACTGTATATGAACCCCATTTTCAACTGTTTTTATTTTACTTGTAACACTTGCTTTGGCTATGTAAACTTATGTTTTCTCATGCCAATAAAGCTCCTTTGAATTGAATTGAATTGTTATTTTAGATAACTCTTTTTTTTTGGTGTTGAACACTATATACTGTCATTCCTCATTTGGATAAACATTATTCTGCAGCATGTTCTTGTTCTTCTGCAGGTCTTGCTATTTACAGTACCTTAAGTTACTTAAGTTGCCCCATTTCCCATATTCCCTCCTGATTTCCTACCATTGGCTTCTAAAGTTTGTGTATGCGAACTGACGGTTGCGTATCTCCCGATTTAGGGAGTCTTACTGGTTTATTTGTTGTAACTGTGTCTGGCCCTTTTAGCTCATACTTTCCTGTAGCCTATTATTGTGGGCTCGCCTATAAGGCGAGCACACTTTAGATATTGTCATTATTGTGGGCTCGCCTATAAGGCGAGCACACTTTAGATATTGTCATTGTGGGCTCGCCTATAAGGCGAGCACACTCTAGATATTGTCATTATTTATCTATCAGACATATCAAGTTCTCCTCAATACTTTGTCCGCTTTCAACTCCTACATACTTAGTGAGAAAATGAAAATAAAAACATCAATGTGTTCAGCCTACAGTGGCGACGTGTGCTATTATTTTATACAGCAATCGGCCAAATGGTGGCGCTGTTGGAAGCCTTCGAAAGTGCGAACTTTGAACAGGTATAGCTCATGCTGTGTTTGAGGTAAAGCCATGAAACCTGTATACACTTATGCGTCTCCTCATGCCGAACAACTTTTACCCTCTAACTTTTGACCTCTGACCTTTAGGTCTCCCACAATTCGGAATTATATGAAAAACAGTAAAAATCTATCTCCTCCTGGGATTTTCGCGTCAAGTGCACAAAACTTTTTTCACATGAACTTTGGACCAATACGGTCAGATTGATCAACCAGATTTTTTTTAAAGTGAAATATAATTTTTTAATAGTTCAATCAATATTGCGGTTTTATGCAAATTATTCTTCGGCCTCTAAATCATACATGCAAAGTTACACGTTCATGGCATTTGGCAAAGATGTGGAGGGTTAGTCAAAGTATCACTGAAACCAATTTTATTCCAATCGGCCAAAGGGGGGCGCTATACGAAGCGTCTGAAAATTCAAACTTCAAACGGGCATAAGTCATGACTCGTTTCGTTTGAAGACATGCAACTTGTTACACGCGTGCTTTGACTCAAGCGGAAGACATCTGTGTCGTTGTTAAGTAAGCTCCGCCCTTCAATTTTCCGCCATTTTGAGCAGTTTGTAAAACGCGTAAACCCGCTTTTATTCTGGAATTTTCGCGTCACGTGCACAAAACATTTTTTACGTGAACTTTGGACCGATATCTAAAGATCTGTCAGATCGGATTTCTTTAACATTGAAACATGCTTTTTTAAATAATTCAAACAATATTGCATTTTTATGCAAATTATTCTTCTGCCTCTAAAACATACATGCAAAGTCAAATTTTCATGACAAAATAGTGTAGAGGGTTAGTTCAAATATCACTGAAACCAATCTTACCCCAAATGGCCAAAGGGGGGCGCTATATAATTTTGAGCAGTTTGTAAAACGCTTAAACCCGTTTTTATTCTAGGATTTTTTTTGCAATTTGCATGAAACATTCTACACGCAATCTAAGGACCTTTATCTAACATGCCTATGAAGTGCACACAACAAAAATTATAAAATAATAATAATAAATATAGCTGCAAGCAGCGATAAAGTGGCCAAAGCCAAAAACACCTCAAATCATGAACACAGCCTGGGATGTGCGTGAAATCTTGCAAGCACATTCCCAATAGGTCAAGGAACAGATACCAACCTTCTCACATTGGCCTGTTATAGCGCCACCAGCGGGTCAACTTTTGCACAACACATTTTTGGAACAAAATGGACCAATCTTTGACGTCAGTAACGTCAAAGAGAGCACTGCCTGCGATCTTGACATTTTGTGCTTTTATAGCCATTGTTTTCTGGCTTGAAGCGAGCCCACAATTGTTTCGAAGGAACAATATTTTTCTAGTTGTGGGCTCGCCTATAAGGCGAGCACACTTTAGATATTGTCATTATTTCTATACTAGTTATACTAGGCAGTCAGTGCAAGTATCAAAAAACTTCAGTTCCTTTCTACTCCTACATACTTAGTGAGAAAATGAAAATAAAAACATCAATGTGTTCGGTTTACAGTGGCGAAGTGTGCTATTATTTTTTATAGCAATCGGCCAAATGGTGGCGCTGTAGGAAGCCTTCGAAAGTGCGAACTTTAAACAGGTATAGCTCATGCTGTGTTTGAGGTCCAGCCATGAAACCTGTATACACTTATGCGTCTCCTCATGCCGAACAACTTTTACCCTCTAACTTTTGACCTCTGACCTTTAGGTCTCCCACAATTCGGAATTATATGAAAAACAGTAAAAATCTATCTCCTCCTGGGATTTTCGCGTCAAGTGCACACAACTTTTTTCACATGAACTTTGGACCAATACGATCAGATTGATCAACCAGATTTTTTTTAAAGTGAAATATAACTTTTTAATAATTCAATCAATATTGCGGTTTTATGCAAATTATTCTTCGGCCTCTAAATCATACATGCAAAGTTACACGTTCATGGCATTTGGCAAAGATGTGGAGGGTTAGTCAAAGTATCACTGAAACCAATTTTATTCCAATCGGCCAAAGGGGGGCGCTATACGAAGCGTTTGAAAATTCAAACTTCAAACGGGCATAATGACTCGTTTCGTTTGAAGACATGCAACTTGTTACACGCGTGCTTTGACTCAAGTGGAAGACATCTGTGTCGTTGTTAAGTAAGCTCCGCCCTTTGATTTTCCGCCATTTTGAGCAGTTTGTAAAACGCGTAAACCCGCTTTTATTCTGGAATTTTCGCTCCACGTGCACAAAACCTTTTTTACGTGAACTTTGGACCGATATCTAAAGATCTGTCAGATCGGATTTCTTTAAAATTGAAACATGCTTTTTAAAATAAATTCAATGAATATTGCAGTTTTATGCAAATTATTCTTCTGCCTCTAAATCATACATGCAAAGTAACATGTTCATGGCATTTGGCAAAGATGTAGAGTGTTAGTCCAAATATCACTAAAACCAATCTTACCCCAATTGGCCAAAGGGGGGCGCTATATCATTTTGAGCAGTTTGTGAAACGCTTAAACCCGTTAGGATTTTTTTTTGCAATTTGCATGAAACATTCTACACACAATCTAAGGACCTTTATCTAATATGCCTATGAAGTGCACACACACACAAAAAAAAGAAAAAATAATGAATATAGCTGCAAGCAGCGATAAAGTGGCCAAAGCCAAAAACACCTCAAATCATGAACACAGCCTGCAATGTGCGTGAAATCTTGCAAGCACATTCCCAATAGGTCAAGGAACAGATACCACCCTTGTTACATTGGCCTGTTATAGCGCCACCAGCGGGTCAACTTTTGCACAACACATTTTTGGAACAAAATGGACCAATCTTTGACGTCAGTAACATCAAAGAGAGCACTGCCTGCGATCTTGACATTTTGTACTTTTATAGCCATTGTTTTCTGGCTTGAAGCGGGCCCACAATTGTTTCGAAGGAACAATATTTTTCTAGTTATTGTGGGCTCGCCTATAAGGCGAGCACACTTTAGATATTGTCATTGTGGGCTCGCCTATAGGCGAGCACACTTTAGTTCTTGTCATTATTTATCTATCATGCATACTGTAGACGGGAACTTCGGTTCCGTTCTACTCCTACATACTTAGTGAGAAAATGAAAATAAAAACATCAATGTGTTCAGTTTACAGTGGCGAAGTGTGCTATTATTTTCTATAGCAATCGGCCAAATGGTGGCGCTGTAGGAAGCCTTCGAAAGTGCGATCTTTGAACAGGTATAGCTCATGCTGTGTTATACATACAGCCATGAAACCTGTATACACTTATGCGTCTCCTCATGCCGAACAACTTTTACCCTCTAACTTTTGACCTCTGACCTTTAGGTCTCCCACAATTCGGAATTATATGAAAAACAGTAAAAATCTATCTCCTCCTGGGTTTTTTTCGTTACGCGCACGAAACTTTTTTTTACATGAACTTTGGACCAATACGGTCAGATTTATCTCGGCGGATTTCTTTTAAAGTGAAATATAATTTTTTAATAATTCAATGTATATTGCGGTTTTATGCAAATTATTCTTCGGCCTCTAAATCATACATGCAAAGTTACACGTTCATGGCATTTGGCAAAGATGTAGAGGGTTAGTCAAAGTATCACTGAAACCAATTTTATTCCAATCGGCCAAAGGGGGGCGCTATACGAAGCGTTTGAAATTTCAAACTTCAAACGGGCATAAGTCATGACTCGTTTCGTTTGAAGTCATGCAACTTGCTTACACGCGTGCTTTGACTCGAGCGGAAGACATCTGTGTCATTGTTAAGTAAGCGCCGCCCTTCGATTTTCCGCCATTTTGAGCAGTTTGTAAAACGCGTAAACCCGCTTTTATTCTGGAATTTTCGCTCCACGTGCACAAAACTTTTTTTACGTGAACTTTGGACCGATATCTAAAGATCTGTCAGATCGGATTTCTTTAAAATGTAAACATGCTTTTTTAATAATTCAATGAATATTGCAGTTTTATGCAAATTATTCTTCTGCCTCTAAATCATCTTGCAAGCACATTCCCAATAGGTCAAGGAACAGATACCACCCTTCTCACATTGGCCTGTTATAGCGCCACCAGCAGGTCAACTTTTGCACAACACATTTTTGGAACAAAATGGACCAATCTTTGACGTCAGTAACGTCAAAGAGAGCACTGCCTGCGATCTTGACATTGTGTACTTTTATAGCCATTGTTTTCTGGCTTGAAGCGAGCCCACAATTGTTTCGAAGGAACAATATTTTCTAGTTGTGGGCTCGCCTATAGGCGAGCACACTTTAGTTCTTGTCATTATTTATCTATCATGCATACTGTAGACGGGAACTTCGGTTCCGTTCTACTCCTACATACTTAGTGAGAAAATGAAAATAAAAACATCAATGTGTTCAGTTTACAGTGGCGAAGTATGCTATTATTTTCTATAGCAATCGGCCAAATGGTGGCGCTGTAGGAAGCCTTCGAAAGTGCGATCTTTGAACAGGTATAGCTCATGCTGTGTTATACATACAGCCATGAAACCTGTATACACTTATGCGTCTCCTCATGCCGAACAACTTTTACCCTCTAACTTTTGACCTCTGACCTTTAGGTCTCCCACAATTCGGAATTATATGAAAAACAGTAAAAATCTATCTCCTCCTGGGTTTTTTTCGTTACGCGCACGAAACTTTTTTTTACATGAACTTTGGACCAATACGGTCAGATTTATCTCGGCGGATTTCTTTTAAAGTGAAATATAATTTTTTAATAATTCAATGTATATTGCGGTTTTATGCAAATTATTCTTCGGCCTCTAAATCATACATGCAAAGTTACACGTTCATGGCATTTGGCAAAGATGTAGAGGGTTAGTCAAAGTATCACTGAAACCAATTTTATTCCAATCGGCCAAAGGGGGGCGCTATACGAAGCGTTTGAAATTTCAAACTTCAAACGGGCATAAGTCATGACTCGTTTTGTTTGAAGTCATGCAACTTGCTTACACGCGTGCTTTGACTCGAGCGGAAGACATCTGTGTCATTGTTAAGTAAGCGCCGCCCTTCGATTTTCCGCCATTTTGAGCAGTTTGTAAAACGCGTAAACCCGCTTTTATTCTGGAATTTTCGCTCCACGTGCACAAAACTTTTTTTACGTGAACTTTGGACCGATATCTAAAGAGCTGTCAGATCGGATTTCTTTAAAATGTAAACATGCTTTTTTAATAATTCAATGAATATTGCAGTTTTATGCAAATTATTCTTCTGCCTCTAAATCATCTTGCAAGCACATTCCCAATAGGTCAAGGAACAGATACCACCCTTCTCACATTGGCCTGTTATAGCGCCACCAGCAGGTCAACTTTTGCACAACACATTTTTGGAACAAAATGGACCAATCTTTGACGTCAGTAACGTCAAAGAGAGCACTGCCTGCGATCTTGACATTGTGTACTTTTATAGCCATTGTTTTCTGGCTTGAAGCGAGCCCACAATTGTTTCGAAGGAACAATATTTTCTAGTTATTTATCTATCAGTCAGTCAGTCAGTCAGACAGTAGACGGGAACTTCGGTTCCTTTCTACTCCTACATACTTAGTGAGAAAATGAAAATAAAAACATAAATGTGTTCAGTTTACAGTGGCGAAGTGCGCTATTATTTTTTATAGCAATCGGCCAAATGGTGGCGCTGCACGAAGCCTTCGAAAGTGCGAACTTTGAACAGGTATAGCTCATGCTGTGTTTGAGTTACAGTCATGAAACCTGTATACACGTATGCGTCTCCTCATGCCGAACAACTTTTACCCTCTGACTTTTGACCTCTGACCTTTAGGTCTCCCACAATTCGGAATTATATGAAAAACAGTAAAAATCTATCTCCTCCTGGGTTTTTTTCGATACGCGCACAAAACTTTTTTCACATGAACTTTGGACCAATACGGTCAAACTAATCTCGGCGGATTTCTTTTAAAGTGAAATATAATTTTTTAATAATTCTATCAATATTGCGGTTTTATGCAAATTATTCTTCGGCCTCTAAATCATACATGCAAAGTTACACGTTCATGGCATTTGGCAAAGATGTGGAGGGTTAGTCAAAGTATCACTGAAACCAATTTTATTCCAATTGGCCAAAGGGGGGCGCTATACGAAGCGTCTGAAAATTCAAACTTCAAACGGGCATAAGTCATGACTCGTTTCGTTTGAAGACATGCAACTTGTTACACGCGTGCTTTGACTCAAGCGGAAGACATCTGTGTCGTTGTTAAGTAAGCTCCGCCCTTCGATTTTCCGCCACTTTGAGCAGTTTGTAAAACGCGTAAACCCGCTTTTATTCTGGAATTTTCGCGTCACGTGCACAAAACTTTTTTTACGTGAACTTTGGACCGATATCTAAAGATCTGTCAGATCGGATTTCTTTAACATTGAAACATGCTTTTTTAAATAATTCAAACAATATTGCATTTTTATGCAAATTATTCTTCTGCCTCTAAAACATACAAGCAAAGTCACATTTTCATGACAAAATAGTGTAGAGGGTTAGTTCAAATATCACTGAAACCAATCTTACCCCAAATGGCCAAAGGGGGGCGCTATATAATTTTGAGCAGTTTGTAAAACGCTTAAACCCGTTTTTATTCTAGGATTTTTTTTGCAATTTGCATGAAACATTCTACACGCAATCTAAGGACCTTTATCTAACATGCCTATGAAGTGCACACAAAAAAATTATAAAATAATAATAATAAATATAGCTGCAAGCAGCGATAAAGTGTCCAAAGCCAAAAACACCTCAAATCATGAACACAGCCTGGGATGTGCGTGAAATCTTGCAAGCACATTCCCAATAGGTCAAGGAACAGATACCAACCTTCTCACATTGGCCTGTTATAGCGCCACCAGCGGGTCAACTTTTGCACAACACATTTTTGGAACAAAATGGACCAATCTTTGACGTCAGTAACGTCAAAGAGAGCACTGCCTGCGATCTTGACATTTTGTGCTTTTATAGCCATTGTTTTCTGGCTTGAAGCGAGCCCACAATTGTTTCGAAGGAACAATATTTTTCTAGTTTATCAGTCAGTCAACAGTAGACGGGAACTTCGGTTCCTTTCTACTCCTACATACTTAGTGAGAAAATGAAAATAAAAACATCAATGTGTTCAGTTTACAGTGGCGAAGTGTGCTATTATTTTTTATAGCAATCGGCCAAATGGTGGCGCTGTAGGAAGCCTTCGAAAGTGCGATCTTTGAACAGGTATAGCTCATGCTGTGTTATACATACAGCCATGAAACCTGTATACACTTATGCGTCTCCTCATGCCGAACAACTTTTACCCTCTAACTTTTGACCTCTGACCTTTAGGTCTCCCACAATTCGGAATTATATGAAAAACAGTAAAAATCTATCTCCTCCTGGGATTTTCGCGTCAAGTGCACAAAACTTTTTTCACATGAACTTTGGACCAATACGGTCAGATTGATCAACCAGATTTTTTTTAAAGTGAAATATAATTTTTTAATAATTCAATCAATATTGCGGTTTTATGCAAATTATTCTTCGGCCTCTAAATCATACATGCAAAGTTACACATTCATGGCATTTGGCAAAGATGTGGAGGGTTAGTCAAAGTATCACTGAAACCAATTTTATTCCAATCGGCCAAAGGGGGGCGCTATATGAAGCGTTTGAAAATTCAAACTTCAAACGGGCATAAGTCATGACTCGTTTTGTTTGAAGACATGCAACTTGTTACACGCGTGCTTTGACTCGAGCGGAAGACATCTGTGTTGTTGTTAAGTAAGCTCCGCCCTTCGATTTTCCGCCATATTGAGCAGTTTGTAAAACCTGTAAACCCGCTTTTATTCTGGAATTTTCGCTCCACGTGCACAAAACTTTTTTTACGTGAACTTTGGACCGATATCTAAAGATCTGTCAGATCGGATTTCTTTAAAATTGAAACATGCTTTTTTAAATAAATTCAATGAATATTGCAGTTTTATGCAAATTATTCTTCTGCCTCTAAATCATACATGCAAAGTAACATGTTCATGGCATTTGGCAAAGATGTAGAGTGTTAGTCCAAATATCACTAAAACCAATCTTACCCCAATTGGCCAAAGGGGGGCGCTATATCATTTTGAGCAGTTTGTGAAACGCTTAAACCCGTTAGGATTTTTTTTTTTGCAATTTGCATGAAACATTCTACACACAATCTAAGGACCTTTATCTAATATGCCTATGAAGTGCACACACACAAAAAAATTATAATAATGAATATAGCTGCAAGCAGCGATAAAGTGGCCAAAGCCAAAAACACCTCAAATCATGAACACAGCCTGCAATGTGCGTGAAATCTTGCAAGCACATTCCCAATAGGTCAAGGAACAGATACCACCCTTCTTACATTGGCCTGTTATAGCGCCACCAGCGGGTCAACTTTTGCACAACACATTTTTGGAACAAAATGGACCAATCTTTGACGTCAGTAACGTCAAAGAGAGCACTGCCTGCGATCTTGACATTTTGTACTTTTATAGCCATTGTTTTCCGGCTTGAAGCGAGCCCACAATTGTTTCGAAGGAACAATATTTTTCTAGTTATTTTTGTGTTCATGCTTTTAGAGCAGAGCAGAGTGCTGGCTGCATGGTGTGGAGGCTATAAGCAACCTGTGGTGACGTCCCTTCACTGGTTGCTGCGGTTTAAGCCTTGTATCGCTAGTCTCCTTTGCTCTGCTTCCTGTTGTTGCTGTGAATGCATGAGTGTAGTAGCTACAGTGTTGCACCCCTGTACACACACCATGCCCTATGTACCGGTAGCATGCCTAGTCCTCGCCGTTGCTTCGCCATTAGTTGACAAATAGGTCTCCTGTCAATTTGAGTACTGGAAGTAGGCCTATTGTTGATTTTATAGTAAAATACTGTTACCCTTTTAAAATACCACATAATACTATGGCAAAACATTTCCTTAATATACTTACCTGGTCCTTCCCACAGTTACACTTCAGAAATTCCTTAGGATGGTGTAGTCTAGTTCAGTGGTTACCTTTTAGATCGAAACCCAAAAGAGAACTGTGATCTCTCCCCCCAGGACCCAAACAGTGAAAATAGCAGATCAAAGATCTGCATTTTTTTTTCTCATGGAATTCCTTTGATTGACAAATGACCCAGTGTTTTGGAACCAGTGGTCTAGTTAGTGACCTCTGTCACTTAAGTTATACAGATACTAGGTTGGTGTTTGCTTTACTTGCCTGTTATGTCCTATAGTGTTAAGGATAAAGCTTGTCTTTATTGTATAAACCACATGGTGTGGTAACGGAAAGAGAAGAAGGAAGTTAAAAACCTCACAGTCAAGCAGTACCTCTGCATGCTTTAGCAGTGAGTTTTCCACACAAATACACATTTTAGTATACTTAATGCATATATTTTAAAGTTGCTTATCACCAACCTCAAAAACAATATAACAATGTAATTTAGAAAGCATGTTACAATAGACCTCATTGTAACTCCTACTTATTTACAATGAGGTGCTTTCTAAATTACATTTTTATATTGTTTTTGCATAAGCTTGCAAAAAAAAACATTATTTTGCGGCATGCAGACCTTTTATTGATTTATGCTTGTTCTTTTGCATATCTTTAACTTGGGTCTGGCCGACAGTGGCCATAATGCTCTATGTAGTTTGTAATCAGCTAGTCTTTTTCTTTTCACAGCTGTCCTGCCAAAGGGCAGCGGGTTGAGGGACAAGTTTGGGGCCGACTTTCTTTCCAAGCGACGGGATGTTACAATGCATTTCAATGAACTGTGATGATTTCTAGGGGGCTGATGTTGATGGAGGCCCAGACAGACAGACACAGCACACACGGGAACGGGCCAGGGGTGCAGGAAGTCAGGTACCTCTGTCGGGAGACTGACCGTGGCTTTGATTGATTGAATATTTTATTAGACATCACATTAGACATGAAATGTCCATTGCTGAATACTCTCAAAGTGGGGTCCAGTAAACATTCCTACAAGCACTTTCAGTGAGGAGCATGAGTTATTTTTTGAGAATGAACATGTCAGGGTTTTGTGTTACTCTGAGCCACAAAGTGGTAATTGGGAAATAACAAAGTTTGTATTTTCTAATAGTATAGGCCTGCCCTGCATGTGCACATTGTTTGATACAGAGAGGTAGGCCTATTTAAAACCAAATACATCTTGCCTATAGAGGGCACTATAATTGTCAGAGCTGGTCTATGATATTACATCACCACTGCACACAAGACAGAGGTATCACAGCTGGGATTAAATGGCCAGCATTTATAAAGACAAATGGAGGTCAATATGTTATTGTGTTGTTATCTTATCCTGCCCGTTAGTGGATAAACCTCTATTAGCCACTTGCATTAATGCAACTTATTGAGGTTGCAAATTGTAATGCACATGGACAGGCAGCTATATGTTGGACCAGACAGCTATGCCCGTCACTATTGTATTTCTGATCTAACCCGGAAATTCCTCCCCATGCATGAAAATAAACATATGGTACATAGGTCGAGTCTGCTCAACATCCTCATCGTGGGCTCATAGTCCTGATGGTGGCGCTCCAGCAACCATCTTACTCTAAATTATGATATTGTTTTTATTAAAAAACAAAAAGGTGTGGTGCTATCAGTTTGCAACTTTTAATCAAAATGTCCTCGCACATTTGTCGCTCAATTGACATGCTTTGTGTGAATTAGGTTGAATTCTGCCTTAACCCTTAAGTTCTGTTCAGATTCACTACACCTTCGTTCTGTTCGGGTCATTTTGACCCGGGGGGTATTTGGTTTTAAAAAAACAACACTAATATAAATTTTAACTTAACAAATCATCATGATACATTGACTTTGACTCAATACCAAACAATTCATATGATATATATGGTAAATGTTTGCATTCTTGCTTTGCTATATCACATTAAACACTGAAAGAGCTAGGCGTTTTTAATGATTTAGCTGAAATTCATGTAAAACAACTACTTTATTTAATACTGGGCAATATTGCTCATGCTTATAGGACAAAATGAAAATCAGACAATATTTTTATGAACAACATGCCCATTAATTGAATACTTGTGGTTCAACAGGACATCATTCTCACATAGAGCTGAACACACATGTGAACACACATGAACGTCACATATGAATATACACTTGAACGTATACACTAGGACAGAGGTTTTCAAACACTTTGGTCTCAGGGCACCCCTGTAAACGACATTTTCATCCACAGCACCCCTGAAATACAGTGTTACTTTACAGCACCTTATGTTTATGTAAAATAATGTAAAATTTCCCCTAAGATACAGTACAGTCACAAGGAAAACTTCAGATAAGTGAGGGGTGAGGGGTGAGGAGGGGAGGGGTGAGGAGGAGAGCGGGTGAGGAGGGGAGGGGTGAGGAGGAGAGGGGGTGAAGGGTGTGGGGGGGTGAGGGCGATAGGAGGGGGGAGGGGGGGAAGGAGGTGACTGTGTGTCTGTGTTAGTATACATGCTTTCTTTTATTTCTGTGCATCTGGGGTGGCGGGGGGGGGGGGGGAGGGAGGTAGGGGGGGGGTTGGGTTGGGGGGTTTGGAGGGGAGGGGGTAAGGGCGAGGTGAGGAGGGTTGGAGGGGTGGAAGGGGTTAGGGGGTGATTGTGTATCTGTGTTTGTACATGATTCCTTGCATTTCTGTGCATCAGGGGTTAAGTGTGGGGAGGGGGGGCGGTGCGGAAAGGGGGGGGGGGGGTTCGGAATGGGGCTTCGGAAGGGGGGTGTTAGAAGTGGGGGTGACAAGTGGGGGTGACTGTGTGTCTCTGTTTTGGCATAATACTGTGTATTTCTGTGCATCTGTGCTTCCGGGTCAAAATGACCCGAACAGCACTTAAGGTTCAAAAAATATGAGGGGGGTGTAGCATGGGTGTAGTGCAAAAATATTTTTTTTACATGTTCATCTCAGAAGAATCTTTAAGGCCAGTGAGTTTCAGGTGGAAACAATTTAAACTTCTACCTTTGTTTTCCAAATGAAAATGTTAAACGGGTCAAAATGACCCGAACAGCACTTAAGGGTTAAGAGATGCTCACTCTTGCAGGGCCGTATCCCTGGCTTCCCAGGTGGTGGGGGGGGGGGGGGGGGGACATATTTGGACCGGCCCACCTTCTGTCCGGGACGGTGTGTGCACGCGCAAAGCACACAGGCGAAAATTTGCTTTGGTTCAGTCTGGTTGGGGTTTCTTTGTGCAATAGTACAATAATGTAACAGTAATATGTTAATTTAGAATCATTTGTTGGGCTTAGCCAGAGTTTATTTACATATATTTTCTTGTCACAGTGTGAGGCAGGATTGTTGGACCCCTGAGCAGAACAGACAGGCAGGAGCAGAGCAGGTCAAATGTATTCTCTTAAACACACATTTACAGGACTGGAACACATGACAACACTTAAGATCTTTGACAGGGAACAAAGAAGCTGTGGGTCTATATATACACTCAGGGGAAACTGGACACTGGTGAACACACAACTACAATCAACACACGATTGGCTGAAGACTAAAAGGACACAGGCGGAGAACAGAACTAATCACAGGGATGTGAGACAGACAGGCAACACGTAGGAGACGGTGGAGGAAGTTGCGCTTCTTTTCGGTTCACTTCACCCGCGTCGGCTACTCGCCAGCGTCAGGGTTACTGAGGTTAAGGCTAGGTTTGGGCATCGTTTTACTGAGGTTAAGGTTAGGGTTAGGGTTAGAGTTAGGCATAGTTTTACTGAGGTTAAGGTTAGGGTTAGAGTTAGGCATAGCTTTACTGAGGTTAGGGTTAGGCTTTGGGTCAGGTTTAGGCATAGAGGTTAACATTCACACCCGCGCGGTCCAAGTGACCGCAGCCGAGCGCTCTAGACCTCCGCTCCAGCCAATCACAGGCCGTGCCTTCTAATTTATGTGGCACAGTCTCCTACGGTAGGAATAACCGCCAACACCAACTAGGCAAAAACTGGAAACACTAAAATACATCACTACACAATAAAGGTATTCGACGGACAGTTCATGATATTGACCTTGGATGAAATTCCTCTGTTACCTCTGTCAGCTGTCACTTAAGTTATTTATACCGACGCTAGGTTTGTTGTCTACTTCTGTCTGTGTCCTATAGGATCTAATGCTTGTCTTTATTGTAATGTAACTAAACCCCAATAACGGAAAGATAAGAAGGAGGTGGAAAAACACTGAGTTTTAATCAAATGTTAAGAATACTGTATACATTTCTACATTGTTTATCATCAACCTCAACCCTCTCGAGTTCTACAGTTTACAAATGATGACCCTTGGGGCAACAGTCATGAACACCTGGCGCAGGGACCTTGAGACTGACATCAAGCAGTGTGGATTGATATGGAAAGAACTGGAAAAGAAGGCCCAGGATAGAGGACTCTGGCGGACTGTGATCAACGGCCTATGCTCCGTAAAGGAGCGATAGGCGTAAGTGTGTGTGTGTGTGTGTGTGTGTGTGTGTGTGTGTGTGTGTGTGTGTGTGTGTGTGTGTGTGTGTGTGTGTGTGTGTGTGTGTGTGAGTGAATGTATGTGAGTATATGTATTGTATTGTATGTTTATTGTATGTAAAAAAATCTATAAAAATCTATTTAAAAAAGACAATATAGTGTAATGAAAGGGAGAACAGGTGCAGACGACTCACAGCAAACAGTATATCTACAACTTTCCAACATCCCATCGTGCATTGCGCAGAAGGCGAGTGGTATTTCCGGCGTCGCGCGAGGTGAGCTTGTATGTCTGCTGTTAACCGGAACCGGAAGTGTCCCGCAGATAATGCTACAAAGTCTTGCGGAAACAGGTGGATAGGCTATACGTAAAAGAAACAGCACGCACAGATTTCTTTCCCTTTGACAGTCAAGATAAGAAATAAACTAAACTTATGATTCACATTTTAGTGCTAACTTAATACGTTTTCATAATTTTAAGATTGAATATGTCAGTAGGCTATGTAATTTCCCAAAAAAATCTATTCCTAAAAACTCTCATGCCTTTTTCTCAGAACTACAATTTTGATTTAGAATGCCAGTGAACTGAGCACTAGAACAAAAATCTCGCCATAAGATAGCGCTGGTTACCAAATAATATGGTGTTCTTTTACAGGAGGCTACCGGTAATAATGTTTTACACACATTAAATGCAACTGTCAAATGCAACTGTCAAGCTTGGCACGGTTATTATAGTTATGTTGCATGTTATGTTTTAATGAATTTGTTTATTTAAGGTTAAGCACTGTTTATGTCTGGTGGACAGTAAGCTAAATAAGTAGACTACACATCTGTAGGTTTACTTCAGTAGACTATTTGCCTTTTTGGATATTCAATGTTGCAGCCTGAAACAGCCTCTCTCTCTCTCTCTCTCTCTCTCTCTCTCTCTCTCTCTCTCTCTCTCTCTCTCTCTCCTGCATACATAATTCCTTCAGTCCTCAGCACATCTGTCGTCTGTCATTTAGCCTACCCGCTTTCGTTGCAGTGTGTGTGTGTGTGTGTGTGTGTGTGTGTGTGTGTGTGTGTGTGTGTGTGTGTGCGCGCGTGTGTGTGCGCGTGCTTGGGACCTCGTCCTCGGGTGACCTCGCTTCACCAGACTTTCCTCAGTAACTAGTCTGATCCGCTCTACAGCCCGCCTTCTAATCCGGCAATTTTCACTCACACATTAGTGCAAGTACTGTTTCCGTATCCGCTCTATACACGGACAGGATCAGCAACCTACAGAGCAAAGATCTGTTTTGCAAGTTCTAGCAAATGGTGGAAAATCCCCAGCCCCACCTACTGTCTGCTCAGGCAGAGCTGACGGTTGAACTTTATGCGTGTCTATTATGCATCTAGCTTAAGGCAAGACCCAACTTTTAACTAAAATCTTTGCTTCTGCGGTTCCCTGGAACAAAATGAAATGTACCTATTTGGCCTCGGACCCCCATCTCAAAATATTTTGTTCCAGGGACCCCCAAAAGTAAATATTTGCGTTAAAACTGTTCACTCTGAATTTGGGTCTTGTCTCATGCTAGATGGAGAATAGATAACCGCTGCTCAAACCAGTTGGAAAACGAAACGGTCGCGAACTAATCTTTAATATTTCTACATCCTATATCTCCTTTGTACAGAGTCTCGATCCGGATTCTCTCGAGTCTCGACATTATTCGGTGAGTAAATAAAACGTAGAACATTTAGGCTACCAATTTTAATGAGCTGTTATTCCTCTTGGATTGTCTGTGTGGGTGAATCAAAAAAAGTAAGTGCGTAGGTTGCCTGCATTTCTGTTTGCCACGAAGCCGCACAGCTCCTTTCACAAATATATTGAGAAACAAATATACCGGTAGGCCTATGTTATGTGCGGCAGTAGCACACATTTCTCCAAGTTCTACAAGCTAAATTACCAGCTATTAAGTTATCTAATTTGACCAATATCTAGGGTGTTGCAAGGAATTAAGTGTGTCCACCCGCCCGGGTGCACATTTTTTCGTGTTTTATCCGGTTTTGGGTGCTTTTTATATCAATTTCTGGTGTTTATTCCCCACACAACAGTCTAACAAGGAGCTGCAGATAGTTGTTACTCACACACACACACACACACACACACACACACACACACACACACACACACACACACACACACACACACACACACACACACACACAGACACACACATATGATTATTATTATTAATATTATTATTTAGAAACACTACTCCGAGTCCACAGGTTATTAGCCTAATAATGCGCCAGTATGAATAAGATAGTGAAATATGAAATAATTAATTGAAAGACTACACACTGTCGAAACGAGTGAGAGAGAGAGAGAGAGAGAGAGAGAGAGAGAGAGAGAGAGAGAGAGAGACGAGAGTGAGAGTGTGAGAGAGAGAGAGAGAGAGAGAGAGAGAGAGAGAGAGAGAGAGAGAGAGAGAGAGAGAGAGAGAGCGCGCAAGCGTCTGTGCGATTAGGCTCATTGAATGAACATGTGCGCGCACAGACGTTGCGCACCAAAAATAGCCAATCTAGCCTACAGTAGACCCTATACAAACTTCTAGGTAGAGATGCAGTAGGCCTACGTACGACATGGATTTCTACACGGAGGGTAGGCCTAATTCATCTGTGTACTGTCCTGCAAACGTTTGTAGTGGAGAGAAAATGCATAATTGACAAAATTATATTTTTTATGAAACACCCTGGAGGCCCAAATGACGCCCCTGCTTATAGTCTGGTTGTTGATTCTTATCTAACACGGTGGTCCAACAGGCCCAAATTATAACTAACCGACCCAGGACCCGAAAATACCTGAAAATCCACTACCATAACCTCACACTAACCTGACGCCTGACGGTCGAATTAATGGGAGGATTTTGAGCGAGCGGACCCCTTATATAGGCTGGATGAGAACAGTGTAGTTTAGGCCTAAAGATGACTTCATGAAGTTAACACCCCCTGGCCCCCTCCCCCATCCCCTCAGGTATAAGGGTGGCTGTGGGGGGAAATTAACCCCAAATAGACTATTGTGGGCTGGATTAAGCCAATGGTTCAACAATATAACCCTAATATGAATAACTATATTATTACTGTAATAATAATTATTATTATCACTATGCCTCTTATTTGGATTTCTTTTTTACTCAGACGAATGCCCTCATTTAATGGATCTTTTCAATATTGTCTACAGATTGAGTGGCATAATAATATGCCCATTGTGGGCATATTATTATCATTATTATTATTACCCTTATTATTACCCTTATTATTATTATGATTTATTTATTTTCGAAATGTGGAAAATAAAGAAACATTTAAATCATGCTTTGGAAATGGATTGTAGAACATAATGTTGAAAGAATACATGATTTAACATGCAAGTTACATCATTCAATATCAGACAAATGTACTTCATCTCTTTATTTCCAAAATGACTTGATATATCCACAGGTTTTGTAGCAGTTGCAGAAATATTAGGCCTGAAATGTCATATTGTTAGTTACATGTATTTGCTCCGCCATTCATACAATAAATTTAGGCTTTTATATAAACATAAAACATAAAATAATTAATTACATAGGGATGGAGCTTGTTAACTTTTGATAATGAGCACCTTATTGGTCCTGTTTTTTGATCCAGGCTTTTATGGAGTCCACTATTGAGCGTTGTTCTAATATTTTGTGATATTATTGTGAAGAGAACTGGTGTCTTTTTTTATTGGCCAGTTGTGAGTGACTGTGAGTTTGAACTATACCTACAAAGAAGACAGGTCGTTGTCATTATTTTCAAGACTAAATCTAGTCTGATTAGCAGTGGTGAGTCAGTCACACACGCACACGCGCGCACACGAGTCTATTATCACACTGTGACTATGGCTCTTCTAAACCACCATTTGATGTTTATTACCGTACTACTACAATACAATATAAATGCATCATACACAGTTACAGGCTCATGAAAAATGAAGTATTGTCAACTGAAAATGTAACACTGTCGACAGTGAAAAACATTAAGAGATAATCTATCTATAAATGCGAGAAGTCTCTGTCTGTCTGTGTGTGTGTCTGTAATCCGCGTATCTCGAGAACCGTTCATCCCACTGGCTTCAGATTCGGCACGCGCGTTCCCCGCCGCGGCACGGAGTGCAGTGCCGGGTCTCGACCCGACCCGACGCGCGGTTTTCCCGAACCGGCGCGAAACGTTCGGAATCTCCTTATGCGGGGTTGATTGTTGACATCAGGCTGTTCCGGAGGAAATCGGCGAAAGCTCTGACTCATTGTGACATCACTTATAAAAGGCTCTGACATCACGTACGCCACATGAGTCAACAAAAAATCTCTGTGAGTGTGTATGTATGTATGTAATCCGCGTATCTCGAGAACCGTTCGTCCCACGGGCACGCGCGTTCTCCATATATGGGCATAAAATGAATGCCCCCATATATGGGCATAAAATGGATTGCAGACAGACAGACAGATACAGATATCTCCATATATGGACATAAATGGACAGAGGCAAACAGATGGTCAAAGATCTCCATATATGGGCATAAAATGGACGCAGACAGACAGATACAGATATCTCCATATATGGGCATAAATGGACACAGGCAAACAGATGTTCAAAACGGGTCCTATGACAACAGGTATAATGAGGTTTGCATTAAAGGGGGAACCGGCACTGTGTCTGCAACACAGTTGGAGGCACAGACAGATACTCCATATATGGGCATAAAATGGACACAGATAGACAGATATCTCCATATATGGGCATAAAATGGACCCAGAACTATAACTGCAGTGATCTCCATATATGGACATAAAATGGACGCCGACAGACAGACAGACAGACAGATACAGATATCTCCATATATGGGCATAAATGGACACAGGCAGACAGATGGTCAAAACGGGTCCTATGAAAACAGGTATAATGGGGTTTGCATTAAAGGGCGGGGCATTCATTCCCTATTTACATTGTTCCGAGTTGGCCAGGTCGCCGACTAGAGCTTCTAGTATTAATAATAACTTAATATTGTCTTAGAGGGGGCAAAGGTTGCATGTGATTTTTGTATTGCTACATGTCTGTAGTTTATGAAATTATTTGATAGCAATGTCAAAATAGCAGCTGATTACTTTTTCGGCTCTTATATCTGATGAAAATAAAGGGGGTATATAACAACCCAGAAACTAATGGGTTGATTTGAATTATTTTGTTTGGTATCAAAGTACAGTAGTTTTCTAGGGTGCTGATGGGGTGACAATTCAAGTTCAGTAACGTGTTCAAGGTCAATTTTGGATCCAGAATTGGCACATCTTGGCCTTGAATCTGAAGTGGCATTTCTTTCTCTGCCTAGTGGGAACGTGCGTGCCCAATTTTACCAAGATTGCACGCTGTGTTCATGATTTGAGGAATTCTGTTCAAAACGGATTTCAGCCAATCAGGATGGAATATGTTAAATCGGACAGATCCATGTTTATCAGAAATTATCACATGACTGTAGAGATACTGTCTACCGATTTGTGGACAAAATCTGTTGGAGTAGTGTCCAAAGCTGTTTTGCAAACAGAGGGGCAGAGTTCTGTATTGGCATCCAGGAAGTGTGTGGCACAGTTTGGCCGCGACGGGTACAAGCCTATCAGACACACGGAGTCACGGACGGACACACGGGCAGACGGACACACGGATGGACGGACAGGGGCGAAAACATACACTGCTGGTGGAGACAATAAACGAAATTGTTTTTGTTTTTTAATCATTATCAAAATACTTACATATATTCTGATAATATTTCAAGACTGACATTTAACAGGGTGTGAACTACTGAATCTCTTCCTTATCAGAACTGTCAGACTATATGCAAGTAAGGAAGCTTGCATAGTCGTGCACATTTCCAAGGCTACAAAATCTAGTGCAGGGGCTGTGTGCATCCTGTGATGCGGTTGTCTATCCACTCTGCACATGGGATTCGGTGCAGATGGCTGAGTTTACAGAGATCATTGTAGGAGCATAGCTGGAAAAGCCTCCCAGCTAATTGTATGCGAGTAGTGTGTTTGAACAAAGCTGCCCATCACCCAGCTAGAAGTTTGGAGGACCGACTGGGCCATGCCTGTCCCAACTGGAAGTTTGGAGTACAGGAGTGCCATGTCCGCAGGCAAGACAATGGAAACCATGGTAACCAAGCTATGGGAAGTCTGATAAACAAGCCGTATCCTAGCATTAACCAGAGTCGTGCATGTGAGTCTCACGCATGACTCTGGAGTCTGGAGTGTGTGTGGTTGTGGTCAGGACGTAGAAAATGAGTGTGAGCCAATCGCAGCGTATGAGGAAAAACATTGGAATTAGGAACTGTGCTCATTGTAGAATTAATGACATGTTAAAAGCAGATGTAGAGGCAAGCCAGCTCAGTTTCTTCTCTCGGTTCAGTATATCTTTTCAAATTCTTTATTGTTGGTAAGAACCAGTAGCCTACTCAACATCCAACGTATACATAGTTTAATTTTCATATCTCCAGGAAGGATTCACAACCACAGCATCTCCATATTCTATATTCAACACTAACACATGTGGATGTACTCAAGAAAGACGCAGGAGCACAAAGCACCAACGAGCTGGTCAGATGTATGGAGACCCGGGGTGACTGGAAGCGACGATGGAGAGCTCGTCTGAGGACGACCTAGAGAGAGAGAAAATAGACGTTTACTACATGGCAAGAGTTGACTGGACTCAGCCTCTCCTCTCTTAGCACAGAATATTTGAAGCGGATCTGGTTCACGTCACTGGAGGTGGTTCCAGACAGGTACAGGTGCTGCAGTCGGCCAAAGAAGAGCTCTGTTGAAACAACAAGTCTGTCCATTTTTTCATTTTGCCATTTTGTCTCCTGAACATTCGGCATCATTCTTCAATAACCTTGCATTCAGTTTTCTACGACCAGCAAGGCACTCACAGTGTCACATCCTGTAAATGTGTGTAGTACCAGACTCTCACAGATGTTTTCTCCCAAAGTAAGGCTATAGCTTGTGTATGTCCACAAATCGTGTGCGGTTTTGTGTACCATGCTGTTTTGGTAGGCTAAACGGAGAACATTAGAAGTAACAATTACAGCTTGTGTAATGTGTGTGTGTGTGTGTGTGTGTGTGTGTGTGTGTGTGTGTGTGTGTGTGTGTGTGTGTGTGTGTGTGTGTGTGTGCGTGCGTGTGTGTACAGTGTGTGTACAGTGTGTGTGTTTGTGTGATGTACGTTATCTGTAAGTTAAGTCTAGTTGTGTGATTTGATCATTTACATGTTGATTACATGTTTTCCTGACTTAAGTTGTGCGCTGGGGTACAAACATGAGTTACTGACTCTTTAAAGTAATGTCTAGCCACAACTTTCCAACATCCCATCGTGCATTGCGCAGAATGTGCAGGCAGCTTCCGGCGCCGCAGCCGAGAGTGATCTACAAGCTCACAACGGTTGCATCTGCGACGCGACGTGAGCTTGTATGTCTGCTGTTAACCGGAAGTGTCCCGCAAATAATGCTACAATAAATTCTCGCGGAAACAGGTGGATATGGCTTCTACATCCTTCCTGCACTTCCTGAGTGTGTGCAGTAAATTCTCATTTCCATTAAAGAATAGACCCACACAGAATACCACATACACCCCCCCCCCCACACACACACACACACACACACACACACACACACAAACACACACAGACACACACATCACCGCTCACTTCAAATTTAGTTAGATTTTTTTCTTCTTCTGAAACCGAATGTGTTTCTGTAATGCACAATGAAGAGGAACTATATACTTCTCTGTTCCCTTTTTTTTCTCAGTTTGTTTTTCATAAACAGTCAGGCGTGCAGTCGCATGCAGATATCACAAACCTAACCTGACTCCGCCAGATGGTGGCAGTAGTGCGTACCGCCCTACTTTACCATCTGAGACCGCTCGGGGAGAGTTGATATCACTCGTAAAGTCCCAGTCCGGACGAATCAGCGGCAGCTACGGGCAGGCTCTGAGCGGCTCTGAGCCAATAGAGTCAGACTGCAGACCACGTGGAAACCCAGGAGGCGGATTCTGGGTGTAACGTCATGCAGACAGGCCAATATGAGTGGTTGGAGTTGGCACTCCCAGACTGTGAAAGAATTAAAAAAAAATGGCTAATAATAAAATTAGTGATAATAATAATTAGAGATAATAAAACACATGATTAAATAAAATATTCGTACATTTCTATCACAACAAATCTATCTACAAGCTCAAAACGTGTTGCATGTAAGCGTGTTTTTTTCTTTTTTTACAAATGTGATCAGGAGTATTTATACTTTGACTCAGGTACTGGGGTTGAGTACTGTGTCCACCACTGTTATTGTATTGTCAAATATACCGTAACAGTAATGACAACAAAACAATAACAGCAGATTATTGTGACTTACTGTAATGTTTCTGTTTTACAGTTCAAACAACAGCTGTAGGCAGGATGTCTAGTGGAACCTCAGCTTCAATCAGGGGTGAGTTCTATTAGAACACATGAAACCAACAAACTGATACTGGTTTAGTCACATCTGTGATCGGTATGAATATTATGTATGTATTGTTATTTTTCCAACCAGGGAAGAACATCAACCCATCAGAACTGAGAATTGTTCTGATAGGGGGAGGACATAAAGGTGTACCCAGTGGAAGTAGCTCAGTAGGGAACATCATCCTAGGCAGAGATGTTTTTAAAACAAACATAACAACTAAGAGTGTCATGAGACAAGAGTTAGTGTCAGGGAGACAAGTCAGTGTAGTGGACACTCCAGGATGGTCTGATTATCCCCTAGATCTGACCTCAAAACAAACTCAGTTAGAAATCCAACAGAGAGTGAATCTGTGTCCTCCAGGACCCCATGCCTTTGTCCTAGTGGTGAGACTGGACGTCCCAAAAGTAAGAACAGGTATGTCAGCAGTGGAGCATGTGAGATTTCTCCTCAGTGACATAGTGTGGAAACACACTATTGTGGTGGTCACTGTAGCTGATAAAAACATCATGAGACCTGATCTCATTAGATCTGACCCTGAATTAAGATATATTACTGAGAAATGCGAAGGCCGCTTCCATGTTCTTAACATTAGTGACAGAGGAGATGGTAGTCAGGTCACAGAGCTGCTGCAGAAGGTAGATCAGATGGTGACTAGAAATGGTCACTATGAGACAGATGTCTCAGAGGAACTGAAGGAGTTACCCATATACCCATATATGGGCATGTTTTGACATAACATTGTTGATATTCATGCAGGGGTCTCCATATATGGGTAACTGGTCTGATATACATCACTAGCCAGATGGTGAGGTCGCATGTCACCCTGAGGCGTCTTACTAGTAGATGTATTATTGTATTGTTCCACTGTTACATAACTCTAGCTAATAATATCACTGCGTACAACCTCTAGTGGAGACACCTTAGTGTTAATTTAACTTGTATCAATGTGATTATAATTACCTGGACAGTGTTGCTTTGTTCCTCAACCACAACAAAAACACATGTTAAAAATGTTTTAAAATGGCAGATCTACAAGCTCACAATGTGTCACATCTCATTTTGAGCTTGTAGATCAGCTGTTTTAACTAGTTATTGTTTTAATCATAATTGTTTAAATTAAAAATGTATCAAAGTGAAAGTAATCAATGTTTTCTCTGAAAGACTATCAGATTATTATACATTTTGACAACTGAAATGAGACATTACACATAATGAGTACTTTTACTTTTGGTACATTTTGATACCAATACTTTTGTACTTTTTAGTTATTATTTTTTTATTCTGGACTTTTACTTACAGAGTATTTTAACAGCTTATGTTTAAATTGCAGAATTGATACTTTTACTTAAGTAAAACATTTGAGTACATTTTCCACCACTGTCTATAGCTATAGTGAGTGAAGCGAGGCAGAGCGTCCTCCGTGTCCCAGCGCAATCTTATTTGGTGGGGAAACAAGGAATTTTGACACTTTGCCACAGTCAACTTTTCATCGTTCAGGTGTCTTGTGTACGCGGTGTGAGTTAGAGGCGATTCTGACCATCCTACCAGAAGGAGTTTGTTAAGTACGACCCGTGAAAATGATTTGAAAAATCTCTAAAATGCCGGAATGCAGAATATGTCCAAGCTATAGTCTCAAATCTCTCTAGTTAATTGCAACATTACAGATAATAATATTAATGACTAATATTAACAACTAGAAAAGGTGTGACATTTTCAGGGATTAATGAATGAATACATTTTCAATACATTTACACAATTGGACATACCGTTATGAGAACATAAAGTATACCAGATGAGTTAATGCATTACTTCTACAGTTCTGTGGTCTGTTCAGTCAGAAATGTGTATATGTAATAAATTCCTACATACAGTATGACTCTGTGAATCAAGGCAGTAAATTGTCAAATCAGTGTTATGTAAACTAATTTCAGTTTGTGTTTATCAGGAAAACGTCGGTCAGGAGAACTTCAGAGCGTATCAGATGTGATAAATTGCATACTGCAGGAGATTGCAGGACATGAAAACAAGGCAAGTAATATAAAAATCACATGTGTGAAGTGGGCGGTGCTCACACCACACTTCACACTAGAAAATACTGTTCCTGAAGAAGCAGTGTGGGAAACTTGGTACACTGTACATACAGTATGTGCTCATCATTATATTGACCAATCAGAAAGGGGACATACGAATAGGGACCTACATATACACACGGACAGTGTATCAAATACTTATTTTCCCCACATGGACATACACACAAAGTCACGTATTCGAGTGGCTAGCACAGCTCAAAAGAAAACATAGGGGTCAGGATGTTAGAGAGGATTTCACATCACTCGATCGACCATAATAGATCACCATGGTTACACCAGAGGCTAAGCTGACGCTGACACAACCTATTGGATTCCATATTCGGACAATTGTGACCCATAAATGGAGCAACAACCTATTATAAACTACTTAACGATACTGTGTAGCTTGAATGAAAGGACAGATCTACAGTACAAGTCAACAATGTGTCCCAAGACAACATTGCGTGTGTGTGTGTGTAGTGTAATCCAATCGGGGAAAAAATATTTTTGTGGGTGAACTACTCCTTTAAATCTAGAGCAGAATGACAGATGATCAAATAGAATGAAGGTTTTATTATTATGGCTGATATACAGTAAATTCATATTCCAGGAGAGCTATGTTGCTGGAAGAAAAAGTCCAAAACAGAAGTTGAAAGACTTCTTTCAACACTTTGTGTCTGGCCCCCCTGATGTTCCTGATCCAGAACCAGAAGAACCACCCCTGCCAGCTGTCAGAAGAAGTGAGTTCTGTAATTGATCTTTTTACAGACTTCAATGTGATTGTTCTTATAGTGACTTTTCTAAATGTAAAAATGTCTATTAGATAAACTGTGAGATGGAGATAACTTTTAACTGTTGTCAAAAGTTAAATAAAGATTCCTCTTTCAGCAAAAAATGCTTGTAAACTCTAAATCAACACCTTGTAAAATGTTAATATTGACAGTATGTTTGTAATGTATTATTGTTGTTATTATTATTGATAATTGTGATAACGATCTGTTGCAGTTATTGATCATTGCAAACGTCTTGCTGTCTGTTATCCTCTGTTCCAGTGAGTGGTGGAACACCATCTGACAAGTCACTCAACACAAAGGTCTCTGATTGGCTGCTGAAGAGCCATGAAGCTCCCAGCATGACAAAAGCTGACTCAAGAGAAGATTGGTTGCTCAGAGACACATTCACTGCAGAAGAATGTACAGGGACAGAAGAACTAACCCTTCCAGCTGTCATGAGGAGATACCATAGCATAGATCTCTATCCTCCAAGTAGTGAGTATTGATCTTCTAACAGACTTCAATGTTATAATTCGTACGGTCATTACACATCGGCGAAGCACCATGAATAAACTACCCGAAAATGATAAATATTCCGCCAGCGATTTTTTATGCGTTTGTGTCTATACACATCTACCGCAACATGAATATGCGTATAAAATTTGTCAAGTTGAATAAAGTTATTTGTTTCGGGTGGGCATCACACAACCCATCAGAATAGAGACGCCACCACCTGAAGGGTTTCCCAGCAGCAGCCAGGCAGTTTAGTCTGAGAAACGTCACATCTTGTCTCCATCCGTGTACGGTCTTTTACGGTCTATGGGTTTGACGTTCTGACATCACACTCTGACATCACTGTGATATCAGGGGAACCACACTAACATAATCTCTTTTATATCTAACAGCCCATATCTAACAGGACTTCATATGGGAATGCACATATATGGAGGCCACTTCGGCCACATACCACACTAATAGAATCCATATACTGTATGGCCAAGACATCCCATATCTGTGGGGCTGGTTCTACCGACAGGGATCTCCATATATGGGCATAAAAGGGATTGTCTGTATGATGTCAGACGCTATGTGAAAGTCCTATGACTTTATCACATAGCATCTGACATCATACATAAGCATGTTTGGGGTCTTGCAGCATTGATTGATTGAAGAGTTTATTAGCAGTTTGCAATAGGAAAGAGTACTGTTTCATGACAGCACAAATCACTGGTACAAGGTCAACTAAAAGGAGATCCTAGTAAGCTTTATGGCTTATTTACACAGAAACCACTATGTACTGTATCTCATATAACATTGAAAGACAGATGCATAATGAGATAATTAGCATAACTAGTCAAATATGCTAATTATCTAATTCATTATCTCATTCATTAAAGAACAGAGTACTTTGCTTATAAGATAACATCGATTACAAAAGCAGAAAAGAAAATAATGAAAGAAAAAACAGGGCGATAAAACAATAGATGGGGGCTTAGTCAAGTCACTGGCAGCAGCCATCTTCTGAAGGTGACTTTTCAGACCAATTTTGAAGGAGGCTAGGGACTTGCACTCCTTTAAGGCCTGCGAGAGGGCGTTCCACATGTTGGTGGTATAGCTGGAGAACGAATTAGAGCCTTTTATTGTGTTAAATTGTGGTTGAACATGATTAGTGGAGCTACCTCTGGTGTTGTGATCGTGGACATCCTTGACATTTTGGAAGTAGTTTGTCAGGTACATGGGTACGGTATATTGGAGGTGTAGTGTATCTTGTACACCAGGCCCATGAGGTGGGCCCAAGAAAGAAGACCAAGCACGACCCTAATCAGTTTGTTTTGATTAGAACAAACTAATATATTCATATACTAATATCTCCATATACAGTACATTTGAGTACTTTTTCCACCATGCTTGCAGGCAGCAAGCAGCTGTTTATATGTTTCTGCTTCAAAACTCCCTCACCTTGCTAAAAGGTACTTATCAGTTCACTAGCGAATGTCCGCAAAAGAACAGCAACTTTTTCGCTCCATGGAAATTTGTTGCCGATGTGGAAGCTTCCACTGACTTCATGAGGTTAAACAAAAGGTGAATTATTCGCCTCGCAAATTCGCTTCCAATATGTAAAGACCTTTACAGTGACTTTTCTAAATGTAAAATGTCTTCATTACTTAAACTGTGAACATTTGATAACATTTAACACTTTAATATTTAAAGTTTAAATATTGACAATATGCATTGAAATATAATAATAGTCATATTATTATTGATCATCATGATAATGATCTGTTGCAGTTATTTTATCATTGTAAATGTATTGCTATCTATTGTCTTCTGTTCCAGTGAGTGGTGGAACACCAACATCATCTGAAACAGGAGGTTCATGTTCCCGTTCCCTGTCCCTGTCCTCTGACAAGAATTTATCTTGGCTGAGACATCGCAGACCAGTAGCCTCCTCTTCAGGTTATGACACCATGAGTGCATGTGACACCATAAGTGAAGCTCCCAGCCAGTCAGACATTGAGTGGTGGAACACCAACATCATCTGAAACAGGAGGTTCATGTTCCCTGTCCCTGTCCTCTGACAAGAATTTCTCTTGGCTGAGACATCGCAGACCAGTAGCCTCCTCTTCAGGTTATGACACCATGAGTGCATGTGACACCATAAGTGAAGCTCCCAGCCAGTCAGACATTGATGTGGTGAGTGTGAGAGATGAAGATGTTTCATAAATGAACCTAATGTGACACTGTCCATTCATGTTACAGTCTTATGGACATGTGCCATCTGTATCAGCTATCTGTTCATATGCTGTGTTAAAGTTAATTCACTATATCATGTATCCATTTCATCTTAAGTGACAGTCGTCTATCTGTATGCCAGGAAGTTAAGTACCTAGGTCCACAATTTTCACAGATAATCTACATGATGATAGAAAAATCTCTACACAGAGGCAGAGCTGACATTTTTTTTGTCTGTGTTTTTTTTTTCTTCTTCTTTTTAAATGTTAAGTGTTTCTGGATTTTAGTTGGAATTGAATTGAATATACAGTACATACAGTACATCATTTGAAACCCTCAACAGTCAATGAAAAGAGTATATGAAATGTTTTCTGTAATGGTGTGCTGCATAGATTGTCACTGATTATGTGTATTTCTTTTTATCTTGTGACTTTGAATCCCACTGACCAATTAGGTTGATCATTTTATATGAATTGAGTACAAAAGGACCCTAATTTAAACAAGTCATTGATCTTTATATTACTATTGCTATGCATTTGATGTATTCATGTTGGTGTATTGACTTGCTATTCTACATCACTCCAGATTAAGAGTGTCTGCTAAAAGGGTTAGGGTTAGGGTTATCAACTTGTTGATATATGTTCTGTGGCAAAACTTTGTAACTGTATGTAAATTAATGAAAAGTAAATACAAATATATTTAAATAAAGTATTATATAACTCCATATGGTGATTTATACTGAGGTGTCCATACAGAACACACCACTGCATGTTCTCTGTGTAGTTTTCTTGATTGGCTGCAGCCTAAGGCAAGAAGGCAACTTCACTGGTACAGTACCTATTTCTTTTTAAATGTGTTCACTTTAACTGTCCTTCATATTTGAAACCCCTCTCTGGAACCATATAAATGACCATATCCATATCCATACACAACATTCCTATTTTTACTGTTTAAAAGTTCCACTACAAACCTCCATCTGACTGGAAGAATCTTCCTCTTTCACTCAGATCTGTTACCTCTCTTGGCTGCTTCAGGACTTCCTTGTATTCACAGCTCAAACAACATGTTCATGCCTTTAAAAAATCATGTATTTATGTTTATTTCTGACTTTGATACTCAGTATTCAAAATTAGTTGAGAACTGGGCTTTGGGTGGGAGAGGAAGAGGGTGAGCAAGCTAACTATCTGTACAGCTCTTGGCCCACCAACCAGAGATCAGGGCTAATATCAAATCCTACCATAAGATGGCGCTGGTTACACCCATATGACATGTGGTTTGTGAGAACTGCTTTGAGTTCATGACCTGGGTGACAGGAATGGGCCGGCCAAATCACTGGAACTAGCCTACTTTTTATTCAGCAGAAACTGACCACAAGCTCTGACCATAGGACTCAAGAAAACAAATAATACCCTTGCAACAACTATATTAATGGCAACATTTCCTACAGCTGTATGTAAAAAATTCAGAACTAACACTTTAAAGCTTGATGACTTACAGTATGTTGGCTTATGTTCACCTTTTACTTGTGATTATAACCAAATTAAGCAAGCAGTTTTGTTCAGTAGGGGAAAAAGGTGTAATACTTCCTAGAATGCAATGAGATCTATTAAATAGAAAGCTTTGACATAACCAGTAGGATCAGAGACGGCTACTTCAGACAAACAGGTTTATGAGGAATTGACACTAAAAGCATTTGCCTACTACACATACGCATGCAAGCAAGCATGCACGCATGCAACTGAAATCAATATCTACAGCAGTACCAAACTGCAAGAGCGATGAGCCCCCTGTAGAGACCACTGGGAACTTTCCACTCTGTTTCAATGCAAGAAGAGCTTTATTACACAGGAAAATGTGGTTTGTTGGTACATCACACCTCAAATTGTTCGCACACATCTCAATGTGTCATGTTAATTTCCGCTTTTTGACAGTAAAAGAGTAAAATAAACATAATATAGAATAGAGTTGTATATTTATATTGTAATACAAAATATGTTTTGTTCATAATACCTGTTGAAAACTGAAGCTATTGTGGATGCAACTGTAATAATGTATAATATTGGCAATATAGAGCATTGTTTAAAAAAAAAATCTGAACAAAAGACTCAGCAAGCTAAACAAGTGAGAGACAAATCATAATGGTGTTTTCTTTTTATCAGTCCACAAGCTAGTCTATGTATATTTTCTGGACATGTAGACGATGGTCAAGATGAGGACGATGCAGAGAACAACTCCAGTTCTGCTGATGGAGAGAAACACCAGGATCCTCATCTGGTGACAACAGTTCTCTTCCTCAGCATCCAGCCTGTTTGAGGCCACATCACAGTGGTAAGTCCCAGCAGTGAGGACGGTACAGGTCAGATTCACAGAGTCTCCAGGCTTCTTCTCTGGAGGCTGCTGGATGATACCTTCGAAGCTGGATGAGGAACCTTTGACATGAAGCATGATTCCTTCTTGGAACTGAATTTCAGTAGCCCGCCACTGCCCACAGGAATACACTGCAGAGTCTGACGTTTGCACATCCGAGATCTTGAGATGATTTATTCCTTCTCCTGTGACCACCGAGAAACGAGAATTGTAAAATGTCTTGAACAAAGTAGCAATTTCTCACTGTACTTTTACCCAGAACGACATCGTCTCAGGTTTATCTCCAAAACGTTTCTTGTACCAGTAGTAGATCTTGAAGTGATCTTGAACGAAGCAGTTCATGGTCACGGTGTCACCGACATTCTTCTGTTGTTCGACCGACAACTGAGCAAAATTAACTGTAAACAGAAGTATATACATATGCTTCATGAAATTAACATATAAATAGCACCGCTCACTTCACACTAGGTGTGATTTTATTAAAGGTGCTAACCGCTCCTACATCTGGCTTTGCATGTGTGTATGTCTGTACCGCACACCTTGGCATTGGCCAAGCTTTGCAGGATGTTTTGAGCATGTATAAAAAGGCGCCGCTCACTGCACACTGGGAGTGCATTTTTGAAGCTTGTGTAGTTTAAGTAGGCTGGAGTCTCGTGCAACGCACAGGTTCTGGACCTGGTGAGAGCAGGAGTGTACCTGGTGAGACGTAGAAGATGAGCTTGGACTACTGAGGATACGTCCCAGGTGCATCCATGCAATGTTTTTGCGTTATAGCTTTATGTTCACCTTACCCATTTGATTATAATCAAGCTCAAGCATGTTGCAACCAAATTAAGCAGCAGGCATACCTTTTTGGAATTTCAGTGCAGGGGAAAAAATGGTATAATACACACGCACGCACGCACACACACACACGCACACACTACAGTACATGCATCGCCATACTACTTTGTCAAAGTGCTGGCTGCAGGCAGACATGGCTATAGCGGTGATGACCCCCCCCCCCCCCCCCCAGGGATGTAGAGACCACTAGGTACACTAGTAAGTCTTAATAGCAAGAAGAGGTTTAATGCACAGGAAAATGTGGTCGGTTGGTACATCACACCTCACATCGTTCTCATGCATCTCAATGCACACAAAAATTACACCTGCGCAAAGTAAATGAACATTTGAAAGACAATAATTCAACAACATGAATAGAAGAAATGCAGAAAGAAATATCATATGATATGAACTTTTTGACAAAGAAATATTAAATAATAAAGTCAGTAATTTAAACATAATAAAGAATATAGAATAGCATTAAGTATAATATGTTTTTGTTCATAAAGCCTGTTATAAACGGCACTCCTAGCAGTCACAGAAGCACTCCATGCTGCCCAGGCTGCATCCCACTCTGCAGTCCTGATTCTTCTGGATCTATCAGCGGCATTCGACACAGTGAATCACCAGCTGCTCCTGGACACCCTTGCTGACCTAGGCATCACCGGGACGGCACTAAAGTGGCTCTCCTCCTACCTGTCGGACCGGACCTACCAGGTCTCATGGAAAGGTTTGCTTTCATCCCCCCGAACCCTCCAAACGGGAGTCCCCCAGGGATCCGTACTTGGCCCTCTGCTGTTCTCCCTGTACACCAAATCCCTTGGTGCTGTAATCTCTGCTCACAATCTATCATATCACTGCTACGCTGATGACACTCAACTGTTTTTGTCCTTCCCCCCTTCTGCCACCCAGGTGGAAGAGCGCATTGCTGCATGTCTGGCCGACATCTCACAGTGGATGTCAGCCCACCACCTCAAGCTGAACCCGGACAAGACGGAGCTACTCTTCTTCCCAGCTAAGTCTTGCCCCATGCAAGATCTCACTATTTCCATAGATAATGCATTGGTGACTTCAGTTCCGACTGCTAGAAACCTTGGTGTGGTCCTGGACACCCAGCTATCATTTAAGGCACATATTGCATCAGTCACCCGGTCCTGTAGGTTCACACTCTATAACATCCGTAAAATCAGACCGTTCCTCACCCAGGAGGCAGCGCAGCTCCTCATTCAGACATCTGTCATATCAAAACTCGACTATTGTAACTCTCTCCTCACTGGTCTCCCGGCATGTGCACTCAAACCTCTCCAACTGATCCAAAATGCCGCGGCACGACTGGTCTTCAACCAGCCTAAGTTCTCACATGTCTCTCCCCTTCTCCGCAGCCTCCACTGGCTCCCGGTTGCGGCCCGCATGGAATACAAAACACTGATGCTGACCTTCAAAGCAGCCAAAGGTATGGCTCCTCCATACCTCCAAAAGCTGATCAACCCCTACACCCCCACTCGTTCACTTAGATCAGCCAACACAGGGATGCTGACCGAACCCTCGCTAAAAACTCCAGGGCAAAAATCCACTCGTCCGAGACAGTTTGCCCTCTTGGCTCCCAAGTTGTGGAATAAACTCCCTGTCGCACTTAGAACAACGGACTCACTCGCTACCTTTCGCCGTGGACTGAAGACTCACCTTTTCAGACTCCACCTAAACCCTTAGCACTACAGTAAAATCAATGACCATACATGAAGCTAGTTAACATTTGTTTGTTAGGTTTCTTTAGAACTTGATTATATTGTGTTTTTCTCTAGATAGATATCCATTTACATTGTTATATTGCTGTTAATGTACTGACCTATTATCTTGTTTATTATTGCGATGTTGTATCTGCTTATTGTAAGTCGCTTTGGATTAAAAGCGTCTGCTAAATGCCTAAACTGTAAACTGTAAACTGTATAAAAGCTATTTTGGATGCAAATGGAATTATTATAATATTGGCATTAGAAAACCTAATTAAACAATAATTGAAATGAAGGTGTATTTTCTAGTCATGTAGACGATGACGAGACACCTCATCTGGTGACAACAGTTCTCTTCTTTAACCTCCCCACCCACAGTCTCCCCACGTGAGGCCACAGAATGGTAAGTAGGCCTACTGTAGGCCTACCAGCCAACCAACCAACCAGTTTGTCTCTTGAGTGGAAATAGTTTGCGGATATAGACAGCATCTTCTGTGTGGCTGTGTGTGATTGGCCAAATGGATTGCTTTGTCTTGTGATGATGTCACGAGAGACTGGTGGTAACAAATCTATTAGTGGCCCAGGGTACATTCTACAAAACCTGGTACATGATAAATTCAAGCATACGATGAACAGTACTTTAATACTCCAACACAGAATTCTAGCACCAAGTGTACAGTATATGATGCATGGAAGCTATTTAGATATGTTATTTTAGATAGCATATAAAAAAAATCGGTGTTGAACACTACCCATTCTGTAACTCCTCTTTGGATAAACATTATTCTGCAGCATGTTCTTGTTCTTTTGCAGGTCTTTAACTTGCTATTTGCCTAATTACTTTTTTTTCCTTATTTGTTGTATCATTTGTTAGCTCATACTTTCCTGTAGCCTATATATATTTTTTAATTATTATTAGAGCAGAGTGCTGGCTGCTTGTTGTGGAGGTTATAGGCAGCTGTGGTGACGTCCCTTCACTGGTTGCTGCGGTTTAAGCCTCGTATCGCTAGTCTCCTTTGCTCTGCTTCCTGTTGTTGCTGTGAATGCATGTGTGTAGGTAGTAGGCACAGCAGTTGCACCCCTGTGCACGCACCATGCCCTAATGTAGCATGCCTAGTCCTCGCCGTTGCTTCGCCAATAGTTGACAAATAGGTCTTCTGTCAATTTGAGTACTGGAAGTAGGCCTATTGTTGATTTTATAGTAAAATACTGTTACCCTTTTAAACTACTACATAATACTATGGCAAAACATTTCCTTAATATACTAACTTGGTCCTTCCCACAGTTACACAGTTACAAATTCCTTAGGATGGTGTAGTCTAGTTCAGTGGTTACCTTTTAGATCAAAACCCAAAAGAGAAACGTGATCTCTCCCCCCAGGACTCAAACAGTGAAAATAGCAGCAGATCTACAAATCTTTTTTTTCTTCTTCTTCTTTTTTTTAATGGAATTCCTTTGATTGACAAATGACCCAGTGTTTTGGAACCAGTGTCTAGTTCAGTGTTTCTCAAATGGGGGTACGTGTACTGCAGGGAGTATGTGAGAAATGCCCCCCAAAAAGAAATATATACGTAGGAAATCATGATAATATCATTCATAGTTAAAGAATTCAAAACCATTGATTTAGGAGGGGGAAAACATTTACTGTTGACACATGGAGAAACTTGGTGTGAGCCTGATAGTTGCTAACCCAAATGACATGGTACAAGGCAACTGGGATGTGCTTGAAATTTGTTTTGATGTTTTAAAGTTATTGACATAAAAACTGGACTGAAATGTTTTGGCCACAGTGTTGAAAAATAAATATGCTCAGAGCTCAGGAAACACACTTCACTCCATTTCTTATTTGTCATTTGATATTCTTGAAATGGTTTTAATTACAGTTTTATGAGCAAAATGTTGTCGGGTAAAGGGGGTATTCAGAAATCAAGGAAAGGGGATACTCAAGCCAAAAATGTTTGAGAAACACTCAATTCAAGTCTCCATGGGGGGAGTAATCAATAGAAGAAAAAAAACATTTTGGGCACTGTTGTCAGTGGAAATAAGTACATTCCTACAAATCTGTAGCCTACTTAAGGCCTACTTAACTTCAGTATAATTTGCCTTTTTGAATATGTTGCAGCCAACGTGTGTATAGCATAAAGGGCAAATTATACTGAAGTGTTTTTCCTGCATAATTAAATAACTGATAAATCAAGTCTTAAGTCCTAAGCACCTCTGACATCTGTCATTTGCCCGCTTTTGTCCGGAGTAGTACCAGGTGCAGACAGTGTGTGTGTGTGTGTGTGTGTGTGTGTGTGTGTGTGTGTGTGTGTGTGTGTGTGTGTGTGTGTGTGTTGAAGGAAGTAGGTTGTGGAGGTTGTGGCTGGCTGGCCTGGTGCCATCATGTCTTTTTTTTTTTTTTTTTTTTTCGCCTGGCGCCAGACGCCATGTTTACAGCTGCTCGTCCTCGGGTGAACTCGCTTCACCAGACTTTCCACAGTAACCAGCCTGATCCGCTCTACAGCCCGCCTTCTGTATCCGGCAAATTGCACTCACACATTAGTGCAAGGACCGTTTCCGTATCTGCTCTAGACCCGGACAGGATCAGCAATCTACAAAGGAAAAATCTGTTTTGCAAGTTCCAGCAAATGATGGAAAATCCCCAGCCCGGCAGCCCCACCCACTGAAACATGACACAGACCTCAAACTCGCGTAGCCAGGCTTACTCATCTGCCAAGAGAAAAGCAGTTTACGTCTACGTAAATGTTCAGATTGCAAAAAAGAAGAAAGAAAGTGCTTGCTGAAGGGCAGAAGGCTCTGGGATCATATGGCATAATATAGTACGCTCAAGCAGAATTACCCGTATCTTCTGTATTGTTTAATAGAAGCATTTTAATCTGATCAGCTGAAATGTGGCTTAAGTTACTGGGCCTGGGTGCCACCATGAGGCAGATTCTTGCAAAACACAAAGCGGTACACACTATCTCTACAGTCATGTCATCGACATGGATTTGCCCCATTTCCCATATTCCCTCCTGATTTCCTACCATTGCCTTCTAAAGTTTGTGTATGCGAACTGACGGTCGCATATCTCCCGATTTAGGTTTATTTGTTGTAACTGTGTCTGGCCCATACTTTCTATTATTATTTTTGTGTTCATGCTTTTAGAGCAGAGCAGAGTGCTGGCTGCTTGTTGTTGTCGTATCGCTACTCTCTTTGCTGTGCTTCCTGTTGCTGTGAATGCATGTGTGTAGGTAGTAGGCACAGCAGTTGCACCCCTGTGCACACACCATGCCCTACTGTAGCATGCCTAATCCTCGCCATTGCTTCGCCATTAGTTGACAAATAGGTCTTCTGTCAATTTGAGTACTGGAAGTAGGCCTATTGTTGATTTTATAGTAAAATACTGTTACCATTTTAAACTACTACATAATACTATGGCAAAACATTTCCTTTATATACTAACTTGGTCCTTCCCACAGTTACACAGTTACAAATTCCTTAGGATGGTGTAGTCTAGTTCAGTGGTTACCTTTTAGATTGAAACCCAAAAGAGAAACGTGATCTCTCCCCCCAGGACTCAAACAGTGAAAATAGCTGCAGATCTACAATCTTTTTTTTCTTTTTCTTTTTTTTCATGGAATTCCTTTGATTGACAAATGACCCAGTGTTTTGGAACCAGTGGTCTAGTTCAGTCTTTCTCAAATGGGGGTATGTGTACTGCAGGGAGTATGTGAGAAATGCCCCCCAAAAATAAAGATACACTTAAAAATCATGATAATATCAATCATAGTTAAAGAATTCAAAACCATTGATTTAGGAGGGGGAAAACATTTACTGTTGACACATGGAGAAACTTGGTGTGAGCCTGATAGTTGCTAACCCAAATGACATGGTACCAGCCAGGCAACTGGGATGTGCTTGAAATTTGTTTGAATGTTTTAAAGTTATTGACATAAAAACTGGACTGAAATGTTTTTCACAGTGTTGAAAAATAAATCTGCTCAGAGCTCAGGAAACACTGTTTGAAACTCTTTCTCTTCTATTTGTGATTTGATATTCTTGAAATGGTTTAATTGCAGTTTTATGAACAAAATGTTGTCGGGTAAAGGGGGTACTTCAGAAATCAAGGAAAGAGGATACTCAAGCCAAAAATGTTTGAGAAACACTGGTCTAGTTAGTGACCTCTGTCACTTCAGTTATTTAGACAGATGCTAGGTTGGTGTTTTGCTTTACTTGCCTGTTATCTATACTATAATTTTGCGAATGTCTGAGTGAGTGTCTGAGTGAGTGTCTGTCACAGCGTTTCTCCTCAGTGGCTGGAGCAATTGATCTGAAATCGCATCACCATAAGCATATGAACACACCTGACATAACTGTGAAGCCCGTTTGTCACTTTCACAAATCGTATGCTGTATATTAGCATTTTTATGGTGTATCTACTATCTATTCTGCATCTAGCATGAGGCACATCTATTCTGCATCTAGCTTGAGGCAAAATGTTTAACCAGCTCTGTGTGTGTGTGTGTGTGTGTGTGTGTGTGTGTGTGTGTGTGTGCAGGCAGGCGGGTGTGTGTGCAGGCGGGTGGGCGGGCGGGCTGGGGGGGGGGGGACACTGGGGGGGGGGGGGGGGGGGACAGTATCTCTGTAGCCATTAAACGAAACGGGTTTCTTACATTGATGCTCCTACATCATGCAAGCACCAGTTGAAGTTACTTTCCATCCCTCATATACTGTGTGCACAGTGCACATCCCATAACCCACACACTGCACATCATTTTGGAGCTCATATCTTTGAACGGGTAAGGGCTAGTGTCCTATAGTGTTAAGGATCTAAAGCTTGTCTTTATTGTATAAAACCACATGGTGTCGTAACGGAAAGAGAAGAAGGAAGTTAAAAACCTCACAGTCAAGCAGTACCCCTGCATGCTTTAGCAGTGAGTTTTCCACACAAATACAAATTTTAGTATACTTAATGCATATATTTTAAAGTTGCTTATCACCAACCTCGTAACTAAGTAGGAGTTACAATGAGGTCTATTGTAACATGCTTTCTAAATTACATTTTTATATTGTTTTTGCATAAAACTGCCAAAAAAACATTATTTTGTGGCATGCAGACCTTTTGCATCTCAAGTTTGGGGGCGACATTCTTTCAGAGTGATAGGATATGTTACAATGCATTGCGTGTGTGTGTGTGTGTGTGTGTGTGTGTGTGTGTGTGTGTGTGTGTGTGTGTGTGTGTGTGTGTGTGTGTGTGCGTGCGCGCGTGTGCCTGGCCTGAACAACAGTGCCCCTCCCTTAACGTGTGTGGTCAGCAAAGGTCCCGGGTAAACAAACTGTCCCGGGTAAAACGGGACTGTCCCGGGTAAAACGGGACGTCTGGTCACCCTAGCTTTGCTCCAACCAGACCTGAGCTTTTGTTCTGAAATGAATTCATGTTAATTAAATTACATAATTCAAAGTCAATTAAAAAAAAACAGATGATCCATAAATTATAATTACCTATATGAATGATCACCATTAAGCCACTTTAAACGCAGGCCTATTTAATCGATCGTTCTGGCAAAGGACGCCTTGTGACAGACCAGGGGGAAAACGGGAGGCTAGAAACTGCGAGTGGAGCCGAACGTCCACCCCGCCGCGTTCACTCCTCCCCGCCGCGTTCACTCCGCCCGCCGCGTTCACCCCGCCCCCCTGGCTGGCAGCTGCAGTCAGGGATACTTGGAAATGGCCAGCATTTAAAGACAAATGGGAGCAATATGTAATTGTGTAGTTGTCTTATCCTGTCCTCTAGTGGATGGAATGAACCTCTATTAGCCACTTGCATTTTTGCAACTTATTGAGGTTGCAAATTGCAATGCACATTATTTAATGGACGGGCAGAGCTATGCTGGACCAGGCAGCTATGCCTGTTTCTATTGCATTTCTGATCTAACTAGGGCATGCCTTCCCTTGCATGAAAATAAACAAAACGTGGCACATATTCCATAATGTCCAACATCCTCAACTGGCATTGTGGGCTAATAGTCCTGAATGATGGTGGCGCTTCAGCAGCCTTCTAAATTATTATAATATAGATTGTTTTCATTGATAACAAACAAAAAGGTGTGGTATACTATCAGTGTGCAACTTTTAATCAAAATGTGATCCCACATTTGGTGCTCAATTGACATGCTTAGTTTGAATTCTGCCTGAAGAGATGCTCACTCTTGCCTGTACTCTTCTGTTGTGTCTGGTCTTTTTCTTCACAGATTTCTATTGTGTCCATGCTTTCAGCAGAGCAGAGTGCTGGCTTGCATGTTTTATGTAGCCTGGCTGGATGCCAGGCTAGTTCCTCCGTTCCGCGATTTGTTTTGTCTATATGCAGAGCAATCTGGCTAGCCATCGTCAAGGAAAAGGTCAGTCGTTCTTTTGCAGCAATGCGGAAGTCTGTAATCGAGAGACTATAATGTGGAGAGACAAAACAAATCGCGGAACGGAGCGAACAGGCTGGCATCCAGGCTATGTTTTATAGGCACCTGTGTTGAAGTCCCTTCACTGGTTAAAAATAACTTGCTTTCCTGAACAAGTACGTCCTAGGCATTGTTCATGCCAAATTTGGTGTTTGTATCACAAAGTGAACGATTCTTTCACTAAATGGACTTTAAAAGGGGAAGACCACCCATTTTCAATATTAAACTATGTCATTAATATACCTTAGAGGAGTTGTCAGACACACACACACACACACACATACATACATACGGATACACACACGGCCATGCTATGGAGACGGTGTGACCACCGTACACAAAAAAAAGTTCCCCCTCTTCTGTGTTGCTTAGAACTGGAAGATTGATTTTGGGGTTATTGTACAACGGTGTGATGTCATCACATTGTGATTTGCAATAGAAACCCCAAAATCAATCCTCCAGTTCTAGGCAACACAAAAGAGGGGGAACTTTTTTTTAATTTCCACACCCTAACTAACCCTAACTCCTCTAAGGTATATTAATGACATAGTTCAATATTGAAAATGGGTGGTCTTCCCCTTTAAGCTGCTTGACTAAAGAGAGTATGTTTTGCACACATGGACAGACATTAGGTAATTTTAAATGCAACTGTCAAGCTTAGCACTGCATGTATGAATTTAATGAATTTGTTTATTTAAGGTTAAGCACAGTTGTCACTTGTCAGTGGAAATAAGTACATATAATTGCATATAAAAGTGTTTTTTTCCTGCATATTTAAATAACTGATAAATCAAGTCTTTAAGTCCTAAGCACCTCTGACATCTGTCATTTGCCCGCTTTTGTCCGGAGTAGTACCAGGTGCAAACTCTGTGTGTGTGTGTGTGTGTGTGTGTGTGTGTGTGTGTGTGTGTGTGTGTGTGTGTGTGTGTGTGTGTGTGTGTGTGTGTGTGTGTGTGTGTGTGTGTGTGTGTGTGTGTGTGTTTGCCTGGCGCCAGACGCCATGTTTACAGCTGCTCGTCCTCGGGTGACCTCGCTTCACCAGACTTTCCACAGTAACCAGCCTGATCCGCTCTACAGACCGCCTTCTGTATCCGGCAATTTGCACTCACACATTAGTGCACGGACCGTTTCCGTATCCGCTCTAGACCCGGACAGGATCAGCAACCTACAAAGGAAAAATCTGTTTTGCAAGTTCCAGCAAATGATGGAAAATCCCCAGCCCGGCAGCCCCACCCACTGAAACATGACACAGACCTCAAACTCGCGTAGCCAGGCTTACTCATCTGCCAAGAGAAAAGCAGTTTACGTCTACGTAAATGTTCAGATTGCAAAAAAGAAGAAAGAAAGTGCTTGCTGAAGGCTATGGGATCATATGGCATAATATGGTACGCTCAAGCAGAATCACCCATCTTCTGTATTGTTTAATAAGAAGCATTTTAATCTGATCAGCTGAAATGTTCTAAAAAGGTTTTAATGAATCAGAGTGCAGTACACCTCACAACCGATGGGGTCGTGTAGTTGAAAAATCGAAGAAAATGGACCCAATCAGATTAAAAAGCTTCTTCTTAAACAATACGGAAGATACTGGTAATTCTGCTTAAGCATACCATATTGTAACATCCCTGAGCCTTCAGTAAGCACTTTATTTTTGAAATTTGAACGTTTATGTAGACGTACGTGGCAAATTGGCTACATTACTCCACGTCAGGTTGAGGTCGATCCATGATACGTGACACGACCGTAATTTTTCAGGGCTACACGCCCAGTCGCCCACAAGTTGATCCGATCTTTATTCTTTACTCCTGAGTCCTGGACTGGATTGTCACGGCATTATTCGGATAATATTTAAGTGAAATAATTAGTGAAAACGTCGTTCGTCGACTCGTGGTACATACTCCAGTTTAATGAGCTGTTATAATTCCCCTTGGAGGTTGTGTGGCAACGTGGGTTAATCAAAAAGTAAGTGCGTACTGCCTGCATTTGTGTTTAATTATATTTTACCGCCACGCTAGCCGCGCAGATCCTTTCAACAATTAATTGCTAAAAAGAAACAAATCCTATGTTATAGAATATTATGTGGTGGCAGTTCCACCCAGATCTCTGCAAATTTCCGTTTATTACTGACATAATGGTCGTTAATTGTCTCTTATCTAACATGACGGTCCTAACATGACGGTCCGAAAGACTGGCTCCATTATAACGAACTAAACTAACCCTATCCCTTAACCTCTCGTAGTAGCCAAACTAGCCATCCCTAACGGTAACCTCACACTAACCTGACAGTCTTAATAATGGGATGTCGGAATGAGCCGACCCCATATGCGAGGTGAGAAGAAACAGCGAAATGCTCCCGGTGAGAACAGCATAAAACTAAGATGACTTTGGAAGTTGAACTACTCTTGTCCTGTGATCTTAAAGATAGGCCAATGATGAACTCAAGACAGATTCAGAGCCCCCCACTCTCCCAGGGATGATACAGGTTGAGTGGGTACCTAAACAGTGTGTGGGCATATTAATGCGCATTAAATAGGTGTTTTTTTTCTTCCTACAAAGTGTGAAAAATAAAGAAACTTTGGAAATGGATTGTAGAACATAATGCGTAAAGTATATAGGCCTACATGATTTGAACATGCATGGCACAGCATTCAACTAGAAGCAGTGCTCTTCCGAGCACAGGTCTCCACCAGGCAAGGCGTCCGCGTCCTGGTGTACTACTTACTGTATAATAGGCCAATGTAAAAAGGGTGGCATATGTTCTTCACCTTAGAGCTTTCATGGCAATCGGACGCTGCATGCATGATTTGAAGCATTGTGTTCCAAAAATGTGTTTTGCTAAAGTCTACCTGCTGGTGGCGCTATAACAGGCCAATGTGAAAAAGGTAGCATTTGTTCCTTGACCTAGTGGGAATATGTGTGGCAAATTTCACAGTAATCGCAAGCTGCGTTGATGATTTGAGGCATTTTGTTCAAAAACGGAGCAATCCTGCAAACTTTGGAAGCCAATATTAGCCAATCAGGATGGAATATGAAATATCAGACCGATCAGACTTGATCACATGACTATAGAGATACCGTGTACCGATTTGCGTGATTTTTGGAGAAAATCTGAAGGAGTAATATCCAAAAATGTGTTTTACATAAGTCGGCCCAAAGGTGGCGCTATAAAAGGCTAATGTGAAAAATGCAGGGCAAAGGTTTATCCTTAGCCTCTAGGGAGTGCGCTTACAAAGTTTGAAACTGATCGGTGGAGTTATAGGTAAAACCACAAATCGGCCTGTTATAGCGCCACCATGAGGCTGATTCAAAAATAATTAAGTGGCATTTCTTCCTCGGCCTAGTGGGAACGCGTGTTTGCGATTTCATGATAATTGCACTTTGCGTTTGGGATTTGAGGCATTTTGTTCTAAACGGCTCAATCCTACAAACTTTGGAAGCCAATCTTAGCCAATCAGGATGGAATATGCAAAATCGGACAGATCTGTGTCGATCACATGACTGTCGAGATACTGCCTATCGATTTGTAGGATTTTTGGACAAAATCTGTAGGAGTAGTGCACAGAAATGTGTTTTGCGAACATCGGCCACTAGGTGGCGCTAGAAAAGGCCCATTTGAAAAATTTAGGGCAGAGGTTCTAGATTGGCATCCAGGGAATGTGTGTGCTCACTTTGGCAGCGACCGGGCCAACGGCGACTGAGATTAGGTGCACACAAACTGCGAGGACGCACGGACGCACGGACGCACGCACGGACGGACGGACGGACGCACGGACGGACGGCTGGTGGAGACAATAAGACATAAATTTCAACAATTCCCAAAATGACTGGATAGGCCTATATAGATTCTGTAGCAATTTGTAACAATTCAGGCCTGAAATTTCATTAATTGTTATATGTATTTGGCCTTCATTTATACAATAAATGTAGCCTTTATACAATCAAACCTAAAGTAAGATTCTAGATAAATACATTTATCTAGAAAGTGTGTTGTCAGGTGCCCGCTCTTCCAGTTAACCATAATCAGCAGTGCCATTTGGGTGCCATTACTCTTTACTATTTAGTGGCTTTCAATCAAGGTTTTCTTCAGAATATGTATGACACTGATGTTGACACTATGGCACATTAGGAGTCCACAAGTACAGAGGTTCTCAAACCTTGTACTCTCTCTACAGCAGGGGTTTTCAAAGTGGGTGACTGGGCACCCTGTGGTGCCGTGACGGCAGTCCAGGGGTAGCCTAGCTGAGCTAGACATCCCAGCCATGTTAAAACAAGGAGGGGAAATATACGCAGTTACTAGTTAGCTGCATTGTATATAGGCTGGCCCCAGGCTAGTCCAGGGGTGCCGCGAGATAATTTGATAATATTTGAAATGTATTTGGACATTTAAAAACATTAAAGATATTAGTATCATTTTAAACTTGAAGTACAAAGTTATTTTCTGTAAGTTCTAACCAAAATGGCGATTATCTAAACGTTTTCCTCTTAACATAATCGCTAAAATATGCTATAGGCCTAAATATAAGGTGCTGGGAGTGAAAATTTTGAATATAATGTAGGGGTGCCTCGGATGAAAAAAATCACACCCGTGTGAACTGAGCGGTGGTTTACCCCCCCCCCCCCCTTCCCCCCTGTGTGTGTGTGTGTGTGTGTGTGCGTGTGTGTGTGTGTGTGTGTGTGTGCCTGGTCTGGCCTGGCCTGAACAACAGCGCCCCTCCCTTAACATGTGTGGTCATAAAAGGTACTGCAGGCCTGCAGGCTACATACAGACAGACACACACACACACACACACGCACGCATACACACACGGCCACGTATAGGAGACGGTGTAACCACCGCTCAAAAAGATATATTTATAGGGGTGCCCCGAGCCAAAAAAAGTGTGGGAACCTCTGCTCTACAGACCTGTACCCTTATAGTAAGGGGAACATAAGAAAATCTGCAAAGTAAATCGTTACCAAGAAATGTCTTCACCAATGTGTTTCTAAAGGTGTGTAATAATATGTACTAAAAGGTTGAATTTCAACTCCCGGGGGAAACCTCATAAAAAAATGATACGTGATTACTATACAGGAAAAAATACAAAAAATAAATCTGCTTTAAGTAACATGTGAGGGGTCAAACTAGGGGTTTTTCATGATGCTGAATCCATTATAAGCATTTGTTTTGCACGAAAAACATTCCATGGGCTACAAATGGCCCCCACAAAACAGTGAAAAGTTATGATTCATCACTAAACCATCGTTTTGTGGGTCCGATTTGAGCCCAAGGAGTGTTTTTCGTGCAAAACAAATGCTTGCAATGGATTCAGCATCATGAAAAACCCCTAGTTTGACCCCTCACATGTTACTTAAAGCAGATTTATTTTTTTGTATTTTTTTCCTGTATAGTAAATTAATGGGACACAAACACAAATCAGTTTTTTATGAGGTTTCCCCCGGGAGTTGAATTTCAACCTTTTAGTACATATTATTACACACCTTTAGAAACACATTGGTGAAGAAATGTCTTGGTAACAATTTACTTCGCAGATTGGTCAAATATCTTATAAAATCCCCTTACTATTAAGGAACCCTCAACCCACTTTGAGGACCACAGCACTTAGTATACATTTAGGGCTATAGCTCTGTTTCTGGTAATCTTTGTATGTCCATGGCAAAAATAGACATTTGCACAAAGATGTCCATGAACCCTGGTGTGTGTGTGTGTGTGTGTGTGTGTGTGTGTGTGTGTGTGTGTGTGTGTGTGTGTGTGTGTGTGTGTGTGTGTGTGTGTGTGTGTGTGTGTGTGTGTGTGTGTGTACACGTGTGTGTGTGCGTGTACACGTGTGTGTGTGTGTGTGTGTGTGTGTGTGTGTGTGTGTGTGTGTGTGTGTGTGTGTGTGTGTGTGTGTGTGAATTGAATGACAACTGACGCAGGAGGAGACTGGGAGGTGAGGGAGTTTTTTTTACTGACAAGCTGTCAGTAGTTTAGCTAAAGATTCACGTGAGAGTATGTTAGTGTATGGTCATGATGAATGAGCATGGGCTGGTTTACCTGCATAGTCTGAACTATTAGATCATGATTGGACAGTGAATGAGTGTGAGACCGTTCTGACTGCATAGTTGCAGTCAGATCATGATTGGGCGAAGAATGAGTATGTGACTAGTTTGAACATAAAATAAATAAATACATATTAAAAAACTGTTGCCCAGAGAGAGTTGTCAGGTGCCCACTCTTCCAGTTACCAGTAACAGGCACATAGTGTGGATTAAAATATTGCCTGGGCCAATCACATTCTCTAATGGGTGCTGTGGCTTTGTTTTGTTTGTTAAGGTACAGCCTACTCAGTGTTTGATCAACACAACACACCTGACATTCACAAACAGACGGGTGGCGCACCTGAACTACTGCATTACTGAAAAGAAGACCGTTCCTTGTTGACATTTTCAAGACATTGACTAATGTCTGGTCTGATCAGCAGTGGTGAGTCAGTCACACCACACACACACACACACACACACACACACACACACACACACACACACACACACACACACACACACACACACACACATGCATGCACACACACAGGCCTATTATCACATTGTGACTGACTGGGCTATGGCCCTTCTAATCTAAACCACCATTTGAAGTTATTTATTTGCATGCAGTGCAACGATCCTGACAAGTTTCGACATGACTGCTGATAGAGGCGGGTTCGACATGGGAATAGCTTTTACTTCCTGCACTGTTCTCAAATTTCCTGCACAGAATAGATCCCTATGTAATCCCCACACAAAATACCAAGTGTTTTATTTAACCAGTTCTTGTTTGGGTGTGTTTTTCTTATGAAACGGTATGTGTTTCTAATGCACAATGAAGAGGAACTATGCTGTACTTCTCCTTCCAGCCTCTATCTCTGTTCCCCTTTTTCTCTGTGTTTTTCATAAACAGTCAGGCGTGCTGTCACATGCACAATACCACAAACCTGTTGAACCATCAGAACAAATTTAGTCACATGAAAGAACATGATGACTCTTTAGTAGAGAGTTGGGTTGTGTAGTTACTAACGTGTTACCTTGCCCCTTGAATATGCAATAGTTACTCCATTGAATAGAAATGGACTTAGGCTACATTGCACAGTGAAACAGCTGGTGTTATTTGCACACAAACAAAGCAGATTATGACAATGTTTAAAATTACAAGCATGGTATTTGTATTTATTTTACCTCAGTCTATTGTGCATCAAATACAGAACATGTATGATGTACAAATTAAATATACATGAATTGTATGAGGACATGCAGTCAGATATATGAGTAAGTAAAATAGTGCATGGAAAGAACAAACAAACAAAACAAGTACATCAGGTTATGGTCAGAAGTGCAGCTCTGGTCAGAAGTGCAGTTCTATAGGTGAATATGTACATACACCAGGGCACATCAGTTCCTGTTCAGCAGTCTGATGACCTGGCTGTGGAAACTGTCTGGATATAATTTTCAACCCTAATCTCTTGATTCATGTCTTTTTTTACTCAGCTAACACCAGCCCCTTTTCTGTGTTTATTGTTCCTATAAAATATAATCTGGCTAACCAAGTTCAGAGGTAATTTCTTGTTAACATTTCACGCCCGAATCATCCAGTGGAAGGCGTTAGGAGTTATCGGTCTCAACAGAGTAGTGTAGTCATGATTCTATTACACAACAGAGACTGTGTGCCAAACAAATGGTTAGAACAGTGTAGTGTTGTGATGAGTCTATTACACAACAGCACGTAGATATTTGAATAACCTACAAACAAACCGGTTAACTCATCTATACATTGGATTTGGACATGTGATTATTATTGTAGAATCCATACGCATGTAATATGCCAAGGCTGGGACACAGCTTTATAGCAGGGGTTTTCAAAGTGGGTGGCTGGGCACCCTGGGGTGCCGTGACAGCAGTCCAAGGGTGCCGCGAGATAATTTTGATAATATTTGAAATGTATTTGGACATTTTAAACTTTAAGTACAAAGTTATTTTCAGTACGTTCTAACCAAAATGGCTATGATCTAAACGTTTTCCTCTTAACATAATCGCTAAAATATGCTATAATTATAAGGTGCTGGGAGTGAAAATTATGAATATAATGTAGGGGTGCCTGAGATGAAAAAAAAAAAACGAATTATAGGGGTGCCCCGAGCCAAAAAGGTTTGGGAACCTCTGCTTTATAGACATATACAGTACAAAGTAACAAACTAAAACTCACAACAACAGTTGGCAGATGGATGTGGGTTGTTGTTCTTTTGTGCCACAGAACCTTTACACTTTGCCAAACTTGTAAACTTAATTCGCAGAGTCTGAGTCATTTTGATGTGGGGAAAAAATTACAAAGTTTCCCTTTTGATTCAAAAAAGAAAAGGGAAAAAGAAACCACTTCAGTCTTGAGTTTTCAGGTGCCCACCCTTCTTCCACTTACCCATATCAGTTAGTGATTTATGATTAACTCCATTATGAGAAGGCAATCCTTTACAGTTAAATATAGTAGAAAAAAGGGGAGGAGAAGTGGCTGCCGTTTAGCCTCGTGAACCAGCCTCAATTCAATTTACTCAGCTAACACCAGCCCCTTTTCTGTGTTTATTGTTCCTATAAAATATAATCTGGCTAACCAAGTCTAAAGGTAATTTCTTGTTAACATTTCACGCCCGAATCATCCAGTGGACGGCGTTAGGAGTTATCGGTCTCAACAGAGTAGTGTAGTCATGATTCTATTACACAACAGAGACTGTGTGCCAAACAAATGGTTAGAACAGTGTAGTGTTGTGATGAGTCTATTACACAACAGCACGTAGATATTTGAATAACCTACAAACAAACCGGTTAACTCATCTATACATTGGATTTGGACATGTGATTATTATTACTTACCCATGTCAGTTAGTGATTTATGATTAACTCCATTATGAGAAGGCAATCCTTTACAGTTAAATATAGTAGAAAAAAGGGGAGGAGAAGTGGCTGCCGTTTAGCCTCGTGAACCAGCCTCCCCCGAAAATCAAAATTAATTTGAATTAATTTAGATTCCCGGGGGAGGCTGGATCACAAGGCTAGCTGCCATTTGGAAAGTCCTGACCTTTTCACTTTCAGCAGGCATAGTACATGTACGGTATACCACAACCCCATATAATGAGTTTTTCTTTCTTTTTTTGAGACCCCTTCGCCGCATGCTTGTCAGGACCACATTTACATTGGCCCAAATATCACCTAATATGGTACTGCTGGGTTACGGGCTTCAATAATAGTAGCAAAATGTCAGCGTAGAGGATAGGTCTATACCTGCATACAATGTGTAACCTGATTATCCTCTGTTTCTTTAAGTATACAGCCTGCTCATTGTTTGATCAACACAACACACCTGACCATAGCGACCAACAGACGGCTAGCACACCTGAGCCACATCTACATTAGCAGTGGTGAGTCAGTCAGTCACACACACACACACACACACACGCACGCACGCACGCACGCACGCACGCACGCTCGCTCGCACGCACGCACGCACGCACGCACGCACGCACGCACGCACGCACGCACACACACACACACACACACAGGCCTATTATCATACGGTGACTGAAGGGCCATTTATAGTTACGTATGGTTGATTTTGTGTACGTTATTGGGTGAGAACTATGTACGTTAATTACGGCCCCATGCATAGTAGACATGCACGTTATTTATGTGCCGACCCGCTCTCCGCTCCAATTCTGCTCCCCTTTGGGCCGCGCGCCACATGAAGGTGGTTCTCACACGTGTAAAAAACCGAAGCATTTAGTCAAAATAATGTAGAACCACAGATTTTTGACCCGCCGTGATTTTTGGTACAGTATAAATAACAGTCTGGACTGGATCTGCTGTCTGTCGTCTGTCGGCAACATTTATCACGGTAAATGCAACTCCGCGAGGGTACACATTTAACCACATGGATGCGGCCCCGGAGTAGGCTAATTATAACAAAACACACGTACACACCCGCTCATATATTGAACATAATTCCCAAGTAATAAATGAGCCGCATCATCATCTCTTCTTGTGACTTGTGTGCCTCGCTGTCTGTGGCTGTGCTCAGCTGATGACTGTTGATGCGTGATGAGGAGTCGAGGCATCCTCTTCAGTGTTTGTGTAACAACCTTTTTTCCGTTTCTTGATAAAATATATTATTATGGGACACACAGTTTGAGAACCGCTGTTAGAGCAGAGTTAAAGTAATTTTCATCACTACTGCGCCTATGTTTTATAACGGTGGTCACTGCACCCATCTCGCTTTTGGAGGAGAGGCGACCCGAGTATAGTAGGCCTAGTGGTATTCGCGGTAAATGTAAAACTCCGCGAGGTACAGATTTAACCACATATATGGATCAGGACCCGGAGTGATTATAACAAAACACACCCGCATATAATTCCCAAGTATGATGAGCCGCTGCAGCTAATTAATCAGCTCTTCTTGTGTGCCTCGTCTTGTTGGCAGCTGTTGGTGGAGGATAGGCGGTGTGTGTGTGTGTGTGTGTGTCAAGCCGTCCTGTTGCGAGTTGCGACATTCCTTTTTTACCGTTTCTTGATACAATATATTTATCATTTGGACACATAGTTTGAGAACCGCTGTCATAGAGCAGAGGAAAAGTAATGTTCCTCACTACTGCGCCTATGTTTGACAACGGTGGCCGTGGGTACTTCTTGCTACGGATACATCTTGTACGTTGAGTCCGTCCAGTTGGGTGCTGTCCGTAAGCGTCCGTATACGGAGATAAATCATCCGGAGTGTTACGTACTGGGAGTCAAACCGGACCAAACGGAGTAAAGTTCTCTCCCCCTCCGTTTCTTGTGTATTCCTGCGGTCCTTATGTACTACTATGCATGGTACTTGACTGGGCTATGGCTCTTCTAATCTAAACCACTATGTACTGCGTCTGTGTATTCAGACATAGAGGCGGGTCCTTTTGAGTATAGATCCCTACATGATCCACACACAAAATACCAATTGTTTTATTTAACCAGTTCTTGTTTTTTAGTTTTTTTCTTATGAAACAAACAGAATGTTTCTAATGCACAATGAAGAGGAACTATACTGTACTTCTCCTTCCAGCCTCTATCTCTGTTCCCTTTTTTCTTGGGTTGTTTTTCATTAACAGTCAGGCGTGCAGTCACATGCACAATACCACAAACCTGTTGAATCATCAGAACAAACTTAGTCACATGAAAGAACATGATGACTCTTTAGTAAAGAGTTGGGTTGTGTAGTTACTAACTTGTTACCTTGCCCCTAACATGCAGTAGATATATTCAATAGTTACTCCATTGAATAGAAATGGACTTAGGCTACATTGCACAGTGAAACAGGTGTCAAGTCACACTATTAGCTCACAAACACAAACAAAGCAGATTATGTCACTGTTTACAATTACAAGCGTTTTATTTGTATTTCTTTTTTACCTCAATCTATTGTGCATCAAATACAGAAAATGTATGATGTACAAATTAAATATACATGAAATGTATGAGGACATACAGTCAGATATATGAGAAAGTAAAATAGTGCATGGAAAGAACAAACAAACAAAACAAGTAGAACGGGTTATGGTCAGAAGTGCAGCAGGTTAATATGGACATACATCAGGGCACTGTCTGTTCAGCACTCTGATGACCGTAGTCCCTGGATTCATTTATTTTTTCATTCAGCGAACCCCAGACCTTTATTGTTGGTTAATGTGCAAGGTACCTATAACTGATAAAGCTTCACATTTTGAGCAGCAAGAGAGTATCTGGCTAACCAAGTCTAAAGGTCATTTCTTGGCTGTTAACATTTCATGCCCCAAATCAAATTCCTTTTCTTTTTCCTTTTTTTCTTTCTTTCTTATTCTGCAGTCTGACAACTGTCATGGAAAACATTAACCTTACTTCAGTATAAAGGAAAGAATTTGAGCCTGCCCCATGCAGCCTTGTGATTGTCAGACATGTGTCTCTTTTATGTAAAACAAATAGCTGAAGGTGTGGTTAGTGGACAGAGGCATACATGGCTCAATTTAGAAATAGAACTTTATTCTGGCAGGCTACCAACAGGTGAGAACATGGCTTGCCTATTGTGAGTTGTAAATAGACCTGCACAGTGAGCAAATGTCCATCCAGTGAAAGGCTCATAGGAGTTATCGGTGTCAACAGAGTAGTGTTGTCATAATTTTATTACACAACAGAAACTGTGTCCCAAACAAATGGTTAGAACATTGTAGTCTTGTCATAATTCTATTACACAACAGCACGTATATATTTGAATAACCTACAAACAAACCGGTTAACTCCTCTATATTCTATACATGTATTTGTACATGTGATTATTAATGTAGAATACATATGCATGTAATATTCAGAGGCTGGGACATACAGTAACTCTATAGACATATACAAAGTAACAATTAAAACCCACAAGAACAGTTGGCAGATGGATGTGGGGAAAAAATGTTGATGTGGAGAAAGAAATTACAAAGTTTCCCTTTTGATTTAGCTGAAAAAGAAACCTCTTCAGTCTTGACTTAGTTAGTTAGACATTTATGATTAATGAGTAATTGAATGATTAATGACAACTCCATTATGAGAAGGCAATCCTTTACAGTTAAATATAGTAGGAAAAAAAGGCGGGGAGAAGTGGCTGCCGGTTAGCCTTGTGAACCAGCCTCCCCCGGAAATCTGAATTCATTTGAATGAATTTAAATTCCCGGGGGAGGCTGGTTCACGAGGTTAGCTGCTGGTTGAAAATTCCTGACCTTTTAACTTCGGCAGACATAGTATATACCACAACCCCATATTATGTTTTTTTTTTTTTTTTTTGAGACCCCTTCACCGCATGCTTGCCAGGACCACATTTACATTGGCCCAAATATCACCTAATATGGGGCTGCCGGGGTACAGGCTTTAATAATGGTAGCAAAATGTCAGCGTAGAGGATAGGTCTATACCTGCATACAATGCGTAACCTGATTGTCCTCTGTTTGTTTAAGTATACAGCCTGCTCATTGTTTGATCAACACAACACACCCGACCATAGCGACCAACAGACGGCTAGCACACCTGAGCCACATCTACATTAGCAGTGGTGAGTCAGACAGACACACACACACACACACACACACACACACACACACACACACACACACACACACACACACACACACACTGTTACGGTCACTAAACCCTCGAACACCAGTGGCCATAACATAATGAAAGGACAGAGTCAAGTCTCAAAATGCATTGCATTTTATTATAAATTCTCAATACATACATTAAATGGTTCCTTTAGCAACAAGATACTAATATACAAGTAAGGGAGAAAGTGGAGAACCAAAACTGAGACTTAACTAAATCCTATCGAGTCTGGTGGGCCAATCACTATGTAGCCTCGGAAACCCAGACTTCTTTTGGTGATCGGAAGAAAAAGAAGTCTGGGCAAACCCCCCTATAACTGTGCTGGCTCATGACATTTTAATTGTATAAATAAATGTAGCCGTTCAGATATCTTATTTTACATCGGTATTGTTCATGTGAACTGGTTTGTTTAGGCTTATCCATTATAATGATAAAATCACTATGATTTATCAGTCGTTTTCCACCAAGGATCACTTCCTCATTTACTCAAAGTAGACAGCAGGGGGAGTCATGTCCCTCCTCATTTACTCAAAGCAGACAGCAGCAGGAGTCATGTACCCCTCTGTGTCATTTAGAGACGTCGGAGGACGCGGCGAGATCCGCCGGCCAACAAATAATGCCTGCGTTCCCTCAGAGTGATCACTATGTGACCGCCGTCCCACCAGACTCCCATAATCTACCAAATCAAAGTAATAGAAACTAAACTAAACAGATAGAAATAGAAACTAAACAAAGTAATAGAAACTAAACTAACCAGAAAGGAAAACGCCAAACCATACTTACGGCCAAGCCCATCATAAATGAACTATAAGCAATATACAAAAGTACACTAAGGAATCATGTTGTTGGTGTTCACTGCTGGAGTGCTGGGGAGATTCCTTGAGGGCTGGAAATCAGCTCCTCTATAGCCTGGGGCCTGAGACAGGGAGGGGCAGCCAGCAACCTCATGTGAGTGGCAGGTTTGTCTAGACAAGCAGGCAAGGCAGTGTAGACACCAGACCAGAAGACACATACACATTAGTGAACACATAGTAACCATCTGAGGAGTAAGGAGTGCATAATGTGCAGGCACATAACACACACACACACACACACACACACACACACACACACACACACACACACACACACACACACACACACACACACACACACACACACACACACACACACACACACACACACACACACACACAGCCTTTGTATTTAATTTGTATTAGAAAGGAATGTTGATATCATGTGAACAATTAAAGGTCAAATACAGTCTACCTGATCCTGAACGGTTGATACAGTTAAGAAATTGTATTAAAACAGTGGTTCAGAAACAAAATCAGAATATCAGAAGACAGGGATTCAGGAATAATTTCATAAGGTGTGGAAATCTCAAGTTGGTGCTGCAAAGTTGTATGAACACACAAGAGGGATACAGGCTCCACGGTTTGAGGGTCTTAAATTATGCTGGGAGAAGGATTTAGGCTTTACAGATAACGTATGGCAAGACATCATTGTCACAATCATGAACTAATAAATATATGTTATTGGACTCCATCATGTAAGATGGCTAAACTAAAGTTGAGCAACACTGACCTCTGCTGGCGAGAAGCAGCTTGGCACATTTATTCATGTTCTATGAGTGTGAGAAGTCCCTTCTGGGATGAAATGACCCTTTATTTAAGTAAAGTGCTGGAAGAGTCAATATAGGCTATAAAAACATCCTGCTTCATGCATGACTGGAATCCTTCCAAAAGATTATGGTACCATATGGTCCTCATAACTGGATGTAGAATAGGTTTTAAGACAATGGAAGTCAGCTGATGTAAAAAATAGTGTCTTATGAACAGGTGGTATATAATATAACGGGACAATAAAAGTTGTTTTTACAAATATGGGGCGCCTTCCTTAAGTTGTGTAGAGGATACAGGTCCCTTGCAGGTTTCAGCACCATGCATCTTTCTTTCCCCCCCCTTTTTTTTAAGAAGGGAAAATAGAAATGTATAAAAAAGAAAGGAAATGTACTGTAACGACATGCAGTCAGATTAATAGAATATGTACAGACATCAGGGCTCAGTGGATGTTCAGCAGTCTGATGACCTGATGATTTGTTTGACCAAAATACAGGAATACAGGGACTATGGATGAAAATGTGTCACTCTGAAAACCCCAGCACATTTACAGTGTTAATGATGTGCACAGTTCCTGTAAAAAAAAGAAATAACTGCTATCTGGCTAACCAAGTCTAAAGATCACTAGGCTGTTAACATTTCACACCCCAACATCTAATCCCTTCTCTTTTATTGTGCAGTCTGACAACAGAAACTGTGCGCCAAACAAAGAGCGCTTAGATATTTTAACCTGTTAACTCTCACATGTAGGCCTACATGGAACTACTATTATTGTAGAATCTGTATAAGCATGTAATTTACACGCTGTTGACATCTAACCAATAAAACCCACATCCCTCAGCTAACAGTTGACAGATAGATGTGGGTTGTTCCTCTTTAATGCCAGAGAACCTTTCCACCAACCAACACCTTTGGCCAAACTTAAGCTTCATTCTGATACGCTGAGTCATTTTGGTTTGATTAAGTAGAAAAAGCAACCGCTTATTTATTTGTTTGTATTTTGCCTATCTATCTATTTCATATTTAGAATATATAATATATATCAAATTTATATAACATGTTTTAATTTGTCCACTCATGCTTTATATTTTTGATTAATTTTAACAGACCCTTTCCTATACAAACCCATTTGTAACTTCAAACTTCTTTTTAACTGTGCTGAATTGTGCTGAATTGTGCCGTAAATTTCGTAATTTGCGCTGGTATTATTTCTGCAATGGCACCACCCGTGATTAATAAAGTTACTATCTTCGTTTCTTACGTCTAAACAACAAGTTTTCAAGTAGTAGTTAAAAGCATATAGTATCAAAAATGGAAATACTCAAGTAAAGTACCTCAAAATGTACCTCAAATCAGTATAATGCAAGAGTAAATGTACTTAGTTATACTTTACACCTCTGCTGATAACCAAAAGCAACAGTATATAGGCCTGCTGAAATGTTCCAAAGTAGCGGGTGAAATTGTTTAAAGGGATATTCCACTTTCAAAAAAACTCTGCCTTGCATGGGTCTGCCTCCCCAGGCCCAGGGCCTCTCCCCACACACACACATTGTAACTTCAAACTCCATTTTAACCATGATAGAATCATTAAAAACACCCATTATTTTTTCTGGTGACTCATACTACCCTCCTAATACGTGAGCAGCCCGTGTTTTTTCAATAACCTTTTCCATTTATTTTTTATAATTTTGTTTTGTATTACATTTTTCTCATTTCCCCAAAGAATTATTAAAAATAAATGAAAAAGGTTATTGAGAAAACACAAGCCTGCTCACGTATTAGGAGGGTATGAGTCACCAGAAAAAAATAATGGGTGTTTTTAATGAATCTATCATGGTTAAAATGAAGTTTGAAGTTACAATGGGTGTGTGTGGGGAGAGGCCCTGAGCCTGCGGAGCCTGATAACATTTACATCAAATATCTAAATATTGAATGAAGTAAATTAAAAACTGTCCAGGGTGTTCATAAAAGCCCTTTAATGCAAACTTCCTTTACAATGGCTACAATGGCTTGTACGTGTACAGTATACTGTACAGAAAATGGTATCTGTAACATCCACATAAGAGTGGACAGGTCTGTGTAAAGATAATAACATGTTATTGTCAGAAGTGCAGCATGTCGTCAGGGTTCGGTGCCTGCTCATTCTGATTCAAACTGTGTTTGTTTCTGTGTGGAGTTTGCAACTAACTTACATCATCACTAACATGAAACACCATGAAAACATTACATGGGCCAACCGAGCAACAGAGCCACTACATTGCCACTACATTGAGTGACGGCCACTTATATAATAATAATAATAATAAACTTTATTTATAAAGCGGTTTTCAAAACTTTGTTACAAAGTGCTTTACAGTGGCAAATAAACATGAAAAATCATAAAATCAATAAAAGTATAATAAAAAACAATAGACAATTGATCTAAAAGAAGGCCTTGGTGTAGAGGTAGGTTTTTAGAAGTGTTTTAAAGGATGTTACTGAGTTTGTGTGTGTCCCTCAGTTCCTGGGGTAGGGCATTCCAGAGGCGAGGTGCCTGGGCTGTAAAGGCCCGATCACCCCTGGTGACAAGTTTGGCTGTGAATGGAGTCCGGAGACCCCTATTTGCAGACCTGAGAGTGCACACAGGCTCATATGGTTCCAACATGTCTAAAATATAACTGGGGGCCAGACCTCGCAGGGCTTTAAAAGCTGTAACTAAAAATCTTAAAATCAATTCTAAAACTCACTGGCAGCCAGTGAAGTGAATATGACGGCACATCGTCACATAGCCTACATACAGTATGATATGATTTGACAACAATCAACCATGAATGGATTAGGAGAAATACCAACACTAAGCTCACTGCTGCATATATATATTACCACTGCTTTGGAAAAAAAAAAAAAAAAAAAAAGAAAGAAAGAAAAACAAAAATAATATTAAAATTAATATTGGCGAATACTCGACTTTGATGTACAGTATTCAAATAGTGATTTGGTATTTGAATAGTCAAATACTCGAATATTCTGTGAATGCCCTAGTGCCTAGTCCAAAACATTGTGATGTGTAGCTCTGTGCTCAGAAATAAGTTTAGCTCCTTCCTCTCTGTTTTCGTTATCATAATTATGTTATCAAGATCTTTGTGGGGCATCATCGTGTTATACACTCTACACTACAATATATTACACTATAGGATGACTTGCCATGGAAACTGTAAACAACCCAACCACCTGGATGTGGACTGTCCATTTTAGAATGTTGCATCCACAGTTTGGGATTTGGGGGATTCTGGCAGGGCTGTCATGATTATGAAGATGACTATTGATTGTCTCCGCCAGGCCGAAGGCATGGGGAGACTATGTTTTACACTGTGTCCATCCATCCGGGTGTCCGTGCGTCCGTCCGTCCGTCCGTCCGTCTGTTACCAGCTAATCTCCGGCACCGTTGCCCCGGTCGCTGCCAAACTGCACACACACTCCCTGGATGCCAACTCAGAACCTCTGCTTGGAAGAGCTAGTTGTCTCTCAAATAATTGATATTAGCGAACATTATGAATAAAAACAATATTTCTGTTTGGCTTTTCGGCTTCTTAAACATAAATAGCTCAAACCTGTGTCACAACTTTTGCTATTTCCACATTTCTTTTGTAAATATATGAAATGTTTTCAACATGGAAATGATTATGATGATTATGCAAAAAGATATTATGATTAGGTGACTCGCAGGGACGGACTGGGACTTAAATTCGGCCCTGGCATCTTAGCCCAGACCGGCCCCCACAACCAGCGCACGCGCAGATACTCTACCAACTCATCGGGTCGAGGCACATATAAATACAACTTTTACAGAACAACATAAATGATAACTACACAACCCACAGACAACTACACAATCCATAAATTGTATACCAGATGATTAAAGTAAAATGGGGCTTAAAAGCAGTGAATCAATGAATGAGAATAGTATAGTATCTGCATAGTTGCAACAGCAACACGCAGAGGACAGTTTACAGTTTTATATTTGATTAATTGTGTTCATAGATAGAACTAAAGCAGCAAGCATTTCTGAACCATTTTGCTGATATAAACCTTTTTCCTTTTTATTTTTTATTATATGTATATTTACTCATATACTGTACTTGAGTTATTTGTACTTTAAATGAGGTATTTCCAATTTCCAATACTTTTACTCCACTACATCTCGGCTCCAAATATTATACTTTTACTACACTATAATTATTTGAATACTTTAGTTAGGCTACTATTTACATAATTATATTTATATAATTATTACAAAAACATAAACAACTTCAGCCCTACACAGCCTACATTTTGGCCTTTTGATGTGGTTGCAATGTGTTGTGTTGCAACACATTGCAAGCTTGTAGATCTGCCATTTTCAAACGATTTGTGTATATTTGAAAACTTGAAATGGGATTCTGCATAATGAGTACTTTTACTTTTGTACTTTAAGCAGCCTACATTTTGATTACTATTTGTAACAGTATTTCTACATCGCAGTGTTGACAATTTTACTTAAGTAAAACACTTGAGTACAGGTACTTTTTTCCACCACTGGTTGCGATATGATCATCACGAGACGAGTTCCACTGCCATGCTTGTGTTGTTGTTGTTGTTGTTGTTGTTGTTGCTTAGCAAATCACTTCCTCCTTCACGTGATGTTGGCAAATGGCAAATGACAACTTAGCAAGCTTTCCTAAAGTAGGCTTTGAACTGATCATCCTCCTACTTCTAAATTTTTGCTTTCTGACTCTCTCTCTCACACAATCCACACACGCAACATACGTTCAGTGAGTCTCTCTCTCCTCTGTTTCAGCCGGCCCGGTGCAACAAAAGGATTAGCCATTTCACATGAGTGACATACCAGTGGGCCAATTATATTAGATATTATTTTTTTGGGCCGCCCACTTGGAGATGCATTACCATAATAACCAGAGTGGCCGCACTGCCAGAAATTAGTTACCGTAATTATTCTAATGTGTATATTACCGAGAAGGCCAGCCCCCCCTGGTGACTTGTTGCCTTCAAATCTTGATCAGAGCAATGGTCACTGAGTTATGGTGAACAAAATAAGGTCTACATTTGAAATGTTAGACTGCTGTAACACTGTTGTAGTGCCCTATATGTGTGTCATTTTTAAATGTATTTAGTAGATATAATACTACTTGGGGTTATGCTAACTAAACAATGTTTCTCTGACAGGAATGGCTTACCTCAGGATTGTATTGTTGGGAAAGTGGAATTCTGGAAAGAGTTCAGCAGGAAACACCATTCTGGGAGGAAGTGGTTTTAAAGTTCATCAGTTAGGTCAGAGGTCAGTACAGTGTGAGGTCAGACATGGTGAAGTAGCAGGGAGACGTCTGACAGTGGTGGACTCCCCAGGCTGGTACTACAGCTCACTGCTCACCCCAGAGATGGAAAAACTGGAGATCCAGAACAGTGTGTGTCTCTGTCCTCCTGGACCACATGCTGCACTTCTGACGGTTCCTCTTCATGAAGAATTCACCAAAGCAGAGAGAGTTGCAGTAGAGGAACACATGTCACTTCTGCCACAGAGTGTGTGGAGTCACACTATGGTATTGTTCACCTATGGAGACCATCAGGGAAAAAGAAGCACTGAGCAGCACATTATGGCTGGAGGGGAAGACCTCATCTGGCTTGTTGACAAATGTGAGAACAGGTTCCATGTCTTCAACAATGACAAGAGAGATGACACTCAGGTCACACAACTGCTGGAGAAGATAGACCACATGGTGGCAGGAAACAGAGGTGGTCACTATGAAGTTGATGGAGATGTTGCAGAGAACTTGTCAGAGAGGAAGAGGAACATAGAAGAACATGTCTACACATTCATGACCAAGACACAAATACAGAGTTCTGCTCTGAAAGCTCTGTTTGAAGGTACATAAAATCTGTCTGTCTGTCTGTCTGTCTGTCTGTCTGTCTGTCTGTCTGTCTGTCTGTCTTTTCTTGTGAACAGTATCTTACTGTTGCTTGTTAATCCATAACCCAGGTTCATTATTAAGTGTGCCTGCCATGCAATGCAATGGCAAAACACTTATTGTAATCCGCCATACTTAAGTCGGTCGGTCGGTCATGTTCTTGCAAATTTCTGCACGTAAACTGCCGCACAATTTATGCCACCAACGCAATATATACATCAAAACGTGCGGCTCGGCCGGGAATAGGTTGTTATTACTTTTCTTTCCGATCCGCGTTACCATAGCGACGTAATTTGCAAAAAACGACGCCCAAAAACCCCATTGACTTAGAATGGGGGAGATTTCGGCACGTAATAACAGCCGCAAGATTTATGCCACCCCCGCAATATATACATCAAAATGTGCGGCTCGGCCGGGAATGGTGTGCTATTACTTTTCTTTCCGATCCGCGTTACCATGGCAACGTAATTTGTAAAAAACTACACTCAAAAAACCCCATTGACTTTGAATGGGGGACTCTGAAAAAAACCCAGAAACTTTGGCCCCACATTACTCTGACATACTTTTGCCTAGCAACGTCACTTAAACTTTAAAATGCACACACAACTTTGGTCTTTTTCCGGCCAATAGGGATGAGCTGTAATTGATTAAGCCCCGCCCCCTCTGTAACAGGAAGTGCCCTTCGCCAAACAGAAAGTGCCTCTTTAACTCGTGAACCGTTTGTCGTACAGACACGTGGGTGGTGTCATATGACTTGATTAAGAGTCCTTAACCTTAATTGGGGCCTATTTCTCTAAACAGGAAGTGCCCCTCACCAAACAGGAAGTGACCCTTTATCTCGTGATCCGTTTGTCGTACAGACTCGTGGATGGCGTCAAATGACTTGATTAAGAGTCCTTGACCTTAATTGGGGCCTATTTCGCCAAACAGGAAGTGCCCCTCACCAAACAGGAAGTGACCCTTTATCTTGTGAACCGTCTGTCGTACAGACGCCTGGGTGGCGTCAAATGACCTGATTAAGAGTCCTTGACCTTAATTGGAGCCTTTTTTCGCCAAACAGGAAGTGCCCCTCACCAAACAGGAAGTGACCCTTTATCTCGTGAACCGTCTGTCGTACAGACGCGTGGGTGGCGCCATATGACTTGATTAAGAGTCCTTGACCTTATTTGGGGCCTATTTCACCAAACAGGAAGTTCCCCTCACCAAACAGGAAGTGACCCTATATCTCGTGAACCGTCTGTCGTACAGACGCGTGGGTGGCGCCATATGACTTGATTTAGAGTCCTTAACCTTAATTGGGGCCTATTTCGCCAAACAGGAAGTTCCCCTCACAAAACAGGAAGTGACCCTTTATCTCGTGAACCGTCTGTCGTACAGACGCGTGGGTGGCCCCATATGACTTGATTAAGAGTCCTTAACCTTAATTGGGGCCTATTTCGCCAAACAGGAATTGCCCCTCACCAAACAGGAAGTGACCTTATATCTCATGAACCGTCTGTCGTACAGACGCGTGGGTGGCCCCATATGACTTGATTAAGAGTCCTTAACCTTAATTGGGGCCTATTTCGCCAAACAGGAATTGCCCCTCACCAAGTCGTACAGACATGTGGGTGGTGTCATATGAAAAACGATAATGTTAAAGCTTATGCAAAACACGCCAATGTTAAAAAATGTAACACTAATGCTAACACCAACCGCTACACAAGCTTGCACAGACTTAGCGAGCTGCAGGCACACTTAAAATTTCTTAAAAATGTTCTTTTCTAGTAATAATAATAATCTTCCCACAAATTTCAGCACGTAATAACTGCCGCACGATTTACGCCACCGCCGCAATATATACATCAAAACGTGCGGCTCGGCCGGGAATGGTGTGCTATTACTTTTCTTTCCGATCCGCGTTACCATTGCGACGTAATTCGCAAAAAACGACGTACAAAAACCCCATTGACTTAAAATGGGGGAAATTTCGGCACGTAATAACTGTCGCACGATTTACGTCACCACCGCAATATATACATCAAAATGTGCGGCTCGGCCGGGATTGGTGTGCTATTACTTTTCTTTCCGATCCGTGTTACCATGGCAACGTAATTCGTTAAAAACTACGCGCAAAAACCCCCATTGACTTTGAATGGGGGAAACTTTGAAACTTTGGCGCCACATTACTCTGACATACTTTTGCCTAGCAACGTCATTAAGTGTGCCTGCCATGCAACGCAATGGCAAAACACTTATTGTAATCCGCCATACTTAATTAATGATAATAATAATGATCCCACAAATTTGGTGCGGTAATAACTGCCGCACAATTTACGCCACCGCCGCAATATATACATCAAAACGTGCGGCTCGGCCGGGAATGGTGTGCTATTACTTTTCTTTCCGATCCGTGTTACCATGGTGACGTAATTCGCAAAAAACTACGCCCAAAAACCCCATTGACTTTGAATGGGGGACTCAGAAACTTTGGCGCCACATAACTCTGCCATACTTTTGCCTAGCAACGTCATTTAAAATGTAAAATGCTCACACAACTTTGGTCTTTTTCCGACCAATAGGGATGAGCTGTAATTGATTAAGCCCCGCCCCCTCTGTATTCCTATTGGCTGGGCTTCAACAGCCAATACTCCAGTTCACAGCATGGTACTGTCTTGAAACTTGGTGTCTGGACTTAAACGGCCAATAGGGACGTATTACTTAAGCCCCGCCCCTATTAAGCCCCACCCCTATCTTCCTATTGGCTGAGCTTTAAACGGCTATATCTCCAGTTTGCAGCATGGTACTCGAAACTTGCTGTGTGTACTTAGATGGCCAATAGGAATGAGCTATAATTGTTTAAGCCCCGCCCCCTCTGTCTTCCAATTGGCTGGGCTTTAAACAGCCATAACTCCACTTCCCAACACATTACTGGTCTCAAACTCAGTGGGTGGTCCCACAGTCCCAACCGCTACACAAGGTTGCACACAAATAGCGAGCTGCAGGCACACTTCAAATTTCTTAGAAATTTTCTTTTCTAGTTTAAACTTTAAAATGCACACACAACTTTGGTCTTTTTTCGGTCAATAGGGATGAGCTGTAATTGATTAAGCCCCGCCCCCTCTGTAACAGGAAGTGCCATTCGCCAAACAAGAATGTGCCTCTATATCTCATGAACCGTTTGTCGTACAGACGCATGGGTGGTGTCATATGACTTGATTAAGAGTCCTTAACAGGAAGTGCCCTTCGCCAAACAGGAAGTGCCTCTATATCTCATGAACCGTTTGTCGTACAGACGCGTGGGTGGCGTCATATGGCTTGATTAAGAGTCCTTAACCTTAATTGGTGCTTCCTTCGCCAAACAGGAAGTGCCCTTCGCCAAACAGGAAGTGCCTCTATATCTCATGAACCGTTTGTCGTACAGTCGATAATGTTAAAGCTACTGCAAAAAATGCTAATGTTAAAAAATCTAACGCTAATCTAACACTATGCTAACACAAACACCAACCACTACACAAGGTTGCACACACTTAGCGAGCTGCAGGCACACTTAAAATGTCTTAGAAATGTTCTTTTCTAGTTATTATTATTATTATATGTATTTGATATTAATTATATCTATTAATATCAAATATCTAAATACTGAATCAAGCAACTTAATAACTTGTCTGGTGTGTTCACAAAAGCTAGAGTAGATGTTAAAAGGGAAATAAAAAGGGAAATAAACCTTAAATTACAATTTTGAAGATTTACTTTACTTGAGTATTTCCTTGTACATTATACTTCTACTCCACTACATCTAAAACTGACATATATATGACAGCTATATATTGTATATATTGTTAATAATTAATCAAATTATTAACCTAAAATCTTGGAAAACAATTCACATCTATAAGCTCACAACATGTCACATTGCAATTTTGCATTGCATTGCAAAGCTTGTAGATCTGCTATTTTTGACAGTCAAAATATAAAATAGGGCTTAAGTCGTTAATGATCAATAATTATAGTCCAATAACATGTAAAGGGCATTCTGTATAATGTGTGTGTGTGTGTGTGTGTGTGTGTGTGTGTGTGTGTGTGTGTGTGTGTGTGTGTGTGTGTGCGTGTGCGCACGCGTGCGTGCGTGTGTGAAAAATAAACATGAATCTAACATTATCAGCAGCAAAGATCATTTGTAAACAAGCTAAATAATAATGTACACAACAATGATGATAGTGCTGTCAGTCAAAAAATCTATAAAGCCATCAAAGCTGCACTTAAAATGTACTAATACTTCCAAGCTAGTCACAATTCTCTCTAAGATACATTTATAAATCCACATATTTAATTGCAACACTATAGATAATAATATTAGAAACTAATAGAAAGGTGCAACATTTTACATCTACAGGGATAAATAAATACATTGTCAACAAAATTGGTCGCATGAGAACATAAGGTATACCAGATGAGCAAGGCATTACTACTACAGCTCTGTGGTCAGTTCAGTCCGAAGTTTTTATCATCATTCCCACAGATGAATCTGTGAATCAAGGTTTTAAATAGTGAGATCCGTGTTGATTGAACTAATGTTGAGTTTGTGTCTGTCAGGTGAACATCAGAGTCTATCAGATGTGAACCTGATGTTGGTTGGTGGAGACGAGTCTGTAAGAAGAACTGCTGGAAATCTTATTCTGCAGAATATAGAGTTCAAGGTGAGTAAGTCATATTATATTAATTGGATGTTATAATGATTACAGATCTAATATCTATGTTTTCTGATGTATCTGCTGTCATGAAGGGATACATGTTGTCATAAAAAAACTCCCTTATAGTAAGGGGAACATAAGAAAATCTGCAAAGTAAATCGTTACCAAGACATTTCTTCACCAATATGTTTCTAAAGGTGTGTAATAATACTGTATGTACTATAAGGTTGAAATTCAACTCCTGGGGGAAACCTCAAAAACCTGTTTGTGTCCCATTAACTTTACTATACAGGAAAAAAATACAAAAAATAAATATGCTTTAAGTAGCATGTGAGGGGTCAAACTATGGGTTTTTCATGATGCTGAATCCATTGCAAGCATTTGTTTTGCACGAAAAACATTCTGTGGGCTACAAATGAAATGGCCCCTACAAAACGGTGTAGTGATGATTCATCACTAAATCATCGGTTTGTGGATCTGTTTTTAGCCCAAGGAATGTTTTTCATCCAAAACAAATGCTTGCAATGGATTCAGCATCATGAAAAAACCCTAGTTTGACCCCTCACATGCTACTTAAGGCATATTTATTTTGTTCTATTTTTTTCCTGTATAGTAAATTAATGGGATACAAACACAAATCCGTTTTTTATGAGGTTTCCCCCAGGAGTTGAATTTCAACCTTTTAGTACATATTATTACACACCTTTAGAAACACATTGGTGAAGAAATTTCTTGGTAACGATTTACTTCGCAGATTGGTCAAATATCTTATAAAATCCCCTTACTATTACCTTTACATGGAATAGAATTTCAACACTTTGGGTGCTCAGTACACAGCTATATTTCCTGACCATCCAATACAACTAGTAGTCATAACTCGCGATTAGAATGAACCAATATAGAATGAACCAATACAGAATTAATGAAACAATATATTTTATTATTGTAACATGAGAATAATTGCAAGTGTATATGTAATATTTAATCTTGGCGTTCAGGCTCTGCTACTCTTTTTCTCCCTGCTCAGCACAATTAGAAAACCATCATTAACCATTAAGAGCAGGGAGATCTATATATAAATATATATATAATAACAACCTCCCCATGGGGAACAGAATTAATAGCAGAGCCCACTGGTGGTGCTGGGGTGGCGGTGGGAGCAAACAAAGCCTCACAAACCAGAGGCATGCTCAGAGGAACGCAGGATGAGCACAGGCTCAGGTGACCTTAAATACCCACCTAATTGGTCAGCTGATTGCCGCGTCACAGAATGACGTGTGGGTCTTGCTCAATACTGAACACACCCACATAGGGCAGCACAGTGTGAACTTCTAATCTAATTTAAGTGTATCTGCCAGAACTCACCTCGCAGGCTACGGTATCATTAGTAGCATGGTAGTCTAGACCAGAGTGGCTAAACGACCTAATGATAGTGACAGTGTACTGAAAAGGACAGATCTACAAATCAAAAATGTGTTGCATCACGACACGCTGTGAATTGGTACTGGCACAGTTCTTGGGCCCTAAGAATTCCTTGCATTTCAATAGAGCGCCGCCCTGGTTGGTCCATTGGTTGGAGAGCAGTCTGGGAGGAGCACAGTTGGAAATCCCATTCAAGTGAATCGACCTACTTACTGCAAGGTGAGTAGGCCTAATAGTAGCGGTACACAGTATCTCTAAAGTCATGTCATCAACATGGATCTGTCCCATTTCCAATATTCCCTCCTGACTACAATTCACCAATCACAACTCCGCCCCTCCAAACGCTGTCTCCGCCTATGGACTGTATTGTCCTAAACGACAATAACCCATGACTACAAACACCTTATTTGTTATTGTGACCTGGTGCAGCTTTGCATTTACTCTTAATTTTACCCGACAACGCCACCTCTATTAACTCGGATCACAAAGCCCTGCAGCCGACAACACCCAGCGATTGTGTTTGTGCTGCCAGCTGAGCATTAAAATACTAACCCCATAGAGTATATGACTAACCCTCATTGAATGGAATGCGGATTATGTTAAATAGCAACTGATTAAGTAATGTACATCTGTGAATGTCTGAATGAACAGGGGTAGCGACGCAAAGTGTTGTATTTCAACTCTGCTTTCGACTGCAGGCTGTGGGCAGGGGAATCACAAGGGGGGGAAAAGTGGGACTGACTTACCAGGGCCCAAGGTGGAAGGGCCTTAATTATTTTAGACTTTATCTATTGAAAAATAGCAGATATACAAGCTAAGCTCACAGCGTGGCACCAAGTGCCGCGCTGCAAGCTTGTAGAGTTGCTATTTTTGAAATCCCATGATGAAGAACATTCATGTGGGCCCACAGCGAATCCTTGTACCCAGGGCCCAGAATTTGGTGCGACACCCTTGCCTCTCCCTCTCCGGCTCGGCAGCTAAACTTGTCAGGAATCGCAAACATTTCACACCAGAGATATCAAATGTTATAGATTTATAAGCAATCGGCATGATAAGAAACATGTAGCCTACATTTGAAGCAGTTTATTCTGGTTGGTTGTTTGTGTAATGGAGAGTAATAGCCTCTAAACAAATCAGTGAAAACGGCTCTGTAGGTCCAGCAGACAGGCGATTTCCTCATTCTGCTGCTGCGTTCTTATATATTCCTTTGTCGTATTGTTTTAAAAGTTTAAAGGTCTACATATTTTTCCAGTGCATATCCAGGCCTTGTTGACGGATTGGACGAGATTTCGAAGCTCTGGGTCCAAAACGGAATTAATATTTAATGTGTAAAATCCGCTGTATGTCCATTCAAGTGAATGGTGCGGCTGTGATTCTGGTCGGAGGTCTAGGCGGAGAGATTGATCCATTACCTTCTAAAGTTTGTGTATGCGACGGACGCTTATCTCCCGATTAGGGAATCTTACTGGTCTTTATTGCAGTAATGTGCTTATCCCCAGTCCTAGTGTTGACCTTAAATCTAGGACAGAATGACAGAATGAAGGTTTTGATAGGTATGACTAACATACTGAACACCCCACATATTCCAGACTAAACTGACAGAATGTGTCAGACAACATAGCTGTGTTGCTGGAAGAAAGGTGAGTGTGGTGATCTGTCCAGATTGGTCGACTACACCTCCATCACAGAAGACCAAAGACATCCTTCAACAGGGTCTGACTTTGTGTCCTCTTGGACCCCACGCTGTCCTGGTGAATGTTCCTGTCTGGTCCAGTTTCTCTGAAGCTGACAGGAGATCAGTGGAGGAACACATGGAGCTGCTGGGGTACAACGTCTGGAGACACGCTCTGGTCCTGTTCACACAGGGATGGTGGCTGGGAGAGAGACGTGTTGAGGAGTACATCGAGTCTGAAGGAGAACCTCTGAGGTGGCTCCTGGAGAAATGTGGCTACAGGTACCATGTTCTCCAGTTCTACAATGTGGATAGTTCAGAAGTAACAGAGCTGATGGAGAAAATCGACGACATGGTGACAAGGAACAGCGGACTCTTTGGACCTTTAGAGTCAAGAGAGGACAGGTCTGTCAGAGACACAGGACATGAAACAAGATTGAACAGAAAGTCAGCATTCACTGCTGAAGAATGGAACAGACGAGAAAAAGAATGGAAGACAAAGGAGGAGAAGAGAGAGAGGGAATGGAGGAGGAGAGAGGAGGTGCTGATAGACAGGATGTTGAAGTTTGTGGCAACTGAGCCAGAAGTACCAACCCTGCCAGCTGTCAGGAGAACAAGGAGCATGTTGTGGTCTCCTCCAAGTAGTGAGTATCAGTGTAATTGATAAACCCAGTAATATGGATAAAATGAACTCATTATAAAATGTAACTATTAATGTAATTTTCATTGGTAATGTCTCCGATAACTATTATTAAAATAACGATCACTTTTAATGTCTTGTTCTTTGTTGTCTTCTGTTCCAGTGAGTGGTGGAACACCTTCAGAAGCACGAAGTTCATACCCCTGGTCACCTAACAAGATTTATGATTGGCTGCTGGAGAGACATCCTGGAACAATAGCATCATCTTCAGGATATGACACCACGAGTGAAGTTCTCAGCCTGGCAGACATTGAGGGGATGAGCCTGACAGATGAAGATGGTGGATGCCAACCGCCGCAAAACAACAAAAAGAAGAAGTAGAGATGAAGATGATTCTTCATTCACACTGGATGCTTAAATCTGTACATAACCATTTTAAATAAACTTTTTAGAAAAGTGTTCAAGCTGAAAAGATGCTCTGGTCATGTGATTAGATGTCATTCTGGGATTAGCTTTTATTGAAGGTTCAAGGTTGTGCTTTATTGTTATAGCTTGTGTACACAGTAAGAGTAAAACTTATTTGGTTTGACAAGCAGCAGCATAAATAATAACAGAATAATATTAAATAGATTTAAAGAAGAGAGAGTGCAAAAAAGAGCAAAGAAAAAAAGGGCATCATCAAATGTGCATATCATCTTAGTAGGCCTATATTGTGTGTATATATATATATATATACAGACGGACAGACGCCATTTGTATTGGGATGAAAACAACATGGCTTTCATGATATTGTATGACGTTGCAAGATGATAAGATAAGATAAGTGTTGATGTAGAACCTTCTTCCAACTCAACAGTGATGTACACCATTTCAACACAAGACAGGCAAATCATCTACATCTTCCAAAGTTTCGTACCAGTCTATGTCAGTTTTCCATCAGGTTCAGGGGGGCAAAGCTATGGAACAGTCATATTGCAATTTCATCAAAGTCTACTTCACTCAATCAATTCAAATATAAGCTTAGAACCCACTTGATGAAATAAAGTCTCAGTCTCCACACCCACATACACTTGCACCCACACCCACACCATTTTCTTTATTTTTTTTAATATACTTTTCATACTGTATATTCATTTATTGTATTATTTTATGTCGCTATGTTATGTTATTTTATTTTATTTTATTTCTATGATTATTTAGTACTATGCTGTAAAATGAGGTGAGATTACTTCATAAACCCAACTGGGTTTTTTTAAATCTTACCTGCACAACCCAAGTCAATATAAATTGTTTCAAATGTGTTGTTTTTTTAAAAATGTGCAAATAAAAAAATAAAAAATAATAAAAAAATAAGATAAGATGTATGCAGGTGTATGCAGCACCACACACCCACTTAATGTTAGGTGTTTAATGACATGGATCTGTCCGATTCTCCATATTCCATCCTGATTGACTAAAACTGTCTTCCAAAGTTTGCAGGATTGGTCCTTTTTTAATAAAATGCCTGAAATCATGAACGCAGTGTGCAATTTTGGTTGAGGAATAAACGAGGAATAAACGCCACTTAAAAAAATCAAATCAGCCTCATGGTGTGCAATTCATATTTTTACCTATAATTCCACTGATCAGTGTACAACTTAGTAGATGCATTCCCTAGAGGCCAAGGAAAAACCTTTGCCCTGCATTTTTCATATCTGCCTTTTATAGCGCCACCTGGAGGCCAACAAAACTTTTTTATTCCTATTATTCCTTGAGATGTTATCCAAAGATCATGCAAATCAGTACACAGTATCTCTATAGTCATGTGATCAAGACAGATCTGTCTGATATTTCACATTCCATCCTAATTGGCTAATATTGGCTTCCAAACTTTGCAAGATTGGTCCATTTTGAACAAAGTTACTTAAATCATGAATGCAGCTTGTGATTACAGAGAAATTCTGCACACACATTCCCACTAGGTCAAGGAACAAATGCCACTCTTTTCACATTGGCCTGTTATAGCGCCACCAGCAGGTTGACTTTTGCCAAACAATTTTTTTGAACAAAATGCCTCAAATCATCCATGCAGCGCCACATTGCCGTTAAAGGCCAAAGAGGACATGGCACCCTTTTCACATTTAGCGCCAGCAGGACCTACCTGACCTGGAGACCTGTGCTCGGAAGAGCACTGCTTCTAGTTTATAGTCAGTCAGTCATATCAAGTTCTCCTCAAAACTTTGGCACCTTTCTACTCCTACATACTTACACCGAAAATCGATCTTACTGTTGCGACGTGTGCTATACTTTTTACAATAATCGGCCAAAGGGTGGCGCTGAGCATGAGGGTGGCTCATGGTCTGTTTGAGGTACAGCCATGAAACCTGGACACACATATGCGTTTCCTCATGCCGAACAACTTTGACGCTCTGACTTTTGACCTGTGACCTTTAGATCTCCCATCATTTTGAAGTATGAAAAACAGTAAACAATTACCGTTTTTTTTAAATGAACTTTGGATCAATATGGTCAAACTGTCTGGTCTGATTTTTTTTTCAAGTGAAACATATTTTTTTTTTAACCCTTTCCAAGCCACGGGGAGCCTCTTAATATTAAAACCGTTTTATACCGGACATCTGAGCAAGGAGTCTCAGCCGCGCCGTCTTTTACCGTACTGGGTCATTAAAACCGAAATAAATGATTTTTATCCGAAAATCGGCGATCGTCTAACCTTCCCTCACCACTCGTGCATCAATAGCGCATGGCTGGTCTGACATGAAGCAGAAGTGACGTCAGGTCCACTCCTTCTCAGAGGCTCCTTGGCAGCCACCCATTTGCTGTTTATACACAAGTGCAGAAGTGCTTCTACAGCAGCAGGGCTGCGGGCTATGCGAGCGAAACTGTTCATTTCTACTCTTGAGACACACATGGATTATTTGAGGCGACATTTACGCAGTGTTGTAAAGTAACGAAGTACAAGTACTTCGTTACTGTACTTAAGTACAAATTTTGAGAATTTGTACTTTTATTTATATTTTTTCAACCCTGAACTTTTACTTTTACTCCGTTACATTTAAAAGGAAAAATCGTACTTTTACTCCACTACATTAAAATTGGACACCTCGTTACTCGCTACAAATCGAAAATCTTAATATCAGAGCAGTCTGTCTCATACTGTTTGATTAGTACGGAGACACAGCAGCAGCGCTGCCTCAGTCTATACATGCACAGTAGCGGACGCGGGGCTCCAAAAAAAAAAAGGAAAGGAGGCGGGGTTGCTCACTGCTTGCAAAATGGACACGCCGTCACAGAAAGACGACAAAGTGTACAGTTTGCCTGCGTTCGACTGCTTCAACAGTAAAGTCATCGCTTCACCGTTCAATCATGTTCAGAGGACACAGAATTCCATGGGAGCAGAGAGGAACAGCACTTGAACGCATAACATTTTAATCCCTTTTAGAGAGCAAAACCATATAAATAAACCGCAGTTTTGCTTTAGCAGTGAGCTAAATCCTTAGCAATGACCAGGTCATAGGGTAAATATTTTTGCCTTGAAGTAGCCTATGAAGGTTAAAATTAAATAGCAGATATTTGACAAAGGTTTGCTTTTATGCCTTGAAAATAATGAAAGGCAGTCAAAAGTCTGTTTTGCATTTCTCAATTCACTCTAGGACCCTTAAATTAATATGTTTTGACTACTTTGAAAATAGCAGATATATACACACTCTTTAGTGATATGTTGTGAGCATGTAGATCGTCTATTTTAGCCTGTGTACTGTATATTAAAGTGGTTCAATAGTTATCAATTATATTATATATATATATATATATATATATATATATATATATATATATATATATATATATATATATAGTATATATATTTTTTTTTAAACTGTAATCAATAATCAAGGATTTTTGCCCACGTTTTTATGGAGGGTCTAATTTTTGTACTTTTACTTGTACTTGTAGTTTTTACTTTTACTTTTATACTTAAGTACATTTTAACACTATGTACTTTTGATACTTAAGTACATTTAATGAGAGCTACTTTCATACTTTTACTCAAGTAATAATATTATCGGTGACTTTTACTTTTACTTGATTAACTTTCAAGTGGAATATCGGTACTTTTACTTAAGTATGGGTTTCCAGTACTTTATACAACACTTACGTGAACGGATCGCGCACGCGAAACGCACAGGGACATGATGCGTCGGCCGAATCCCCCACTCTAAGCCAATGCAGATTGAGAATTTCATTGGGAACTCTGGTGAGTATACAACGGGGGATCGCGGTATGGTAATGGGGGATGAAGACCATGTGATATAGCGCTGGATGTCTGGTAAAATGAATGCGGTTCAGATCATAATATAATAATAGAAATTTCACGGCTAATCTACCAACAACTATTCTATTTCGGCTGGCGAAGTGTTAATAATTCAATGAATATTGCAGTTTTATGCAAATTATTCTTCTGCCTATAAATCATACATGCAAAGTCACACGTTCATGGCATTTGGCAAATATGTAGAGGGTTAGTCCAAATCTTATTCCAATTGGCCAAAGGGGGTGCTATACGAAGTGTTTGAAAATTCAAACTTTAAACAGGCATAAGTCATGCCTCGTTTCGTTCGAAGACCTGCAACTTGCTTACACGCGTGCCTTGACTCAAGCGGAAGACATCTGTGTCTTTGTTAAGTAAGCTCCACCCTTCGGTTTTCCGCGATATTGAGCAATTTGTAAAACGCTTAAGCATCCCTATGTATTTCCTATTATTCTATTACTATTTTTCTCTATATTACTATTTTCTAGTTATCCTTATTACGTTACTATTGTTAGAGAGATAATAAAATCCTGCTTTCCTCAAATTTGACAGGTGAACAAAGGGTCTATTGTTCTATCAATGCTAGAGGTCAAAGGTCAAGTTCATGGGAAAGTAATAAACAAAGCTCAAGGTCAACAGGTTTATCATTGTTGTAGGGTTAGGGTCAAACATCAAGGTCATGGGAAAGTTCATGGTAAAGTTCATGGGAAAGTAATAAACAAAGCTCAAGGTCAACAGGTTTAACATTGTTGTAGGGTTAGGGTCAAACATCAAGGTCATGGGAAAAACTGTATTAATGTTTAAATGTTGTGATCAAGTTTATGGTAAAAAATATAAATGATAATGGGTTAAAGTCTATGGGTTGGGAAGTGTGAATTTGTGTGTTGATGTTGTGTTGTTTTTTCTTCACATATTCCAAACATATTAAAACATTTGTTAAAACATGTGTTGGTCCGTCATTATTTTAATATGTAATATTGTAAAAACATTCCGTTGATCCTAGAAGCAGTCTTCCTATGCGCTTAGTTTATCAAGTTCTTGGCTTGACTGTGTCAGTGAACTTGACATCGAAGGGGTCTGTCTGGATGTGTGTGTGTATGCTGTGAGCACTAAATGAATATGTGTGTTTGGATGCTGAGAAGGGCTGTTACTGGCTATAGTATTGACCAATGAAAATGATTGTGGGTGGTGCTTATGGTTTACGTGAGCTTGAGGGGAGGGTTTGTGTAGGGTGGTGTGGTATGGTTTGGGGGTGTGTGATGTGATCGTGGGAAAGCTGATGTAATAATGACATCATTACTTCTATGAGGTTGAATCTGTGGGAAAAAAGTGTTGTGAATGGTTATCAATACGTTGGATTAGTCAATTATCTTTTTTATCTGAAAGGTATTATGATATTGTTATAGGTATTGTTGCCATTTAATGAATTGTGTCCATTTTTATTTTGTGAGGAGAGTAGCCTGCAAGTGAATTGAATGTGTCATGTATGATTGATGAGTAACCGGTGTATTGTCTGTATTGTCTTTTTTTTAGGTGAAAAGCCTTATTGTCACGATCCCAATAGGGTATTGTCACTTTTGTTGCGGCTAAAGGAGGATTGGAGAGGAGATTGGGAGTCAATTGTTCTTGCACATCAGGCCCCCCTCAACCTCACCCCAAGACTCATCAGTATAATAGCGTTGTGGGTCTCACTGGTTGAATGTGAAGCCACATGGTTCAGTCAGACTTACAAGTGACCAAGTTGATGACAAGGGCAATGCTTTTACGTAGTAAATCTGATATTACAGCAAAGATGTCTGATTGTGACGCTGAGACTAGTCCTAGATCTAAGTCTGACTCTGATCTTGATAAATTGAAGCCAGCGAACGGGGACCTCAATCCACGACGATTAGAGATTTGCCTAAATCGTGTTAATGAAATGGACGGTTCTCAAGCATCATCCTTCGAGAAGGCTGGAGCAGCACGCGTTTTGATTGATATGTGCAAAGAGAGGAAAGTTGCTGAGGATAAAGAGAGAGACGATTGTGAGGATTGCAATGAAGACGCTTTGAGCGCAGCTCAGCAAGTGCGAGATATGGACATTGATAGCTATTCTGACACAACATCCATCTCATCTGAACCAAAATTAATTGTGGATACAGCATCTGATGAGCCTGAATCATTCTACACTCCTTACTCTCCTACAAACTCACCAACTCCAGCATCTCCACAGACCCCTCAAGGTGAGCATCCGTCACGTTTAAGAATGTACAGTAGACAAATTATCTCCCCTCCACACCCACTAACTCCAGACGACGGAATGATGTTTTACACACGTGCTCCAGCTGAGAGGATTCCTGCAAAAGGGAGCGGAAATGTTTTAGACAGCATTCGAGAAGCTCTAATGGAAAGACGAATAATTCGAATGATTAAGAGGGAGGTTGAGATTCTAAATGATTCCGATGTTGAAAGCGGCGATGATGAAAAAAATGATTGTGAGCAAATGGCCCAAGCCAGATTGTTTGTGAGAAAAAACAAAGCTGCGCTCCAAGATATATTGAGCTCAAATGATGAAATTGACATGCCCACTCTCGAGGCCAAACTCTTCCAACATGCAACAATATCCACACCTTCATCACCATTTCATACGGGAAGCCTATCTCCCATACAGTCACCCCCTCCCCCACCACCATCACCAATCGACGTAGTCAACCTCTCACCACCACCATCACCAGATTACACTCAGGGAAACCGATCAAACAATGTGACAGCTGAAGAGATTGTGAAGAAACATAGTAGGAAGCGACGTCATTTGGAAACCCCTAGTCAGGTTTGGGATGCATACACTTTATCTGAAATCAAGAAAGCCATGATGTTGATTAGAACCCCATTCAACATTGCATATGATTCAAACCATTCCAATGTGGGAGATGTGGAGGATGAGGAAGAGGAGGAGGAGGAGGGGGAGGTACGTGAAAATGATGAATCACGTTTTTCATTCGACGAGGTTAAGAGTGCCCTTCAGTTTTACCAAACTGTAAAAACTCATATCGGACGTGATGATGGAAGTGATGGCAGCGCAGCTGTGTCAAAGTGGGTCAAAACGCAAGAGGAGGGACAGATTGTACGAAAGCAGTCAGTGGTTTCACTAAGATCTCAGATTTTTTCGTGGGACTTTGAATACGTCAGTGCGGCTTTTAACGATCTGTTTGCTTGTCTGACCAACTGTGTGTTTGATCACATCATATCTCAGAAGAAATGTGTGACAACTCACCGCTTTCTCACACCAGCGCCTGAAGATAATTGCTTTGGATGCAAAGAGAGCAGACGTGCGTACGATGTGCTACTGTATACGTTGATGCGCCATGGGCTTGCTTTAAACGAGGAGACATTAAAATCACCAGTCCAAGTGTATCAGGAGATTGTGAACGGGGAGAATCCCCGTGGAATTAAATTCCAGATGCAGGCTGTGAGAGATGGCTTGCAAACCTTGATTGCCAAGTCCCAAGCAGTCCCTACAACCGCGCCAGGTTTGGCCGAGTGACTGTAGTCTTTCACACTTGCGGTCTTGAGAAAAATTATTGTTTTATGTTTTTTTTTATATTTCATTATTTTTTACTTTTATCAATTTAAAAAACTAAAATGGGAAATTTATTTTCAAAACTTTTTTTTCCCTCCACCATACCATTAAACAATGATAATTTGATAATGAACGGCATGTCATCACTTTTACAACATATCGTAAACGAAAGACTATCAATGGGCTGTAGCGTTAATTGTTGTGGAATTTGCCCAGCAGGGGAAAAATTAAATCTTGTTTTTGAATTAATTCGTGATAATCCAGAATATCCACTAGCTTCTCATGCCATAACAAATCCTATTTCAGTCGATTTAAAGACGTTGCTACAAGGTGTTTTTACAGAGATGACAAAGGCTAGTAATTGTTCGACATCGTTGTATCATTTGTTAGTATTCTATACATTTGTAGCAGATGTAAGTGAGCTGTATATAAAGTCTGGAGTTATGAAAAATAGTGAAATGTTAGATCTGTTTCAGAATTTGCACTCTTTTATCAAGGATTTGATTGGAATGGACATTATGAAACAAGCATATCTGAGCTATCGAATGTAACATGTTTTATAGTTTATACACTTACTTAGAAATTATTGTAATGTTTTTATTTCATCATTATATTGATGTTATTTCTTTTTTTTAATAGTTAGAAATGTTTTATTACGATTTTTAATTGGATCAAATAGATTAAATGTAGAAATATGTTTTACTACATCATTATATTGTTGTTGTTGTTTCTTTTTTAATAGTTAGAAATGTTTTATTACTATTTTTAATTGGATCAAATATCGTGGGTATGATTTTTCATCCTTCTCACCATCGTTGCTTTCCTCTCCAGTGAATTTACCCTGCATGATTCATATTGATGAGGATCAACCCGTCGATCTACTCAATTCGACCTTTCTTGATCTTATAAAAGCATGTATCGCGAGATTGCTGGACGTGATCATAGCCGATCGGGAGAAAGAAGACTGCTATGGGTGTCAGACTGACCATCCTAGCCAAACCCAACATTCATGCCTGGAACCAATACCCCGATATTATGTCTTCATTCACTTTAAAGAATTAATTGAAAGACTGTGGACTGATCGTTTTATTTCAGGAGTCATGCGTGTTCTGGAAACTCAAGGAATTGATGCTAAGCCTTCAAGAGTACAAGGAGTATGTGAAGCTTTTCTTTACGAACTGAAAGATGTTGACAATATTCATGCAAAACTTGAGGAGGTGGCTAACGTGTTGGGTGAAGACAAGGAGAAAACTGCTGCGTTGAACACTTTCGTGACATTCTGGAGAAACTCCAAGCCTGTAGAAATAGGTTAATAGATTAAATGTAGAAATGTGTTTTTCCATTTTTTATTTGTCAAAAAAAAAAAAAAAAAATGTTTTATTTCTGTTTGAGTTAAAAAAATAAAGGTTAACTATTCCTTGAAAAGTTGTCATTGTCTCCCTTCGCTCGATGCATGCGTGTTATACAGTGTATATTCTAAATATGGAGGATATTATGAAAAAAGTCTACTATACAATACATCATCCGGCTTCATACGGTGGTCCAGAGAGGCTTAAACGTGAGTTGGAATTACAAGATGGAATAAAAATTAATTTGAACCAAGCTAAACGTTTCTTGGAAGGTGAAAATGCCTATACGCTTCACAAACCTGTCAGGAAAACATTTTTACGGAATAGGGTTTTTGTTTCAAGACAATTAAAACAATATCAAACGGATCTAGTTGATATGAGTAATCTTAGTAAATACAACAAAGGGTTTAAATGGTTATTGACAGTGATTGATGTATTTTCCAAACAAGCCTACGTAAGATCCTTAAAAAATAAAAGCGGTCCCACGGTAACTAAGGCCTTTGCGGACATCTTACGGAAGTCAGGCAAAATACCAGAATCTTTACAATCTGATAAGGGCCGTGAGTATTATAATAAAGATTTCCAAGCTCTGATGAAAAAACATAATATTAGACATTTTTCAACAAATAGTGAACCAAAAGCCCAAATCTGTGAACGCTTCCACAGAAGTTTCCGGGGTAGAATGCATCGTTACTTTACAGCTAAAAACACAAACAAATATATAGACGTTTTACAGGAATTAGTAAAGGGATACAATTCATCTTTCCATAAGGCGATTAAAATGACTCCTGATCAAGTTAACGAAGGAAACTGGGAAACCGTTTTCAGAAACCTATATGGAAATTTCCCACTTAGAACAAAAAAATTAAACGTCAAGTTCCAGATCGGAGACCATGTTAGAATCTCAAAATCTCGTTTAATATTTGCGAAGGGTTACCTCCCTGGATGGTCCACTGAGATTTTTTTAATTAAACAGATAATTCCTCGCAAACCACCAGTGTATACAATAACAGATCTAGACGGAAAGGATATCGAAGGGGTTTTTTATAATGAAGAATTGCAAAGGATTAAACCCCTATCCTCTGAAACATATTTCACATTGGATAAAATATTGAAACGAAGAACTGTAACTGAGGGGGATAAGAGAATAACGCAGTTTTTTGTTTCGTGGCTAAACTGGCCTTCGAAATTCAATTCTTGGGTGAACGCTTCAGATGTGAAACGCTTAAAAAATAAGTAAATTCATTACAATTTAAATCAGGGCATTTAGTCTATAGCCTTCATAAAAGTTTCAGATATGGAGAGGCGTGACCCATTTTATATCGAACTCCCTTCAAACGCTAGCTTTAAACTTCATAAAACAAACACTTTAGCAAGTTTCCGTGTAACACTCGCACAGCAGGTAGAGTTAAATTCAAGTTGGCAATGTGCTCTCGTGGAGATCAGCTATCCTAGGACTTGGTAAGGATTAATTATTATAATAATAAATGATTAAATACATTTATATACAAATGAGAATGCATATAAAATTCGTAACAAATTATGAATAATTCATTAGGTATACACTTCCTCCAAACGAGTCATATTTTGAGATACAGGAGCGCAAGAACGATAAACCGCCAGGACCTGTAATACGCTGTATATTTAAAGGAGGACAATATGAAACAGCAGAGGCACTTTGCAACGAATTGAAAAGAACTGGGAGATTAGCTAATCCAAACCTGGACTTCTATTTTCATCCTATTACAAAAAAGATTAGCGTATTGGGGAATAGAGAAATATTTGTTCGTGTGGATGGTGCGGTCGCAAATGTTTTAGGTTGGGAGAAACAGCGTTGGTATAATTCGATCTCTTCACCTCGTGGCTGTATAGATTTGTCAGCTGGTCGCTACAGTATATATGTTTATTCAGACATCTGCACATATCAATTAATTGGTGACGCGCATGCACCACTGTTAAGAACTGTCAAAATAATTGGAGATTGGGGTTCTGTTGTATCATTACACTATACAAACCCTCACTATATTGATGTGAATAAAGGATCAATAGACTCAATTTTAATAGAATTGCGTAGCGATACGGGACAATTAATCAATTTTCGATACGGTAAGGTTATCGTAAAACTACATTTTCGTCCGAAACCTCCGTCATCTTTGATTTAAAAAAAAAAAAAAAGAAGAAAAAAAATCTGTCAATCAAGATGGCCTCCAATACATTGCATAGTGATCCTCATCGATATATAAAGTATTACAATTTACAACAGCAGTCTGGCGGTAATTATTTCATCGGCTCAGCCGTACAACACGGGAGAGGCTTAGGATCTATATTTGGTAGATTATTTAGATTTGTTACACCGTTAATCAAAACAGGAATAAACATTGCTAAACCTCACCTAAAATCAGCTGCAAAAGGAATAGCTGGTGAAATAGCAACCACAGCTATGAAAAGGTTCATGTCGCCTTCAGATGACCAAACAAAGAAGCCTCAGCAGGGGAGCGGTATAGCGCGCCTGTCACGGATGTCAAGAATCATCCCTCCGGGAGTGAGGAGAAATAATAAAAAACGCGTTGGCAAGAAATCTAAATCATTTCATCGGCGCGCGCGAGCCACGAAGACTTCCAAGTCAAGGGGAAAGCGTTTCATATTTTAATACGTAGCCTACATTTAAAAACTACAAAATATGGATTCATATTCACACCACAGGGGATCAGAATGCACGTTATCGGAGTTGGATCTGTTCGAAAAGCCACCAGTACAGTATTCTATATTAAGCGAATCATATGTACGGTACAACCCTATAGCGAGTTTAACCCCAGATTCTCCTATAGAATTTTATGTCAGCGGAGATGAGAGATTTGTTGATCTCACAGATGTGTTATTAATTTTGAGATTAAAAGTGACAAAAGCGAACGGGGCGGCGTTGGACGCTGATACTCCGGTTGCTACTATTAACTATCCTATAAATACAATATTTTCCCAATGTGATGTTACATTGGGCGATCGCTTGATAAGCCAAAGTTCTAGCACGCACCCCTACAGAGCTTTTCTGGAGACTATATTAAATTATTCTGAAGCATCGCTGAATTCACAGTTCAGCTCAGGATTGTTTTCAAAAGACACCCATCATGAAGATCTAGCCCTCGACGGTGGGAATAACGGACATAAAACACGGGCTAGGAGTTGTGCACAATCGGCGGAATTTCAACTAATTGGAACCATTCATAGCGACCTTTTCTTTTGCGAGAAACTGTTACTAAACAACTTGGATTTACGTATCAAGCTTATTAGAGCCAGTGATGCATTCGCTTTAATGTGTGCAGGAGATTCTACATTCAAATTGAATCTTTTAGAAGCTTCTCTCTTGGTTAAGAAAGTAGACGTTTCTTCAGCTGTGAGACTCGGATTGGAAAGTGCTTTATTAAAGTCAAATGCTATTTATCCCATTTCCAGAATCACTTTAAAAACCTATACGATTCCAGCCGGCACCCGTCAATTTGTGCAAGAGAACTTGTTCCTCGGGTTAACCCCTAAATATATTGCTGTATGCATGGTTAATCACGAAGCATTCACCGGAGCCAGACAATTAAATCCCTTTAATTTAAAACATTTTGATACATCTGCAATATCGGTAAATGTAAACGGAAAAGAAATCCCAAATTGTGGATATAGACCTAGATTCGACAGAGGACACAGTATTCGTGAATTTCATAATCTGTATTTAAGTACCGGGAGACATTTGAAGGATCTACCATTAGCTATAAATCATAACGATTTTAATAACGGATACACAATTTTTCTTTTTAATGTATCACCAGCTTCCGATCATGCTTGTAATTCGCCCCAAGAAAGCGGTAATGTTAGATTAGATATATCATTCCGTGCGGATCTCCCAAATGCAGTATCTGTTATTGCTTATGCATGCTTCCAGAGCTATATAGAGGTGGATTCGCGTCGCAACGTTTTGATTGACTTTTATTAACTTTCTATAAAAAAAAAAAAAAAAAAAAAATGAATACTTATGAATTGGAATATTTAATGGATAAATTAATTGGTAGGAAATTATTTAAAGGGGTTTTCGCAGCCGATACGCTTCCTATTTCAGACTCTATAGACAGACTTATTCCGGGCTGTTACATCGTTAACTCTGACGAGCATCACAAGTCTGGATCCCACTGGATAGCTTTAACGTTAGAAAATGATAATTCTGCAACCTTTTTTGATAGCTATGGTGTAGATCCACGTAGTTATAATGAAAATATATTAAGATTTTTAGAAATCAGAGAAAACATATTTTATCAGACAAGCATGCTACAAAATATGTATTCAATTGTATGCGGTCAACAATGTGCATTTTATTTATGGAATAGGGCTAAAGGATTGAGTTATAAAGATGTATTAGCCTTATATTCAAAGGATTCGGATAAAAATGATCTCATGGTTGCAAACTTTGTTAAGAAGTATAAATTATGTACCTTTGGTAAAAAAAATATTCATTATTCATTCATTCAACATGCATGCTCTTATTTCCCTTAAAGAAAACATGACGAAAAAATAATGTTGTAATAATATTAATAAATGTTTATTCCACAAAGCAATCAATAAAACTTTTACAACCAATTTTTCAGTTTTTTCATTTTGTTTTGCTAAATCATTGCTACAGGTGTTAGATTTTTTCATGCAAGCTTACATAGCGCCGTCACATTGTAGGAGTGACATGGTGTTATCCCTTTTCCCACAGACTACGGCCGCTGCGCGATCCTTTCGAATTTTAAGCAAAGTGTCTCTGATGTGATGTATCATGAACAAAAAGCTCTGCAAGTCCAAGGTCGCGATGCAAACTTTGATGGGAAACTTCTCCTCCTTTTCGATGATCGAATTTGGACGTGATGAATCATAGTCCAGTTTACTCAAGTCCTCACAAAAGCGTAAAACCATCCATTTTCTGCTGCGGCTACAATCCACCAAAACACACGATTTCATCCCAGGGGAAGCAATATCCATAGATGGTTGAATATAATTCTCGGTATCACGTTTGAGGTACCCCGCCATCATACTTCCCGCTAGAGCAAAAGCTTGGAAACTATGTTCAGAAAGTTCCAATGTGTCCTTTGGCGATGCACCAGTTCCATAAACCCTGCTGTAACGATTTCTTGTTGAAATTGTGAAAGTCGTATGATCCCCATCATCATGGAAATTTACGGAAAGGAGGTTAGCCACCGGAGTAGAATGGTTCAGTTTCCAGCTTCGATAATAAAGAGCCATTTTCTTTTCTTCTTTTTTTTTCGGTAGTGTTTTTGGGAGAAACGCTCGAGCGAGAGAGCGAGAGAGAAAGAAATAGGAGCTGCCACAGGGTTTAATATAGTCTATAGGCTACTTTAATCAGATTCAGTAAGCGTCGCTGCTATCCCATCTTATTGTCCCAAGTGAACGCCCACGACCATCCTGCTCATAGCTCCCATCCAGGCTCTTTTGTCTCCGACGGCTCTTCCTCCTGTGGGAACTGCTGGGTGTAACAAAGGCCTCGGCGCCTGGGGAAGACTCTATTGTCTTCATTTGAAGTTTATATTGTTCTTTAGCTATGGGGTTTGAAATGACGGATTCTGGAATGTTTAATTCGGATAAAACCGTTAAATAACGTTCCCATCCTTTTGGTTCATCATAGTTTTTTCGTTTCTTATTATTCACTCGTGGTACTACGGTATTTTTAATCAGATCTAACATGTGACTACCACTTAATGTTTTATTTTCGATTATAAATTCACCACTTGCTGCGCTCCAGCCAGTCTTTCTATTTTTTATCAGCTTATCAAGAATGAATTTACCATTTCTCTGACTACGTTCTGGTAGAGCTTTTACAATATCGTCAATTTTTCCATCATCTACGATTGGATTCTCAGAATGTTGGATCGAAATAGGGAGAGGTTTATTGCGCTCTGTCTCAGATTGTTTATAAAATGTTAAATATCTATGTAATACCATATTATATTTTTTTATCTTTTCGTCAGGATGCAATGATCCATCTTGTAAAATATCATTCATCTCATAATCCAGTCGTGATGTGACAACATCCAAAGGTTTTATAGCCGGTCTCACGTCCCTAATTTGAGGCACATCGCGGTGCATTTCTCCAAGCTGACGCGGGGATAGCAAAAACATTTTTTCCACATGTTTATTATTCATCGTCTACTAATTAACGACGAAATCGCTGGAAGTACAGCGGCTAGTAATGGCAGAAAGAAACCTGAACCTGTTTGTTTCAGTAAAATATTCCTTTTACGATTAACCCCAATCTTAGGATTAGCTAAAGCAGATATTTGCTTTTTCCTTCGTTTTAAAGATTTGAACTGACAAGATGTTAACGGAACATGCCCTTTTAACACATTATCTGCCGAGTCTGATAAACAGCTAATCAATTCATTACTGCCATATTTTATAATTTGTCGTCGTTGTGGCGGTTTAGCTTTTAACAAGACTTTCATAGTGTTTAGATTTCGACGCAGCTTATCAAGTCCAACTTTCTTCTTTTTCTTATTCTTCTTAAGCCCAGCCATTTTTTAAATTAATGTATTCTGTTCAGGTTCTCCTTAGGTAGACAGTAATTGGAGATTTATCGTACAACATCCCTGACCTCACTCTAATCTCGTCTGGAGATTGCTGGGTCAGATCAATCAATAAATAATTATACCTAGTTGAGACAGCATCTTTGTAGGCCTCTGAGATGAACTTGACGTCATCAGGGTACATCTGTTGTGCCAAGGTTTTGATCGATTGCCCGTCCCTTGGATTTTTAAATATGAAATAGTACATCGTGTTCAGACTTATGGTTCTCGAGAAACGACCTTGAAAGAACATGTTTTGATTCAAAAGAAGAACGCTAATCTTTAAATGATGTCTAAACATTGTAAACAGTTTCAGAATGTTTACAGATGTGCTGGCTTCTGTCATGAGGTCATCAATTATAATCAAATGATTATCACCATGGTCAAACAGATCACAATCTTCAAAAGAATCAGGAAGCCGGTTTACAAAAGTCAAATTTTTTATTTTAGATTGAAGATCAGAATAGATATTTTGCCAACAAGAATAAAAAAAATATATATTGTCAGGGATTACAGTGAAACTCTTGTCAAGGTTTAATAACATGTTATAAACCAAAGTAGATTTTCCACATCCGCTCGGACCACACAATTGTGCACTAAACGGGTGAACGAGTTTCAATTCGTAATCCACACATGGAAAATCAATCATTTTATTATCAGACATTTTTTTTATAACCAAAAGGTTCAGTTGTACCACCGTGTAGAAGATGTCGTTTATCAAAAACAACCCTAATCTTCTTCAATACAGATATGTTTTGAAGAAAGAATCCGTTTTTATTTCTTTTTATACAACGTTGTAAAGCATACAAAACAGTTTTTTTATCATCATCATTTTCGTCGTTAACCCCTTTGTCAAACGTTTTTATATATCCCAAAATTAAACTTTTCATGGATGAAAAGTTTACGGTATGACAGGTTTCATACGTTTGTGTAATACCCTTACATTTTAATACAATCTTGTTATTAAAAGTTTTAAATGCATACGATTTCGGTCCTGAAGAAAAAAATTGAACAATAAAATCATTATCATCTAATTCGTTCGTTAACATACCTAAATAATTTCCTAAAGGAAGTAAGTGTGATCCATCAGCTGAGCAGTATATCAGAGAGTCTGTATCAAAATATAAAATATGAGCTGTAGGAACAGTTTGTAAAGAGTGTAGATATTTATATAATTCTAAATGTCCATAAGCTGTTGTAAAGCTGGCAATGAATATGTTTCCAGTTTTATTAGGTTGTGAAATAAAGTTGTCAGCATAGCTCCACTGTATCAAAGCTACTTTGTCATTTAAGAATGAGAAATACTTTATTTTGTGGCGGTTTGAAAAACATAATTCGAAAAATCTTTCAACTTTTGTAACAAGTTCGGTTTTAGGTAAATTATTTCTTTGACCAAATTTTCCGTATAATGAATTAAGACAAAGTTTACTTACCATCCTTTTACCTGGATTTTTTTCAATTTGATTGATATCTAACTTTATACCTTCCGTTAATTCATAATCTGTAACATATTTAATTTTATCCTCATCAGTGATACATTGCCTCGGAAATCCGGATGAAGATTGTTTAATCTTTAAAAAGCATCGAATGTATTCCTTAAAAATGGTATTGCTTCTATGTTCAAAATGCCAAACCTCTATCAGTTTAACTATCTTATAATTCAAGGATAGCGCATAATTTAATTCCTCAGAGACCCACACACCCGTCAGCTCTCTAGCCCGGGCATTGTGTGAACAGGGACTCTTTTGATTATTTGACTCGGCACAACTCCTACAAAGCGTAAAAACTAGTTTATTTGTTTTTTCTAATCTGTAGGGTAAGACTGGAATATACAGATTAGTTGGAGGTAATACGATAGCTTTAATTAATCCGAAATATTGACTTATATCACTTTTAAAGTCTGAAAAAATAAGCGTCGGGTGAAATAGAGGGAAATCTTTACAATTCAAAACATAGGGATATAAGCTTGTGACGTCTACATAGTGAACTTTTTCTGGACCACTAACCGTATAATTTAATCTCACGGTCTCAGTCCTCCCACCATAAAGACTAGCTCTTGCATCCAAACCTGAAATAGATTTTCTGCGGTTTGATAGGAATGAAATGACTTCGCAATTAGTTTTTTTCATGCAATTCCATTCATGCTGCCACATTGTGATTACACAAATCCCGTGCTCTATTTCTAAACACTTTGTTCTATACATTGTCTGCTGATATATTTCATCAAACGGCTTTCCATTTAAGGGATTAATGTCATGACCTTGGAAACATAAAAGGCAGCCATGATGAATACAAGAATTATATTCATAAGCAGTTTTTGTACAAGGGTCCCACCCATCTAAATAATAATACTTTCCATTTTTAGACTTTATTCTAAACTCGCCCAAGTTCATGCCATTCTGTATAAAAATAGACTGTTTTTGTGCAATATAGTCTAACCAACAAATACTCTCGGAAGAGAAGTTTTTTGACCTTCGCTTATAATTTAGAGGGCAAGGGATTGCAAGTGATTTGGGTGATAAAAAACGCATTCTAAACAGCTTCATGCAGGCTGAGCTTATGGTTATACATGAAAATGGATCCATGTGACACTGATCGATGAAGCTTTGTCTAAAAATTACACATGCTTCTCTGAGAATTAACGTATCATTGGCGCAATACATGATAGATTCTTTTTTAAAGTCAAAATCTTTTCCAGATTTTTTAACATTTGTATACCATTTATCAAAATCCTCACGTTGTTCGAGCGACATTTGATTATAACCATATGTTTCACGTTCGGGGTAACCACCCACATAATTTAAATTTTTGAACGAGCTAAAGAAGTGTGGAAAAAAAACCTTCGCCATTTTATTAGAAAAACCTAAACAAGACGGTAGTTCGCAGAGTCTCATTGTTAAAAATGAAAGACTGTCTATAAATTTCAATTTAAAATCAACATCCTCAAAACTCAGAACCTTCCCACCCTGCATAATGATGTTTGGAGTTAATCCTAATTGAATGAATGCATTGAGAATAATATAACCGTCAAAAGACCTTGAGTTGTGAGCTATAAATGTATAGTTATTAAAAGCGGGTTTACGAAACATCTTTAGAAACTGCAAAGCACAATCTACACCATAAAAACATTGAGACTTTCCACACATTGACAATGTGCATATTAAAAATGGTGTATGATTTTTTGATGAATCATCTATAAAAGATTCTATATCATAGAATACATATTTTTCTGAATAGGAGAGATCTGGGGTTACTGTTTGAATATAGCAACTGTGTGATGAATCGTCAGATTGCGGTAAAGGTTCTTTACAAACGTTACATTTTTTTACTTCACAAACGTGTATCGCATCCAAATTAGAAATTGGTAGCACATAAATGCGTTCACACTTTTCACAATATTTGTTAATATCACAATTGGCTAAGAGTTTTCCATTATTTCTCAAAATCAATGATTTATGTCGATTAAAGCAGTCTGTCGAGTTACAAATACGTCGACACCCTGGGCATATTGAACTTTGAGAGGTATATTTGCATTCTATTTCGTAGCAAACAGAACAATAGCTACTACATCTATGACTATATTTTGAGCTGAACCCTGAATGACAATAATTGCATGTAAAAGATGATCCTAAAAAACCGTTCACGTTTTTAATCCCATAGTAATGATTGTTAAATAGAAAGAAGTAAAAGGTTTTAGTTCTCGGTGGAGTTGCGGTTTGAAATTTACAAGTTGTAGCTTGACTCTCAGGCATTCTATAAAATATTACAATCTTACATTCAAAGGTATTTTCAAATTTTATAATATCTAAAAACGATACAGCTTTATGCTCTGACATCCCCGCTTTAAGGTGAATTTCCTTTCCCAAACGATCACATTCATGATCGTTTGCGTCGGGGTGGAATAAGTGTGCTAAATTTATACTGAAACATAATTCGTTGTCTGGATTCCTAGTTACAAATAAATGTTTTGCTTTTATATGTAAAAGCTCAAAATCAAGAACGCTTTCCAGCTTCCTACGTTTTCCAGAACCATACGGTGCTTCAATAATTTGAACAACCATGGTTAAAGATGGATCAGAAACAAGCTCATAATTAGACTGGACAAGATGCGAAAGTAGGTCCTCAAAACCGCTTGTGTCAAATGTCTCGTCACCGCGTAATATTAAAGACGACGAGTGTAATAGATGTTCACCAGTGATTTCTATCTGTAAAATGTCGTTTGGCGATGTGCAGTTAAGAATATTTTCCAAAGTTGTCTGAGCGCTTGTCATAACGTTTATATAGAAATCGGCATAATTGATTTCATTTGGATCTTGAGGAATTACATTTAAAAGTTGGCGAATCTCGGTATTTCGAAACATATCTCTACGTATTATAATAGGGTCGTTCGACGTGCCTTCAAGAGGATCATTTAACACATTTTCACCACCCCCAATCATTCCATTTGACAAAGGAGTTAACGGTTCTATTAAATCAGAATTATCTATGTTTTCTAAGTCATTGATTATATCAGCTATATCTTGATGATCTAATTCATCAATCATATTTTGCAGTTCTACAGGAATTAAAGGGGTATCATTTAACTGGTTAATAGCTTCTATTAAATGGTTAGGGATATCCATTTTTTTATATTTCAATCACAAATGAAAAAATATACAAAACTGTCTTCTCTTTTTTAAGAAAAAAAGTAGAGGAATAGACTACTTATACGTTAATGAGAATTACTCATTTAAAATACAAAACTAACTTCTCTTTTTTAAAAGAAAAAAAAGTAGAGGTCTACTTTAGTTAATGATAAATGCTCATTATTTGTTTTACTTGGTTATTTCCACATCAAAGCATAACATTCTGATCGAGCGATTATTTTCCTCTGCCGCTCTGAATAAGCGATTCAACACCTGTTCTAATTTTATACCAAGCTGTTGACTTTCTTCATGCGTCGTATTCTCCGAGTCCGGTTCAACCAAAACTTCAACAGCTACCGGCCCTTCAATGATCTGGACCTCAGGCATCAGCACCGCAGGAGAGCTCTCCGCCACCACCGCCTCTGAAACAATAAGGAGAGTGAATAAAAAGAATCGTTAGTGTCGTTCATCTATATACAAGTTGTGACACATGAACATTTTTAATTCAACTCACCGTTTGTCACTTGCTCTTCAAGATTGTGAATATTCGGACTCTCAGGGCTCGTTATAGTTTCGGGATCAACTTGGTCAGCACCTTAACAGAAAAAAAACAAAAAAACACTTGTGTGAGAGCGTGTGTATGTGTGTGTGGGTGTGTGTGTGTGTGTGTGTGTGTGTGTGTGTGTGTGTGTGTGTGTGTGTGTGTGTGTGTGTGTATGTGTGTGTGTGTGTGTGTGTGTGTGTGTGTGGGCCTACCCTCTCCTCCATGCGGTGCTCCGATCGATCTAACATCCCTCCGTGGTGTTGTCGGTGTCCACGGAGAGTGGTCAGATGTAGAAAATCTGAGGCGCTTTTTGAAGGGGGCCGTCGGAGGTGTGTAATGGGCCGGATCGTCCGCTTCATCTAGGATCGTTTCGGGTGGTTGAGATCTGACCGGTGAGATGGTTTCAGAGGCATAACCTACAACCCTCGCAGACTGCCGAGGTCTAAGGTTTGAACCATTATCTGAAGATGTTGACGCCTCGGTGATCAAACCTCTCTGAAAAGCTGACGATGCTGTAGACCCCACTCCGGGGCTTGAGGGGCGGTCTCTGATCACGCTGACTTGTGGGTATGCACACGCAGGGTTCCCCGCATCGATGTCCGTATTGATTGAAGGGATGAATGAATTAGTCGGGGAGTCGTTAATAAACGCTAACACAGAAGCCTCGTTTTCAGAAATTCTTCGTTGAGCTTGAGAGAAAAGATTTTAATATTAATATTAAATATTTCATAAATATTTTGTATTATATTGAATTAAAATGACCCTATTCTTACTTGCAATCATCGGTGGTGAAATTGGTTCGTATGAAAATGTAGTAGTTTGATCTTCTTCTAATGGAAGATGAAAAAGGGGAAAAAAAAAAGAAATCGTTCAAATTAAATTCTCACAAATTAAATTAAATTCAATCGAATTACAAGGAAAAAACAAAATACACTCACCTTCTAAGATAGAAAAATCTATAATTCCATTCATCTTTCAAATATATTCTGTATTTCCTCAAGTGTCAATATTCCCCTTTCAACTAATTTTGCACTTAACCCTTAAGTGCTGTTCGGGTCATTTTGACCCGTTTTACATTTTCATTTGGAAAAAAAAGGTAGAAGTTGAAAATGTTTCCACCTGAAACTCACTGGCCTTAAAGATTCTTCTGAGATGAACATGTAAAAAAAATATTTTTGCACTACACCCATGCTACACCCCCCTCATATTTTTTGAACCTTAAGTGCTGTTCGGGTCATTTTGACCCGGAAGCACAGAAATACACAGTATTATGCCAAAACACAGACACACAGTCACCCCGACTTCTAACACCCCCCTTCCGAAGCCCCATTCCGAACCCTCCCCCCCTTCCTATAAGCATGAGCAATATTGCCCAGTATTAAATTAAGTAGTTTTTTTTACATGGATTTCAGCTAAATCAGTAAAAACGCCTAGCTCTTTCAGTGTTTAATGTGATATAGCAAAGCAGAAATGCAAACATTTACCAAATATATCATATGAATTGTTTGGTATTGAGTCAAAGTCAATGTATCATGATGATTTGTTAAGTTAAAATTTATATTAGTGTTGTTTTTTTTAAACCAAATATCCACCGGGTCAAAATGACCCGAACAGAACGAAGGTGTAGTGAATCTGAACAGAACTTAAGGGAAGAGGAACGTTGGTTGATAAAATGTCTATCAGTAGAGCTCTATTTCTGACTAAAAACTCTCTAGCGCTGACAGACTCTTTCTCAACAACCGAATCAGTTGCTTCAGGAGAAGAAGTCGAAATTGTCTGCTCAGGTTCAACGGAAGAGTCACTCATCATGATATATCTTATGATTGGGGAATTAATAGATATTTATACTATATGTTCGCTAAAGGATATCAATAGCTAACCATTTGACTCTCATTCTCCTCTCCAATCCTCCTTTAGCCGCAACAAAAGTGACAATACCCTATTGGGATCGTGACAATAAGGCTTTTCACCTAAAAAAAAGACAATACAGACAATACACCGGTTACTCATCAATCATACATGACACATTCAATTCACTTGCAGGCTACTCTCCTCACAAAATAAAAATGGACACAATTCATTAAATGGCAACAATACCTATAACAATATCATAATACCTTTCAGATAAAAAAGATAATTGACTAATCCAACGTATTGATAACCATTCACAACACTTTTTTCCCACAGATTCAACCTCATAGAAGTAATGATGTCATTATTACATCAGCTTTCCCACGATCACATCACACACCCCCAAACCATACCACACCACCCTACACAAACACTCCCCTCAAGCTCACGTAAACCATAAGCACCACCCACAATCATTTTCATTGGTCAATACTATAGCCAGTAACAGCCCTTCTCAGCATCCAAACACACATATTCATTTAGTGCTCACAGCATACACACACACATCCAGACAGACCCCTTCGATGTCAAGTTCACTGACACAGTCAAGCCAAGAACTTGATAAACTAAGCGCATAGGAAGACTGCTTCTAGGATCAACGGAATGTTTTTACAATATTACATATTAAAATAATGACGGACCAACACATGTTTTAACAAATGTTTTAATATGTTTGGAATATGTGCAGAAAAAACACCACAACACCAACCCACAAATTCACACTTCCCAAACCCATAGGCTTTAACCCATTATCATTTATATTTTTTTACCATAAACTTGATCACAACATTTAAACATTAATACAGTTTTTCCCATGACCTTAATGTTTGACCCTAACCCTACAACAATGTTAAACCTGTTGACCTTGAGCTTTGTTTATTACTTTCCCATGAACTTTACCATGAACTTTCCCATGACCTTGATGTTTGACCCTAACCCTACAACAATGATAAACCTGTTGACCTTGAGCTTTGTTTATTACTTTCCCATGAACTTGACCTTTGACCTCTAGCATTGATAGAACAATAGACCCTTTGTTCACCTGTCAAATTTGAGGAAAGCAGGATTTTATTATCTCTCTATTGTTCCCAATATTGGTTGGAGTCCACATATACTCATACTAGTGTCAGTTTAGGTCTTGGCCCTTGTGTTGGAGTGGGAGGAGACGAGACCTGAACTTGGAGGAGACCTGAGTGAGCTGAGCTTGATGGAGAGCTACACCCTGATTCCACCTGGTCCAATCACCTGCGGGGCCTCCCTACAAAAGCCTTGCCAGCCCAGAGCTCCTTGTCAGTTTGTTCCCTGCTGCCCATGAGGGAACATCCTGTCCAACATATATTGACACTCACCTGCTGCAGCTTTGGGAGCTACTCTCTGTAGTAGTTTCCCTCTGCCATGTTAGCGTTGTAGAACCTGCTTACTGCTTAGCGTATAGCATTCTTAACTTTGTGAGTTCTGAGAACTTTGGGAACTTTAGTAGACTCTGACTTTGTTTAAACCCACAACTAGGTTGTGGCCTTCAGCTAACATGTAACTACCACTGCCAGCTTTTTGTAACAGATTCCTTTTTGATAGTTTAGAGTAGTGTAGTTATGTTAGTTTAGTAATCTATTGTAATTTTGATTTGGGTTAGGTTAGTTATTCTTTAGCTGTTAAAATATAAGGTTAGGATTAGTTACTTTTGATTGTTTCTTTTCTTTGCAGGGTAGTTCTGTTGATTTATTGTTAATTGTTTCCTTTGTTCCTCATTCATTATTTGTACATTGTTTCTCAAAACTTAAACAAAAGAAGTTCTAAATAAAAATACTTCTTCCACCTACCCTTTGCCTTATTAATGTTACATAACCTTGTACCCCTAGACTGGGGCATGTAACATTTAATGGGGGCTCGTTAATTGAGGCAATTGGTAAGTGAATCAATTTTTTTTTATTTGATAAGCGGGTTCTAAAACAATTGTGGGCTTAATCGGCAAAAATGGTGCACTTTGATTTGGAGGAGTTCGTTAAAGACCCCACCATTGGCAAATTCGACGATTGTCGCAAAGATGACTTGTTACTGATGGCAGACCACTTCAGATTCGTTGTTAATGAGGCGCTTAGTAAGAAAAAAATTAAAGATTTTTTATTTACTAAGTTGGTTGATCAAGGGGTGTTGGTGGTGCCAGCAGAACTAGCCGTGCCTGAAGTTGTGCCGAGGCCGCTCCAAGGTGAGTCTGGTCCGGGGGGTGACGAGGTGGCAGGTGTTGAGGGGTCCGAAAAAGGAGCAGTGGCTGAGCCAGAGGCAAAGCCCAAAAAGACACCATTGAAATTGGCTCCCGACCCCAACGCACTGGGCCTAGAATCGGATTCAACGGATTCAGACGGATCCAAGGTCTCACTTAAAACGAGGGTGAAAGTTTGCATAGCACGGCTAGAGAGAGAGAGGAGCGGGAGCGAGTTCGAGACAGAGATGAGAGAGAACGGGACAGGGCAAACGACCGAGCTTTTCAGTTGGAAATGCGAAAAATTGAGCTAGAGGAAAAGCTCAGACTTCGCCAGCTCGAGTTGGAAATGGCACAGAAAGGTTCTGTTCCCGTCTCTCCCTCCCCCGCTCCGGTGCCAACCACTCCCCCAACCAACCCCACTCCCAGCTCAAATCAAGGTACGTTACCATTTGACATTTCCAAGTTTATTGGTTTAGTGCCACAGTTTCGCGAGTCTGAAGTGGATGCATATTTTGGGGCATTTGAAAGAGTGGCTACAGCCTTACGCTGGCCCAAGTACGTATGGTCCATACTACTTCAATGTAAACTACACGGCAAAGCGCAAGAGGTTATTGCGTCTCTCTCTGTACAAGACAGTATGAGCTACGATTTGGTCAAAACTACAATCTTGAGAGCTTACGAGCTCGTGCCTGAGGCATACAGACAAAAGTTCAGACAACACTCAAAGGGCTCAAACCAAACTTTTGTTGAGTTCTCCAGGGAGAAAGAGGCTCTCTTTGATAGATGGTGCGCTGCCAGCAAAGCCACTGACTTTAAAACTTTACGTGAGCTTATGCTGGTAGAGGAATTTAAAAGGTGTCTCCCAGACCGAATCGCAGTTCATCTGAATGAGCAGAGAGTCGCTTCCGTGTCTGAAGCTTCGATTTTTGCCGATGAATTTGTTCTAACCCACAAGAGCGTGTTTAATACAGCTCCAGTTAGCCCCAGCGCACAACGCAGAGTTGGGTACGTGCGTAATTACGCACCACAGTCAGGCCAGGGACAGTCTGAGCAGGCTGTTACGAAACAAAAAGAAGAGCGGGTCTGTCATTACTGCAAAAAAGTCGGGCATTTGATTGCTGAGTGTCGTAAGCGGCTGTACAAGCAAGGTCAAAATGGGTCTAAGGGCATTGGTTTAATTAAAACAGAGAAACGGGTTACTGAGCAGTCTCTGTCTGTGCGCCCTGGTCCAGATCCAAGTTATGACCCGTTCGTTTTCGATGGTGTGGTGTCTGTGTCACAAGACAGCAAGGAGGGGCAATCTGTTCGCATTCTGAGAGATACTGGGGCTCAGCAGAGTGTGATTTTGACGGGTGTGCTGCCTTTGAATGAGCTGACGGCCTGCGGGTCGAGCGCAGTGATTAGGGGGGTGGAAATGGGCTTTATTTCTGCGCCTTTACACACTGTGTATGTTAAGTCTGGTTTAGTCACTGGGTACTTTAAAGTAGCAGTGCGCGATGAGTTGCCAATCGATGGGATTTCATTTGTCATGGGTAATGATATTGCAGGCGGTAAAGTCTATCCTGTGATTGAGGTGGTGGAGACGCCTGTAGCTGAGAATGTTAGGCAGGATACACTGGCTGTGAAATTTCCTGACGCTTTTCCAGCGTGTGTGATCACTCGAGCGCAATCACGTAAAATAGGTAAGGATGGTGATTTTTCTGATTCCATTGTTATGCGCGCCCTTGCGGGTGACAATGTGTTGCCTACTGCTCCTAAAGTGTTGGCACAGCGATCGGGTGTTAACAATAAGGGGGGGAAGGTAACTGGCATTGTAAAGGATCAGTTAATCTTGCCAGTCACCAAAGAAAGCCTCGTTAAGGCACAACAAAGTGATCCCACGCTTGAAAAATGTTTTGCTGCTGTGCAGAGTGCAGAAGAGCTTAAAACAAAACAAATGGGTTTCTATTGTGAGGAGGAATTGCTGATGCGCAAATGGTGTCCTACTGGTTGCGAGGAATCTGACTGGAGCGCAGTGGTCCAAATTGTGGTCCCAACTGTATACCGGCGACAGGTTCTGTCGTTAGCTCATGACCATAATTGGGCTGGGCATTTAGGGGTGACAAAAACCTACGCTAGAATTCTCAAACATTTTTTCTGGCCTGGTTTAAAGCAGGATGTATCACAGTACTGTCGCTCATGCGCTACCTGTCAGATTACAGGGAAGCCAAACCAGACGATTCCTGTCGCGCCGCTCTGTCCGATTCCAGCCATTGGGGAACCATTTGAGCGGGTTATCGTAGATTGTGTGGGTCCACTGCCTCGCACTAAATCAGGTAACCAATATTTGTTGACTATAATGTGCGCAGCTACCAGATTTCCAGAAGCAATCCCTCTGCGTAAAATCTCAGCTACTTCTGTTCTTAAAGCTCTGACTAAGTTCTTTGCTACATGGGGTTTTGCTAAGGTCAGAGGCGGAATCATAGGGGGCGCCTGGGAGCTTCAGCGTACAGTTATGAGAGCCCATTGATTTTTCGCTGACAATTCCTAGCACTCAGTCGTTTTCACAAGTTTTCCCAAACTGGCCAAACTGCATTCCTGGCACTCGGCCGATATCACACGTTGGCTTTGTCCCTTTCAATTCTATAGGGCTAACACAGCGTCAAAGACCGCCCCACATCCTGGCTGTATGATGTAGCTCTGTTATACTGTAGCCTACCAAGACGAAGACGCACCGTCTCTGCGACCCCTGTGCCCTATATGCCTGTGCCCCACACGCTGGACCACTAAAACGGCATCGCTGCAGTCCATTGCTTCCAACTACATTGCACTCAGCCCGTGGCCTGCGTATGCCAATCTGAGTTCCCAGAGGTTCTTTTTTTCGCCACTAGTAGCGTATGCAGCTAGACACTTTTAGCACGTTTTTTTTTGCTTTGAGAATCATGCTAAAGTTTTTCTCACGTGTGGAAATGGTCAACAACACACATGTGAAGGATTGTGTTGTCGGAAACAGCGCCCGCAAACGCCCGGTGCAATTCTATGGAGACGACTTTGATGAAGCCAGGCTGACACTGCATTGTGACGTTTGCCTGGAGATGGCAAAGACCAGTGGACTCACATTCTTTACTTATTAAGTAGAAGTATCAATACTGCAATGTAGATGTACTTCAATTCAAAATGAACTTGAGTAAAAGTACGAAAGTATTGGCATCAAAATGTACTTAAAGTACCAAAAGTAAAAGTACAATTTTTTTGAAAATTGCAGATCTACAAGCTCACAAGGTGTCGTGATATGATGCGTTTGGAGCTTGTAGATCTGCTATTTTCAAACAACCTATAGGTATAATGGCTAAAGTGGTTAATGTGTGTATTAAAATATTATAACTTATATCCGAAAAGTAACTAGTAACTAAAGTTTTCAAATAAATGTAGTGGAGTAAAAGTACAATATTTGGATCCGAGATGTAGTGGAGTAGAATTAAAAGTATTGGAAATTGGAAATACTCAAGTAAAGTACAAATACCTACTTAAAAAGGGGCGGGGTCAAAAACGAGCACCCAGCTCAATATTGAAAATGCAACGTCCCTGGCTAAGGTGCTCCAGACTGATCAGGGGAGTAATTTCCTCTCTAAGGTATTTAAGCAAGTAATGCAAATGCTGTCTATTGAGCACATTGTGTCAAGCGCTTACAGGCCTCAAACACAGGGGGCGCTTGAACGTTGGCATTCCACTTTGAAATGCATGATGCGTAAATACTGCTTGGAGGTAAATAGGTCCTGGGATGAGGGCATTCCATTTGTGCTATTTGCTGCTCGAGATGCAGTGCAGGAATCATTGGGATTTAGCCCCAATGAGTTTATTTTTGGCCACACGGTTCGCGGCCCTCTCAAGGTCCTTAAAGATCAGTTCATGGCCACTCCTGTTTCTCCTGAAACTAATGTGTTGGAGTTTGTTAAGAAGTTTCGGGGGCGTCTTAACAAGGCGTGTTCCCTGGCTAGGGAACATTTGATTACTTCTCAAAGAGAAATGAAGGAGCGTTTTGATAAGGCTGCTGTAGAGCGCTCTTTCAACCCAGGTGACCAGGTTTTAGTGCTGCTGCCTATTCCTGGTTCTGCTCTGTCATCCCGATTTTCAGGTCCCCATGTGATCCTGAAAAAGCTCAGTAAGACAGACTATGTAATTAGTACCCCAGACAGAAGACGCAAAAGTCGCGTCTGCCATGTGAACATGTTAAAACCATTCCATGTGAGGGAGGTAGGCTTGTTGGTGGCTGAGCATGTGTCCTCCTCTCATGATTCTATTGATTTGCAGAGTGAATCTGACGATTCGCCGGTTCCAGCGGATGATGGGTTGGTGTTGCGTGCGTCTCCCGCACAACAGGCACGTTTGTGTAATTCTGAGATGCTGACTAAATTGCCTGAACACCTCAGTCATTTACTTCCTGAGCACCAGACTGACATAACCAGGTTAGTTAATGATTTTCCTGTATTATTTGGAGATGTTCCTACTCGCACTACTGTGCTTGAGCATGACATTGATGTGGGGCGCGCAAGGCCTATTAAACAGCACGCGTACCGCGTCAATCCCACCAAAAGAGCGCTCATGAAAAAAGAGGTGGAGTATCTGCTCTCTCATGGCTTAGGGAGGCCAAGTTCAAGCCCATGGAGCTCTCCCTGTCTACTGCAGGTTAAGTCTGATGGTAGCCCTAGGTTTTGCACTGATTACAGGAAAGTAAATGCGGTGACAGTGCAGGATTCCTATTCATTGCCTAGAATGGAGGACTGTGTGGATAATTTGGGGTCTGCGGCATTTGTTACTAAATTAGATTTGCTTAAAGGTTATTGGCAGGTACCTTTAACGCGCCGTGCCTCTGAAATATCCGCTTTTGTCACTTCTGATCATTTTGTGCAGTACGATGTCATGGCCTTTGGCATGTGCAATGCACCAGCCACGTTTCAGCGGCTTGTTAACATTGTGTTGGAGGTGGTGCCCAACTGCAATGCTTATTTGGATGATTTAATTGTGTACTCCGCAGATTGGGAGGAACACATTAAGCTGCTGAAGATTGTCTTTGAGCGTTTAGCTAAAGCTTCGCTGACCCTGAACTTAGCTAAATGTGAATTTGGTAAGGCCACTGTTACTTATCTGGGAAGAGAAGTGGGACAAGGGCAGGTACGGCCTATCGAGGCAAAGGTCGCTGCTATTGTTGCCTATCCGGCTCCCACAACCAGACGTGAGTTACGCCGATACCTTGGTATGGCTGGTTATTACAGGGGGTTTTGTAAAAACTTCTCCACTGTTGCTCATCCCCTTACTAGTCTATTAAGTCCTGCCAATGCATTTATCTGGTCTCCTGAGTGTCAACATGCATTTGAATCTGTCAAAACACTTCTGTGCAGTGCGCCCGTGTTGGCTGCTCCAGACTTCTCACGTCCGTTCTCACTGGAGGTGGATGCCAGTGCTGTGGGAGCTGGAGCTGTGCTGTTACAGGAGGATTCAAATTGTATTAATCATCCCGTATGCTACTTCTCCCGAAAGTTCAACAAACATCAGGTGAGGTATGCTACTATAGAGCAAGAGGCTTTGGCTGTGTTGCTTGCGCTGCAATATTTCGAGGTGTATGTGGGGTCCAGTCCCTTGCCTGTGGTTTGTTACACAGATCACAACCCCTTGGTATTCTTGCACCGCATGCGTAATCACAACCAACGGCTCATGCGTTGGGCACTCCTGATTCAGGATTACAATTTGGAAATCCGACACAAAAGGGGCACAGATAATGTATTGGCAGATGCCCTATCGCGGGCATGGTAATTTGTGATCAAACTATGTTTGATTTTGAGGGTGGGGGTGTTACATCCCTATGTATTTCCTATTATTCTATTACTATTTTTCTCTATATTACTATTTTCTAGTTATCCTTATTACGTTACTATTGTTCCCAATATTGGTTGGAGTCCACATATACTCATACTAGTGTCAGTTTAGGTCTTGGCCCTTGTGTTGGAGTGGGAGGAGACGAGACCTGAACTTGGAGGAGACCTGAGTGAGCTGAGCTTGATGGAGAGCTACACCCTGATTCCACCTGGTCCAATCACCTGCGGGGCCTCCCTACAAAAGCCTTGCCAGCCCAGAGCTCCTTGTCAGGCGGTAATGCACCATAAAATTGGTTGCCAACCGCCGTAAAACAAGAGAGAAAAAGAAGCTCCTTGTCAGTTTGTTCCCTGCTGCCCATGAGGGAACATCCTGTCCAACATATATTGACACTCACCTGCTGCAGCTTTGGGAGCTACTCTCTGTAGTAGTTTCCCTCTGCCATGTTAGCGTTGTAGAACCTGCTTACTGCTTAGCGTATAGCATTCTTAACTTTGTGAGTTCTGAGAACTTTGGGAACTTTAGTAGACTCTGACTTTGTTTAAACCCACAACTAGGTTGTGGCCTTCAGCTAACATGTAACTACCACTGCCAGCTTTTTGTAACAGATTCCTTTTTGATAGTTTAGAGTAGTGTAGTTATGTTAGTTTAGTAATCTATTGTAATTTTGATTTGGGTTAGGTTAGTTATTCTTTAGCTGTTAAAATATAAGGTTAGGATTAGTTACTTTTGATTGTTTCTTTTCTTTGCAGGGTAGTTCTGTTGATTTATTGTTAATTGTCCTCATTCATTATTTGTACATTGTTTCTCAAAACTTAAACAAAAGAAGTTCTAAATAAAAATACTTCTTCCACCTACCCTTTGCCTTATTAATGTTACATAACCTTGTACCCCTAGACTGGGGCATGTAACAACGTTTTTATCCTGAGATTTGCGCATCACGTGGACAGAACTTTTTTTTACATGAACTTTGGACCAGTATCTAAAGATCTGTCAGATCTGATTTTTTCTTTTTAAATTGAAACATTCTTTTTTAATAATTCAATGAATATTGCAGTTTTATGCAAATTATTCTTCTGCCTCTAAAACATACATGCAAAGTCACATTTTCATGATGAAATACTGTAGAGGGTTAGTCAAAATTTCACTGACACCAATTTTACCCCAATTGGCCAAAGGGGGGCGCTATATAATTTTGAGCCGTTTGTGAAACGCTTAAACCCGTTTTTATCCTGGGATTTTTGAGCAATTTGCATGAAACATTCTACACACAATCTAAGGACCTTAATCTAACATGCCTATGAAGTGCACACAAATAAATTAATAAATAGTGATAAAGTGGCCAAAAACGCCTCAAATCATGAACACAGCTTGCGATGTGCGTGAAACTTTGCAAGCACATTCCTTCAAGGTCAAGGAACAAATGCTACCTTTCTTATTGGCCTGTTATAGCGCCACCAGCGGGTCAACTTTTGAATAACACATTTTTGGAACAAAATGCCTCAAATCACGCATGCAGCAGCCGATTGCCGTGAAAGTACCTGTTCTTGGAAGAACACTCCTTCTAGTTTTTCTTTGATTTCTTTTCCCACTTTTCTTACTTTTCCTGCTTTTTTCCGCTGCTTTTTTCCGCTGCTTTTTTCCTTTCCTAATTTCTCCTGGCTTCGCCACTTTATTGCTGATTGCAGATATATTATACCATTGTTTTTTGGCTTAAAGCGAGCCCACGATTGTTTCGAAGGAGCAATATTTTCTAGTTACTGACATACCCTACACACAGAGCAGTTGACAAAGATAACCCATAGGCTATATTTGGAAACCTATGTTTATTCAAATCAATTGTCTCCAGTTCACGAAGGATTATTTTAAAGTAGGCCAACTACAGTTGAATTAGAATGGATACAGTACACTCACTGTTCTCCCTTACCCTGAGTGGGCGTGCTGTCTCTATTGTGTCCGTGAATTTGTAGGCCTCAGTGCGACCAAAAGGTGTGTTTATTTACCAACTCCAAGAATGACATATGATACTGCATCATTCCACAGGGTGTATTAAAGAATAAATTACATAAATGGGTGGGTGACGTGACGTAGCGTTTTCGCTGTCCTCGGTGTCAAACATGTATAAATAAAAAATATATTTGTCAAAAACCTTCTGAATATTGTGCAGGACATTAAGCTTTATGTGAACTTACTCAAGATTAAAACATTTCATTCCTCATTTCTTCAGAATCTTCAACCAAACATGGTAAATGTCATCTGGTGTGACTGTCCCGACCTTGTTTCTCAAAGTGGGAACTTGAATAAAACTAAGAAAAAGAATTGCTAAAATTCATTTTAAAATGAATTTAGGCAAAACAAATGTCTATTTGTGAGCCTATATCTTTTCAAAGTCCAAGCATAATGTTTTCAGTCATTTCTGATCAAAAAGATTTTGTCCCCCAAACCAAAATCATCTGGTGTGACACTAGTTTGGAAAAATTAAACAGGCAATAATTTGGACACCTACTGGGCTAGAGAGGTCCTTCTTCTGTAAGGCTATTCAGCACTCCCAGCACAACTGCAAGACAGGTGTCTGAGGTGAGTTATGATTTTAACATTTTCATGAAATGCCATCTTGTTGAAACTTTGACAAGTGTGGCACTTCTGGATGTCATCTGGTGTGACACCTTTTTCATTAATAAAGCAAAAGTTATTTGAAACTTTGGTCATAATTACATGTAAATCTAGGTTGTTTTGTTATAGCTAGCATGTTGTTAGCATGCTAATGTGTACCTGGTAGCCTCAAGGTAGTCCTAAATGCAGAAAACGTCATCTGGTGTGACACTTCGTCATCTGGTGTGACATATCTGCTTGTCACGCCAGATGACTTGATTGTCACACCAGATGATATATACTGTATTTTCCTACAGACATAACAATAAATAACAAGTCCCATGTTTCTTTTGTCCATTTAAAACATTTTAATATGTTTAAAACAACGTTTTAAACATTTTTACATAATTTAATTTAGCTTCATTCGGTGATACAGCAAATTCATCAGACAGAGCAGAAACCCCTTCACAGAAACCTAAACCTTATATTGTGGTAACACTTTATAATAACTATCCGTTATAAGCAGTTAATATAAGACACTTGACAACAGAAAATGGGTGGTATTTGGGATACTGGTGGTATGGTGGGATCTGTGTGAGTATTTACAGAAGTCCTCTGAAAAAGTCACTGTCATGTGGATCGAAGAAGAGAAGATATCCAACATGGATGAAATGGTCCCTCCATCAGTGCGTCCAGTGACTGGCATCAGCACTACGCACCAGGTTCTTTCTATCTTCCAGGGAAAGATAGTTTACAGAGACCTGAGTTGTTTCTGCCAGTTTCCTCAGATCTGCACCTGTCACAACCCACGGAAATGACAGTTCGACCAAGTCTCCAGGGCTGAGGTGCCAGGTGACAAGACAAGTGATGAGTAAGTATAACTAAATCATTCTCTTTGCCAATTTTATGATACCTGTAATTGTACCTGTTTAATGACAATAAAGTAACTTATGTCATCCATTCATTCCTTTTCTTCCTTAACTAAGTGGTGGCCCATCTGCGGAACTGCCCCCTTCCCAGGTCAGCTGCAGGCCCAAAACAGCTTCCGGAGCTCAGTGAGTATAACATACTTGGCAAACTTGAGGACTTGCTAGTAATTACATTTTACTACTAAAAACAATCTACCTGACAAATAAATTACATTTAAATGTCTCCTCCTGAAGGTCTTCTACTCAGGTGCTGGACACAAGTGCATCTATTGGAGAGGCCCAAGCTGAGGATTCAGACACCTCCTCAGATGAATACACACAAGGACAGTTTGTCATAATCAAATATGAGGGAAAGCCATATGTGGGGCAGATTGTTACCATTAATAAGGAGGGGCTAGAGATAAACTGCATGAATCAACTTGGAAAAATGAAAAATGGTTTTGTCTGGCCAAAGGGGCGAGACTGCATTTTCTACAAAGAGCAGGAAGTTGTCTGTGGCATAGCAGAACCGCAACAGGGCAAACGGTTTGCTACCCTCACCAAATGTGACTGGCTGATGTACAATACAGTCTAAATGTCTATACCCTCACCAAATGTGACTGGCTGATGTACAATGCAGTCTAAATGTCTATTCTAATCTAATCTAATACTTTTGTACTTTCACTCACTGGACTGGACAATGAGGTAAGGTAGGACCCGAGACAAACATAGCGAAAATAGCTGATCTACAAGCTCTCAACGCATTGTGCTGCGAGAGCTTGTAGATCAGCTATTTTCGGAGTTGCACAACCCAGCACTCTTTAGCTAGTGGAGATGTGGTGTAACGACATGATTCGTAAATAAATTTGTTCAACTCAAAATGCTGTGTTCAAGTTCAGGAGACTTCGGAAAAAAGTAATACACCTGAATGCTGAGTTGTTTCCAATAATTGGTGTTAATAAAATGTTGCCTTGGCTCCCAGTGTGGCTATGCACCTTATTGTCTCTTTAAGATCCTTCTGCCGTGGGCCGGCAGAAGACTTAGGTGTGCGTAGCATTCCTGTGCACATCCTCATCATCCATCTACTACTACAATTCTTTGTTATCCTATGTTAAGGCCCAACAATACTATCCTGTTCAGAAATATTAAGGCCATGTTATTTAATGTTAAAGCAATTTTACTGTTGCTGTTTTTCCTGGGTAATTGTTTAATCAATCAGTAAAGTTCAGTACTCACTAATAGGTAGGTTAAAACACAGTTTGCTTTGACACATGAAGATATGGTCATCTGGTGTGACACTAAGTCATCTGGTGTGACATTCCAAATAGTGAGAAATCATACCTTTATTAATGATGAAACCGAAAAAATGTGTATGGTTTACATAGAAAATAGTATCAGGAAGAGTCACAAATATTTGTGTAATTTTAAAGAAAGTTTTTGTCAGAATAAAATTAAAATATGTTGAAAGATCGACAACATGGGCCTCACACAGAGTGTTGATTATGAAAAAAATATACAGATTCAATTAATTTTCACAAAACTATAGTGGATCACAGGTTAGTTATGATAAAGGACTTTGATAAAGTGAGTAACTTAAGAAAGGTGTACTCCATTTTCATTTTATGAACAATTATTGTCATGTCACACCAGATGACGGTTTTAGGCACAAGTACAACAAACTGCTCAATAAAGTCTGATTCCAATAAAATATCTAAAAACAAAATGTGTTTCCATAAAGTTGAGAGTGAGTAGAACAAAAGTAAAAAAAAATTATGCCTGCTATTTAAAGTTTTTTAAAAAACATGTTTTTTGGGGCGTCACGTCACTGACCCAAATACATACACTTTAAACCCTCATAAAATTGATTTAATTTTTGTTGCTTCTGAGCTACGGTTATTTATTTGCAGCTGTGTTTTACAATGTTTGTTCAGGTTTTGGTGATACTAATCTTTGCTACACTAATAAAGTCACACAGGTGACTACAAATGCATGGCTGGGGGTGCCGCAGGATACTTTACAATATTTGGAATTCATCAATAGCACTTCACTTTAACCACTTCTTAGACAGTCGAAGCTATACTCTGTACTTGGTGCATCTTTTTCAATCTACACCAAATCTCTTTGCCAAAAATAGCTGATCTACAAGCTGAAAGCGTGTCTCAGCACTTGTAGATCAGCTATTTTTGAAAAATGTTCCCCCCAGAATAGCGATACTGGGGTTCAAGTGGTTAAATGTCAAGTATAAGATTATTTTCAATCAACTTTTCCTCATGACATTCTGTATTTTAGGGAGAAATATTTACATTATTTAATATTTACATTATATTTACAGCAATATGACATAAATGTCTGCAAAGTAACAATGTAATTCAGGGGTGCCATGGATGAAAACATTATTTACGGGGTGCGAGACAAACATGTTTGAGAACCTCTGCTGTAGACAGTAGGACTGGTTTATTGTCCAGACTGTAATCACACAATTTGGCCAATAGATGTCCCCATAGCATGCCATATGCTTTGTCTAAAATCAAGACAAAGCATAATATGACATGCTATGGGGAGATATATTGGTAAGGTAAGGTAACTTTATTTATAGAGCACTTTTCAAAACAACTGTTACAAAGTGCTGTACAATAAACAAGCAATAATAACAAAAACATGACACAGTGAACTAAAACCACAATTCAAATAAAATAGGATACACAGAAAGTACATATAAATCACCAGGTAAGACTCCCTAATCGGGAGATAAGCGACCGTAGGTCACTTATCTCCACAAATAGGGGAAAAATGTGTTTTTCCAAAATCTTCCTGAGCCATGTTGATGACATGAGTGTAGACATACTGTGTATTGATTTTCGTGATTTTAGGGCAAAATCTGTAGGAGCAGTGTCCAAAAATGTGTTTGTAAAAATTGGCCTGAAGGTGGCGCTATATGGGACAGATTCATGTTGATGGGATGAGTGTAGACATATTGTGTAGCAATTTGCGTGATTTTAGGGCCAAAACTGTAGGAGTAGTGTCCACAAATGTGTTTTGCAAGAATCGGCCTCATGGTGGCGCTAGAAGAGGGCCATGTAAGAAATGAGGGGTGGGGTCTCCGCGGCGCCGAGGCGGACGAATAGGTACCGGCCCCGGCTCTCCCGGTCGCTCCTAGCCCAAGTTACGGCATTTTATGTGCGCTGCAGTGGCAGGGGGTCCTCCACTGGGGGCGCCACCACTTTTGCATCCGTTCTGGAGCACCAGCAGTCGGTGGTCCCCGGGAATTCCCCGTGAGCAGCCCCGTTGGGGTGGTCATTTGGTCATTTTTGCACATTTGGTCATTTTTTACATCTGGGGGTCCCCCAGGGACCCCCAGGTCCCTGGAGCTCCGGGGGTCCTTGGAGGTTGTAGTTTGGCAGGCAAGGAGTGTGTGTGCAAAATCTGGCATGGATCGGGGCAACGGTTGTGGAGATATGAGCAGGGCAAAAGTGTGACGTGTCACGTGTGACGCACAGACGGACGGACGGACTGACGGACTGACGCACAGACACCTGGTGGAGCTTTCTGTAGTAAATGCGACCTACGGTCGCAACAACACAAGCAAATCAGCAGTGGTTACTAACAAAAATGTTTGCGGAACAAATGCGTTTCTAGCAGCTTTTTGAAGGCATCAACAGACTCCGCATTTTTTGGAGCTGTGTGAAACACAGGCTCCCTATACGTAGCTTTGTGGGTCTGTCTGTGTGTGTGTGTGTATGTAGCCTGAACTTCCTAAACTTCGGCACGCTACTAGTCCCACAGTTTTGCCACCACACACTCGCGCCATATGTCAAATCGACCGGCTTACTCGGGAATAGTGGGCTAGTAACTTGCTAAGAGAAAGGTTCAATAGTTTAATTGATATTAATTTATTAGTGAATTAATTTTCCCCATTGACTTATAATGGCAATCGCAAAAACTCACATTCAATTATTTGTCTCTCGCAAACCATAGGGGCTAGAGTTTCAAGACTTGGAGAGGAGGTTCATAATGATTTCAAGGATTAAATAAAAAATAATTGTGTCATTTGGCCGCATGGTGGCGCCATAACACCCCACTTTACGTTTTGGCCTGTAACTCTTGAACCGTAGGTCGGAAAATTAAAAATATTTTTTCCCTGGATTCCTTGGGTCATGACGCATCTCCCCATATAGGCCACGCCCATTTGCGCCATGATAGATTTTCCGCCATTTAGAATTTTCTTCAAAACACACTTTTTGCTCCTTTTCCTACATATTTTCTCCAAATGTCACAAAAACCGGTACACATGATCTATGGACTCATGCGATAAACATATTCAAAGGATATTTCGATAGTCCATACCGTTCTTCCGTAACAGGGTTCCAAAGTTAGCGGGAGGAGCCCGTTTTGTAAGAAGTAGCCATAAATCAGAAACGAAACATCCAGTCAACACCAAATTTTAACCACAAGTCACGGGTGGGATATTCAACAAATCCCCAAAAGCATTTCCAGTTCGACCCATAGGGGGCGGCAGGGCAGGCAACCACACTCGCAATTTCCCAAATTGCACATTTTCTAGTTAGTGTGGTTGCCCTAACAGGGCAACACACTATAGTTCTAGGGAAACTTTATTGGAGCTGTGTGAAACACAGGCTCCCTATACGTGGCTGTGTGGGTCTGTCTGTCTGTCTGTCTGTGTGTGTGTCTGTGTGTGTGTGTGTGTATGTAGCCTGAACTTCCTAAACTTCGGCACGCTACTAGTCCCACAGTTTTGCCACCACACACTCGCGCCATATGTCAAATCGACCGGCTTACTCGGGAATCGTGGGCTAGTAACTTGCTAAGAGAAAGGTTCAATAGTTTAATTGATATTAATTTATTACTGAATTAATTTTCCCCATTGACTTATAATGGGAATCGCAAAAACTCACATTCAATTATTTGTCTCTCACAAACCATAGGGGCTAGAGTTTCAAGACTTGGAGAGGAGGTTCATAATGATTTCAAGGATTAAATAAAAAATAATTGTGTCATTTGGCCGCATGGTGGCGCCATAACACCCCACTTTACGTTTTGGCCTGTAACTCTTGAACCGTAGGTCGGAAAATTAAAAATATGTTTTCCCTGGATTCCTTGGGTCATGACGCATCTCCCCATATAGGCCACGCCCATTTGCGCCATGATAGATTTTCCGCCATCTTGAATTTTCTCCAAAACACACTTTTTGCTCCTTTTCCTACATATTTTCTTCAAATGTCACAAAAATCGGTACACATGATCCACACACACACACACACACACACACACACACACACACACACACACACACACACACACACACACACACACACACACACACACACACAGCTCCACTTCACACGGGTGTGATTTTTAAAGATAATGGTAGGTCATTCCATAGAGTAGGTGCAACTTTTTGGAGCTGTGTGAAACACAGGCTCCCTATACGTGGCTGTGTGGGTCTGTCTGTGTGTGTGTGTGTGTGTGTATGTAGCCTGAACTTCCTAAACTTCGGCACGCTACTAGTCCCACAGTTTTGCCACCACACACTCGCGCCATATGTCAAATCGACCGGCTTACTCGGGAATCGTGGGCTAGTAACTTGCTAAGAGAAAGGTTCAATAGTTTAATTGATATTAATTTATTAGTGAATTAATTTTCCCCATTGACTTATAATGGGAATCGCAAAAACTCACATTCAATTATTTGTCTCTCGCAAACCATAGGGGCTAGAGTTTCAAGACTTGGAGAGGAGGTTCATAATGATTTCAAGGATTAAATAAAAAATAATTGTGTCATTTGGCCGCATGGTGGCGCCATAACACCCCACTTTACGTTTTGGCCTGTAACTCTTGAACCGTAGGTCGGAAAATTAAAAATATTTTTTCCCTGGATTCCTTGGGTCATGACGCATCTCCCCATATAGGCCACGACCATTTGCGCCATGTTAGATTTTCCGCCATCTTGAATTTTCTCCAAAACACACTTTTTGCTCCTTTTCCTACATATTTTCTTCAAATGTCACAAAAATCGGTACACATGATCCACACACACACACACACACACACACACACACACACACACACACACACACACACACACACACACACACACACACACACAGCTCCACTTCACACGGGTGTGATTTTTTAAACGCACGATCACCCTTTGTTATCAACTTGGTAGCAGGGATGTCAAGGAGGGCTTTGTTGGATGACCTCAGTGCTCCTCTATTGACCTTTGGGTGCAATAGTTCAGATATGTATGTTGGATTCAGTCCACGAAGGGCTTTAAAAGTAATTAATAAAATCTTAAAAACAATTCTGCAGTCTATTGGCAGCCAGTGTAGTGCTTTAAGCACCGGAGTAATATGAGACCTTCTATGTGTATTTGTTAATAACTCTCAGAAAGAATTCTGTGGCTGAGTAAATAGCACCATTAGAAAAAGTTATATTTACTCAATAAAATCACTGAATATCATGTATGTGATTGTTTGAGTAGGTCACACCAAACGAAATGAGTAAAAATCCAACTGTTCGTTTTGAGTTAGATGTAATTATATTATTTGAGTTAATTTTGTGAGAATAAATTAGTATTTGACCAACTGATTTTATTCATGAATTATACTCAATTTGTTTTGGTAATTTTCCTTCATAATATTTGAGTATGGAGTACTTATATGGATCAATTTAAAAAGACCCATAATTATTATACATTCCAACTAAATAATCTTTCATCTCTCACAACAACCTAAACAATTGAGTAGATATGACTAAGATTCAAAATTGTACACAAGGGTTCATGGGAAAAAAAGGGTTCATGGGAAAATTCTACTGGAACATTCTGTCAACAAACAGCAGCAGCACACATCTTTTTCAACAAGAGACCTGGAGAGTGTTTGCAAATAGTGGTAAGTAGATTTACTGTATCTTTGTACATATAGGCTACACAAATGTATTGGGTATAACTTATGTTCTTTACAAAGGTTTGCAGCTAGTTAAGGTCACAGTGAGGGGAATGTGCAAGCCCTCTAGTCATTGTGACGTTTTGCATTTATTACAAGCTATGCACAGCTGCATACAATGGTGTGTACAATGAAGACAAAATGCACAGGTAGGCCTACATATTATCTACATGTATCTATTATGGTGTTCAATGAGGATTACATGTGTAAACATGGAAAAAGTATGAAGTAAATAAGCAACATGATTATACAGTATACCTTGATTTTGGTTTGGCCAAGTAATTATTGGAATCATAAATTGACTAAGCCTCACATGGTGTCAGTTATTTGAATTATTATCTTTTTTTCTTTCTTCAGAAATGCTCAAAATGACCAATTTACAAGCTCAAGCTTGTGATCTGTAGATCAGCTATATCCACTATGTTTGAATATTTTGAAGTATACAATTATTATTATTAACTATATCCCTGTAAAATTGGGTTGCATATATTAAGCATTAGATGACATGATGTTGTCAGCCAGCAGACATCAAGGAGAGTTGGCTGCCTTGTTAGATGTTTACAGAAATGGCTACAGAAATTTGACCTGAATGTGACAGACATCTTGTCATTGTAGTTAACCACTTGTATACCCTAGCATCCCTATCCTGGGGGAAAATACCAGATCTACAATCTCACGTCTTCTTTTTTACTCTCTTCCCCTCATCTCTGTCTTCCAGGTTAGTGAAAAGTTCAGGATGATCACCACACTGAATCTTGAGCCAAAAGTGGCTGGACTTCTATATACCCCCAAACTACTGTCCATGTTCCAGTCCAAGAAGGGCAGTTTGGGCACAAATGAGTATTCTACTTCAGGTATGAAACTTTCATTTACTCTAACTGCTTTAATTATATTTCACCTGGCTAATGACAATAATTACTATATTAATTTATTCTAAACTCATCTTTATCCCCTGCAACTCTCTCTCCTGATTATTCATTTCTAAATGTATGTCTTAATAGCTACTAAGGACAGTCTCCCAGCTTCCGTTGCTAAAACTGGGTTGTGGAAACAATTGTATTGTTTGTGTTAGTTTATGAAAGTGCAGTCATACCTTTTCTTTATTGTTCAAATAATTATGTTTCTATTCTGCAGAGAGGAATCCCCAAGCAACGAACACGAGAGGTCATCATCCGATGTCTCGTCGACCATCTGGAAGAAGATAGTGTCAAGATCAAGGACTTTCAAGTTAGTAAAATAAATGTTTTGACATTTTAATGTCATCGTGGATGAGACCATCACATGCAAAGGAACAGCATAGTGATGTCCAGAGAATCAGGTTGTGACATTGGCTGAATGGCTGTTGCATCCGTTGCATGTCTGGTCCAACTGATTCAAGATTATGCCCAGGGCTGCATGTGTGAGACAGCTAGGATTGCTCAATGGGTGGCTGTGTGTCTTGTAACATTTAGCCTGAAAGTGAGCTCTAAACAATTATCTTCACAATGTGTGCAGGAAGGAAGCTGCTGGTGCACCTGTCAGAGTAGAAGAGAAGTTGACAGAGGAGGTGATGATGAAGATGAAGATCTACCTGCTGCAGAACCAAGAGGACTCAATGAATGAACCTACTGATGTAGGTATTGTGAAGGGCATCACTGCCCTCAAAATCTTGGGGATCTGCTGCTATCTGTTGGGACTGTTCTATGCCTTTAATCTGAGATACCCCAAGAACCTCAGATATGGTCTTGAGATGTTCCAACAAGTACTAGTTGAGTTGGATCCTGGGAACCTTTCAGCCAAAGTTCAGAGACTGAGAAAATGTCTGCTTGCCGACTACTGTTCAGCAAGATGCTCTCAGAACGTGGGTATAACCTACTGAAAGTGGATTTATTGTCAACACAGCATTTTTGCAATGGTATTTGTTGCTGATAGTAATTAGCTAATGTAAAGTGTTTGTTTCTGGTGCATTCGAGTCATAATGCAAACAGGTCAGTTTAGCATATAGACATTACACGTGTGCATAGTCAATATGTTTAAATGTTGAGCTACTGTAAATGCTTATTTATTATTTCATATTCCAAGTTGTGATTTCCTTTCATGCCAAATGGCCTCTGACTGTCTTCTTTAATGTATTTTGTGGTAATAACTTACTGATCATTTGATGGGCTCATTGTTCTTATGGTGCATAATGTTTGACAGACTGCTTACTTACAGTATGCACAGTTCAATTAGAGGTACTTATATACAGTATTGTGCACACACACACACACACTGCTCTTTGGTAAACAGAACATGTTAAAGTGTCAGGGATACCCCTTTCCTGATCATTATCTTAGTTTAAACATATTGTTTTTGCAGGCATTGTTGCATGTCATTTACATAGTAAAGTATGTTGAATGTTCATACTTGATGTGGTGTTACACTGGTCAAAATTAGTTGATTAAAAACATAATTATCTGCATAATTATTTCATGTGTATTCATTTGACATCATGTACTCCTGGAGTAAAAGGTAAAGTAAATGAAAGGGGTAAATGGTACTATGTGAATTAAATCAATAAAAGTAAATGAATAGAGTAAATGTGACATATTTGTTTTGTTAAATCATACTCTAATATTCAATTATATCTACTTAATATTTCAATTTATTTACTTGTAGTCTTTTGTGGCATTGACTGAATAATTTAATTGTATCTACTCAATTTCTTTAGGTCATTGTACTAAATTTTAGTTGTTAATAAGTATGTAAAAGTTTTGGTTACTTTTACTCAAATGAATTGAGTATCATGTACCTGATTTCATAACAGTAATATTTACTCAATATTTTTTAGTGTAAGAATGTTTCACCAATAAAATTGAGTAGAGCCTAGTTTTTGTTATGAGAGTGAATAGTCTAGCTGCTGTGTTTTGTACCAGTTGGAGACGGTGTATGGAGGAGCGACTGGTGAAAGAGTGGTGAAAAGGGAATTGCAATAGTCCACGCGGGATGAAATAAAAGCGTGTATGAGTTTTTCTAAGTCCTGTTGGCTTCAAGAGAGCTCCAACTATCCTAATTATAATAGATAATTATATTAGACTGTAATGGATTATAAGTGTGATTGTAATACACTATAAAGTAGTAATATATTACTATGATAACTATAATACACTATAATAGATTATAATAGTGGTTATAACACAATAGAATCTATTATCATGTATTACAACTATATACTGGTGGTCTAAATGAAAAGTCATTGAGTGATTAGTCATTATGAAGTGTTTGGCCCTGTTTGGCCTAGCTCAGAACTACTCTGGAGTGGATACCTTTTAGAACCACGTTGAGTACCACTCTACCCAGGTCCTTCATGAAAAACCTGGCACATCAGGGACAGACAGAGATATTACAATTTACAATGTAGGCATTAGCAGACAGACACTATATTTGAGATATCAAATATGGGCATGAAGTGGACAAATGGGGCGCGGTGGCGCAGTCTTTAGTGCTGTCTTCTCACAGCTAGAAGGTTCTGGGTTCGATTCCTGCCGGGGGTGCTGCGGGCGTGTTCCCTCCTCCGCTGCCAACACACCTCCGCATCATCAGCGCCCACACCGTAGGTGGGGTTTGCAAAAGGGCCTTTCTGTGGAGTTTGCATCTTCTCCCTGTGTCTCTAAACAGTATTTAGGTCACATGACAGCGCCATAGGTGCACCCCAACGCAAGACATGCAGCATATTATTATGACCCAAATAATCTGGGGTACCTATGTGTGTCAGTTAATCATTTGAGAGTGGTGTGTCGATGGAGCATGGACAAGAAAAAACAAGCTTAGAATCTCACATATCTATAAATACTTGTTCCCAGAAATGACATGCAGTATACCTTTCAAGCTCAACCAAGCCTTTATCTGAAAGTTTATGTTCTCGCTTGTTTATTTTCCGTTGGTGGAAGCAGCGAAGAGCCGAGGACAGGAAGACTGGTCTGCAACCACAGGGGCATGCATGTTGCAGCATAGCAGAGGCAATAACCTATATGAATGTGATTTTCACATTAAGGTTGATTTATTATGTCAAAATAAAATATTTGTCTCTGACATGTTGTGGAGCTAGAACTAATTTAAAAATTGTAGATACTCAAGTAAATTAAATATATCTCAAAAGTGTAATTACTTACTTTCCACCACTGCTTGCAGGAAGTGTGTCTACTGTCAACCCTCTAACCTCTCACCACAATGCTCTTAGAGAATGTACTCAAAGATCCCCCACATGGAAAACATATTTAGGCCTAGTATCGTGCTTAAAGTAACCACTTGAACCCTAATGTACTTATTCTGTTTAGCAAAAAAGAAAAAAATCACGGAGGGTAAAAATAAGGGTGCCTAGTATAGAGCCCTGGGTGCTTATGTCATACTACAGATGTACTGTATGTATCTGCACAAGCATGACACAATCGCAGATCACTAAGCTGACAGACGCGCCTGATATACAGCAGAGTTATTTCATGACATAACATTGAACCCTTCAGGGGTATAACTTGATAAAAATATCAATCCCCAGAAATCCCAACATTCTGACATAGTGAAGAACTAAATGCCACAAGGAGGAGGCTGGGAGAGTGGACAGTGGAGGGAGTTTGATCACTGTCAAGCTGCAGAAGAGGTGCTGTGACCATGACTATGAAGAGCAAACAGTGATCTGCTTAATATGACCCCCTTGAATGGACCCTTAAGATTGAGGACGTATGTGTTAGCTTGTTAGTGAATACGATTGGAGGATGACGTGGGAAACAGCCTGACCACTGTGACTGCCTGAACTATCGTATACTGTGTGTTTCTGTCTTTTTAAGACATCTTTTGAGTTTACACTGCCGTGAGCAGAAGGACTTGGTGTGCTTAGCATTCCCGTATCAGTGTCAGCAGGTCACAACACATGATAGGTTCAACTTCCAGCATCAATAGGTCCAGGTTCTACACAGGTAGGCTACAGACACATCTTTACATGGAGTGCTTCAGAAAGCTCTTTAAAATAGATCGACAATAATTTTAAAAAAAATATGCACACACTATGCATGCACGTAGCACATGCAAAAAAGCAGTCCATCTGTAACCCGGTGTGGTTACCATTTTTGGAAAATGGAAATGGCATGAGGCATTTATTTCTTTATTCTGTATACTGTGAAGTGTGCATGCATGGATATGCTGTTCATTATCTGGGAAAAGCAGAAAAACATTAAAAACAATAATGCAATTGTTTTGACTAATATCGTAAGTATATTGAGGTATTCAACAACGGCATTGAATATCGAATATTGTCCAGCCTGTATTGCGACCGTACTAGGGAGGATATGGGCCCGCATCATTGTGGGCTCGCTGAAAGTGAGCACACGTAGAATTCAGACCCCTAAAAGTTTGGCTTGGGGATCCCTGACTGGCGGGGGACGGGGGGGTCTTCTGGAAGTGACTGGAGGGTACTAATTGGACCCTGGAGTGGAACAAAAAAAACTGTCCCCCCCATTATTTTCGCCTGTGCATGCAAAGTCAGTTTGAGTCACATTTTCATGATAAATACTGTAGAGGCTCAGTCCAAATATCACTGAAACCAATCTTACCCCAATTGGCCAAAGGGGGCGTTCGCCTATCATTTTGAGCAGTTTGTAAAATGCTTAAACCCGTTTTTATCCTGGAATTTGCATGAAACATTCTACACGCAATCTAAGGACCTTTATCAAACATGCCTATGAAATGCACTTTTTTATAATAATAATAAATATAGCTGCAAGCAGCAATAAAGTGTTTGTATAGCACCTTTCATGACATGAAATGCAGCTCAAAGCGTTTTAAATAGCATGCTCACTAAATTACATTCAACCGTTGCATAGGTCTACAGGTCGTACAGGTCGTCAAGGCTACCGTATGCTACACCTGCTAAGGTGGCAAGTCTTCAGATTACGGCAGAACATTGGGAGTGAATCTGCAGTTCTAACTACAATGGGGAGTTTGTTCCACAGTTTGGGAAAATAGTCTGGGATGTGTGGAGCGTTGTCCCAGATGTTTTAGGGAAGGATCAGACAGCTACCCTTTCTGAACCCTTTTGTGCTTTCGAGTGCTGAGCCCTACAAAGTACATGGTGGCGGTGGATAGTACAGTAGATAGCAGTGGATAGTAGGCTGCTTTAGATAGCAATGATAGTATATAGTTATCTGTTCTACTGTCTAACACCAGAATACACAGTCTCTCTCTCCATGTTGCTGCTTCTCTGTGGTCTTGGTGGTCTGTTCTTGCCGAGACTCACAGCAGCATAATGGAGATTGTCTTCATTCTGATCCTTGTATTAACAAATAAAAAAAGAAGAAGAAGAAGAATAAAAAAAAACAAATAAAAAAAGAATAAAATCATGATCAGATTAACAAGACCTTGGCTAGTGTTGACTATATGGCCTTTGGAAAACCTTTGAATATGAATTACGTAAAATAAATATATAAAACGTACCACTGTATTTGTAGGAGACACTGCGAAACAAACATATGTAATATAAATTAAATATATACTGTAAATAAAGCTACAGTATTTCCTATCTGCTCTTCAGCACCAGTATTATACAATAACCTCAAATGAACCTCAAATAACCTTAAAATGATTTGGTTACAACACTTACCACATGTTTCGCATTTCAACTTGCAGATGGTGGAAGACAAGACAATAACCAGGATGAGGGAAATGACCAGTGCCACGACCAGGCCAATGTTCAGATTGGTCCTATCTTCAGACAACTGCGGCGGCATCACGGCTCCACACAAGGCCACAGCGCAGTGGTAAGTCCCAGCAGTGTGGATGGTACAGTTCAGATTCACAGAGTCTCCTGGCTGCCTCTCTGGAGGCTTCTGGACGATGGCTTGGATGCTGGATGGTGAACCTTTAACATGGAGCATGATTCCTTCTTGGAACTCAATTTCAAGAACCCGAAACAGTCCACAATAATACACTGCAGAGTCTGACATTTGCACATCCGAGATATTGAGATGATTTATTCCTTCTCCTGTGACCACCGAGAAACGTGAACCTTTAAATTTCTCGAACAAATTTGCTTTATCTTCGTACTTGGACTGGACTGCTAACGGCTCTGGTTTATCTCCAAACCGTTGCTTGTACCAGTGGTAGCTCTTGAAGCTACCTTGACCGAAGCATTCAAAAGTCGCATTGTCTCCGACATCCTTCTGCTGGTTGACCACTGACAACTGAGCAAAATGAAATGCAACAGAAATATATACATATATAAATATCGATTTAAATGGTTGCTTATTTAGATTTTAGGTTAAAAGAAAAGAAGAAAAAAAAGAAATAAAATAAAACAATAATTGTGTCATTTTACCTTCTCCCCATAGAAGGAAACAGATGAGAAGCAGGGTCTTTGATGCTGCCATTCTCTTCAAGTTCGTCTCTTGAGTGGAAACAGTTTACGGGCGTTGTTGAACACATCTAAAGAGGTGGGACTGCGTGTGATTGGACAAACTGAGTGCTTTGTCTTGTGACGATGTCATGAGAGATTGACAGGGGCTACCATGGTGGCCATGGAAACATATCTCACGTGAGGGGTGCTGTGTCAAGGACCGTTTACTCAGACTAGGTTTGAATCCACCACAGTGCATCCTTGTCAACACAATTGGCCTGTGTTTGGAGGGGGGGGGGGGGGGGGGGGGGGGTACACTGGGCTGGGGCGGCACCTGTCAGACTCAGCAGGGAGTGTTGGGCAGGCGAAGTAGGACCGGGGCTCTATGTCTCCTCTATGGCTCCTTACTGGCAGGTGTGAGTCAGTGTAGGATACAACAGCAGTGACAACACACATAAATGTGAGTGGGGAGGAGTTAATTGGCAAAATGATTAATTTGGGGAGAAAAAGGGGAGAAAAAATAAATACACTTAAAAAGCAACACTAGTATACTGCTATGTGGCATCAATTCAGCAAACATGATCACAATGTGTGTGCAATTTCCGTGACATTTTGCACACACATTCCCACTAGGCCAAGGAAGAAACACCACTTGAAAACGTTCAAATCAGCCTCATGGTGGCGCTATAATGGGCTGATTTGTGTTTTTAATTAACTGCACCGATCTGTGTACTGTATGAGCTCTCCCTAGATGCCAAGTTTATCCTGCCTTTTATAGCGCCACCAGGAGGCCGACTTGTGTAAAAGTATTTTTTATTTATGTTAATCCTTCAGATTGTATTCAAATTTCACGCAGATTGGATTTATATATATATATATATATATATAATCCCCACAAATGTTGTCCAAACATCACGCAAATTGGTACACATTATCTCTATAGTCAAGTGATCAAGACGGATCTGTCAGATTTTTGAGCGGTGGAGCCGCTGTGATTTTTTAAATTCTATCCTGATTGGTGAATTCCACACATAACCCACAATAACCTACCTTAACTGGTGGAGACTAGCACTTTTTCTAGTTGAACTGTTTGACCAGGCAGTCACTTAAGATCAACTGGTAGAGTTGAGTGTTTCAACTGGCCAGCAAAATGGATAGGGAATGGGCATGCATAAAGTGAGTGGCAAATCGAGTAGCAAAGTGAGTTTAACGTTGTTTAATGCAATCAGATAGGACTTTTCTGTTTGGATGTATGGGCTGTCAAGGCCAGAAAGTAGTTTTTTGCTACTCAGCAGGCGTTCCTGCATAAAGCGCCTTTCAGACAGAGCACGGTTGACACGCCCTAGTAATTCATTTTCAATCGGAGGCGGGTGATTATTTGGTACGCGCGGAGAAGTTGAGGGGCGGAGAGGCGAGCGGGCGCGGTTCCGTGAAATTCTCACAAGCTTTCTCTTTCATGCATGCACTCGTGGGCGGCAAGAGCTGGATTGTGGTCATCTTTGTGAAATACCGCCCGGTGTTTACTCGCAGAGCGAGTGTGTTTGTGTCTCCACCGCGGAGCAATCCACACTGATCCAAACAAGAAAGCCCGCGGCAACCGCCGCCCGTCTGTAGGGCGCTTAACATCCGGTTATGATGATGTCATGCGCGTACCCTCTATGTGGTTCGGGAGGTTCAGAACGAACAGGCACAGGCAGGGCAGTGAAGATGCAAGAGTTTTATTTCTCAAAAGCCAACATTGGGAAATCACACTGATCACTAAAAATGTCACATTGAAATTGAAATACACTGGAAGATATAATGTGTTGATAAAACAAGGAATTCTAACCATATCACAACAACTAACTGACAAGGATCTGAATACACATGGGCATATAAATAGACATGAACTAACTAGGCACCGGTGACCTCAACTGACAATCAACACTGGGATTGGCTAGAGAACTAAGAGGGCACAGGTGGAAACACTGGCAAATCACAGGCCTGGTTAGACAAGACAGGTACAGATATTCAGATAACTAATGAAAACACTAGGAACAATTCTACAAAATAAAATGTAAAGTGTAAAGTAAAACCCTTACTAAAAGTAAGAAACAAAGGGTAAACATTAGAAAATTGAGGATTGATTTTGAGGATTGTATTACAAAGTACACACTTTCCAATACAAACTCCCAAATCAATTTTAGGCAACATTTTGTTATTTTATTATTTAGGCAAAATAATTATTTTAAAATTTGTATTTTATTTCAAAATCAGTTCTAGGCAACACAGAAGGGGGGGGGGGCTTTTCCCCTTATTTCCACATAACAACTCAAAGGTATAATGACATAGTTCAATATTGAAAATGGGTGCTTCTCCCCTTTAAGTGCTGCAGCATTGGGCAGCAACCCTGCGCTTTGCCTCTGGTCTGAGATGCAGTGGAGTAGAAGTAAAGGTAGCCTACTGAAAATAGTCCACTAAAGTAGGCTAAACATACCTCAAAATTGTACATAAGTACAGTACTTGAGTAAGTACTTGAGTATTACACGACTGCTTTCTAGCAGGACCAAGATCAGAATCACATAATATGTGATTTCACACAGACACACCCTGCTTATTCATAACTGACTATGAAGTGGTCCTTCCTTATTAAATGCCTTGCAGTGTAAAGGCACTGAAAGTTAAGTCCTCAGATCAGAGAACTATTATGACTTCAGGCAGTCACTTCACACTCCACAGGAAGTAGATGTACAAGTCAACATAGGTAGTGAGCATCGCTACATCTGTGTCAAACCTCTAACCACAATGCAAAAGAATATACGCTGAGACCACCCACCCACACGTAAAACTGTATTTAGGTCACATTACAGTGCCATTGTTCTGCTCTGTACAGCTCTGTGCACTGTTATTAACAGAATAACAGTGCCTTTCTGTGCAGCATATCATTTACATTGAAAGAAAAATTACATTACTAATATGTTTGTCACCGATACAATACATGCAACAGATTTGTTATGATCCAAAGAAGCTGGGGGCAAATAGATACATCAGGCCCTATTGGTTATAGTCAGATCATGTGACGTGACCAGGAAGGGTAACCCAATTGTATAAGGACACATGTTGTTATGTAACAAGATGTTGTGATTGAGACCTGCAGGTTGATAGGCACAGTCGGTATAAAGCAACTAAAAAGATAAGCTTATGTCTGATTTAATTAAAAGTAAGAAGTTAGTTAATGTTCTATCCCTATTATAGCTAATTGTTATGGAATATGAAAAATATGTTTTATGTCCTCAACACATGGTTCCAAGTCCACATGGTGCACAAATTTGAAATGTTTGGAAATACATTTGAGGAGATCTTTCTCCCATGTTAATTTTGCATGTTAGAAAGTACAGTTACAACATTATGTATTTCTTCTATTAAGGAACCTTACTTTTAAGTTCATGTGCAGACTGGACCGCTCCTTGAATGGAGTAATTGGACTGATGTCAGACCCTGGACGTAGCTCTGTCCGGTACATGTCGTCCATAAGAGGACACTGGCATGAGTGCCTTTTTTGACTCCGGTGGTGCTGGACTGTTTTACCGTTGTACTGTTTCTGTTATTTTTTTTAATTTGTATTGTGTTTGTAATGTAAATGTATTGTTTTCTACCCTGTGGGCCCTGAGCCTGTAATAAAGTTTATATATATATGTATTATTATAGGATATGTATTGATTATTTAAAATAAACGTAAAAGAATGATAACCATGTTATTGTTATCATCATCTTTGTAAGGAAGAGCAAGGCAACACAGAGTGCCTTCGAGTGTCTCCTTTAAGAAGATATTGATATGAAGGAAATACATAATGGCAGAACTCGAATGGACCATTTTTAAAGAAATGAATGCAAGGGCCTAAGCCTAAGGTATCCATGGACAAAACAATTTGTTTCCATGATTTATGATTCAAAATATATAGGTTAAATAAATGTAAGTGGTCTGATATAGTCCCACCGCACCCGTTGTTTTATTATAGCCTCACATTGAGAACCACTGGAATCCACTGTACATAATAACTCTGTTTGCCTCCAAAATAACTTCATTTTCTCTTTCGCTCTTATTCTATTCTAAAATATTCTATTCCATATTATTTTTATTTACTATACAATGATTTATTCATGTGGGAAAAGTTGCAATGAATCGTCACACTGTTATGTACTTCTTAAATTAATGATTTTGAATCATTGTTTTTCAAAGGTTATATCTACTGTGTACTTTGGTGTGACTTAAAAAAGTGCTTTGAGATGTGTGAGACTATCATGTGAGGCGTGATGTACCAGCAAACCACATTTTCCTGTGCATTAAACCTCTTCTTGGTATTAAGACAGAGTGGAAAGTACCTAGTGGTCTCTACATCTCTGAGGGGGCGTCATCACTGCTATACTGTCAGCCTGCAGCTAGCACGCTCATAATGTGCTAGAATAGATCAATGGTTCTCAACCTGTGGGTCGGGATGCCCAGTGGGATCCCGTCCCCACATTATGTTGGAGGTCCCCAGATGTTTAGCTAAATGTTAAAGTACAACTTTGTTTTTTTACAACAAGGGTTCATATTTTAGATAGACATTAGAGAGAAGAAAAGATGAGTGTTAAAATGTTTTCTTTTACTTCTTTCTATCATTTAGTGATTTTAACTATTTTGATTTGCATGCATGCCTCCAGGTTGTGAGCTCGTAGATCAGCTATTTTTACAATGGAATAGATCGAGTCAGACTAAATGTAATGCCAACTCCTACAATTCCAAGTGCTTGTGCAGGGTCAGTTCAAATATGATTATTTTGGGGGTCGCGGCCTGAAAAGGTTGAGAACCACTAGAATAGATACAGTATACTGTATGCAGTCAAAGCTGAAATAAGTGCAGGTCACAGGATCTTCATCAGCTGTTTCACACAACATCATGGTCTCTCCCTGAAACTCACCGCGGCACTATGTAACTTTTCTTTTAGCGGTGCTCCTGGAAGGAGCTAAAGATCCAACATCTGGCTTTGTTTGGTTCCCAAAAAATGTCCGGGCCCTGAAGTAAACTGAAGCGTGGCCTACATTTGGCCTACTTCTCTGTCACAAACAGCTCAAATTAACCCATAAATAGCACTGCTCACTTCACACTAGGTGTGATTTTTATGTGTTTTGTCTCCTTGCTCTTCTATTGAGACATTTAGATCATGTCAAAGGTCAAGTCTCACCTATAGACACAGGATCTGACACGTTTTTTGACCTGACAATCAAGATTCAATTTATCCCCTGAGCAAGCAAGCAGGCTCTATTAGCTTAATGGTAAATATGTCAGCACTGCAGGACACTGGGTAGAAAGAGGAAAGTTACAGAGTGTAGCTTTAAGTGATGTTTCAAAGACCCTGATCATTCATTACATTATACATCTGCCGATTGAGGGGTGCAAAGTGCAGGTCTACATTCTGTAAAAAGGATGATTGATTACAGACCTGAAAGTCAGGTTCCATGTGCAGTACCCATTTTGTTTAGTTTATTTTCACTATTTTAGTTGCCTGAAAATGTACATTGTATGAATATTTCTATTATACATGTGTCAGCTTTTTTGTGTTTATCGTTTAAATGCAAATAATAAATGTGTCAATTAATCATTTGAATATGGTTTGTTCATGATACGATTGTACATCAGGTATGTTAAAAGGCGACCGGTACCCACACAGATACAGCATGGACAAGAAAATACTTCCTTCTGATCATAAATGTTGATGCAGTTTGCACCTTTCAAGCTCAACCGAGTTGAGCATTATGAATGCTTCTGCTTTTGCCTCTGTGTAGTCACAGTTGTTTACTTCCCGCTGGTGGAAACTGTATAGTACAACGAGAACAGGAAGAGCATGGTCTGCAGCCACAGGGGCACGCACAGCGTCTTACTGCGAATAGCAGAGACCACAATGCAAAAGAACGTACGGGTACGCGAGACCACCTACATGGAAAACTATATTTAGGTCACATTACAGTACCATTGTTCTTCTGCTCTGCACAGCTCTATAGTGTTATTAACGGTGCCTTACTGTGGAATATATCATTTGGGGTCCTCCCTATGTTCCCCAGGTTCTATGTTCCCCAGGTTCTAGGTACGGTCCCTAGAATTTACGCTGAAAGATGGTTGTCACCGATACAATACATGCAACAGAGTTGTTATGATCCAAAGAAGCTATGGGGTCAAATAGGTACGTCCTGTCATGTACTACAGGCCCTATTGGGTAGTCAGATCACGTGACCAGGAACAGGTATAAGGGTAACCCAATTGTACAAGGACACACATTGTTATGTAACCGGGTTACACAAGAATGTGGCAGGTTGAGAGGCACGGTTGGTAATAAAGCAACTAAAAAGATAAGTCTGAATTAATTCAACTAATTCAAAGTAACAAGTTAGTTAATGTTCTATCCCTATTATAGCTCATTGTTGTTGAATATGAAAAATATGTTTTATAAGTCCTCAACACATGGCTTCAAGTCCAAAGAGGTTTGTGCACAAATTTGAAATGTTTGGAAATAAATCTTTGAGGAGATTTTTCTCCCATCTTAATTTTACAGTTACAAAATCTGGATATGTATTGATTATTTAAAATAAAAGTAAAATAATGATAACCCATGTTATTGTCATCATTATCTGTGTAAGGAAGAGCAAAGAAACACAGAGGGCCTTCGAGCAGCTCCTTTAAGAAGATTTTGCTATGAAAATATATAGAAAATATGTGCATACCGGTGTGCATGCGTCCCAATACTGAGAAAATCTTTTTCCCTATAGAGTAGAAATATTATGCCATATAAATCCTCATTTGATCATCCCATCCTCTGATCTGTCTCATAGCCTATATGCTCATGCATTGTATTTGTAACTTAATAATATTCTCTGAGGTTTCACTGTAGTGCACAGGCATACAGTACAGACAAGTAAGACGCCCTAAGGGCGAGGTTGTGCACATGGGCGCATGCACGCATCCTCCTGGGTGACGGAAGACTGCTGGGCGAGCGCTGGCGATTTGGCATCGGATCAACTTTGTCCAAAAGAAATGCACAGACCTGGTTGATTGTTTAAGTTGGGACAACATGTGGCCAAATGTTCCCAAATGTGGAGATGACTGAAGTCTGACAATATAGACCACATGAGACTGGCACAATATGTCCATACAGTATGTGCATTCCCAGATATGGGCTCAGCGTGACTTGTGACGGACGGAAATTATTTGCAGGTTTTCATACTAAATGCAACCTTTGGTCGCAACAAGCAGGAGAATGTCCTACTGAAATGCTGGAAAGTGACATAATAATAAGGGACATAATTGCTTTCTATCACTGGAACACTTTTCAACTCAGTTGAAATGTGTTACAGTGAACCGAACATAGCTGCCTGTTCCTCCCACATGGAAATCAGTAGACCTATTTTGATCATATTTCTGTCTAATACTACTGGGCATTACTATACGTTTACTGGATCTTTGTTTAAAGTCTCATCTGAATATGTCATACAAAATGTCATAGGCCTAATATCTTACAGCACAAGAACCCTAAGACTGCCCCCTGCTGGACCTACAACAACTTCTAGCAGTAACTTGGCTTTCTCAGGCTTATGACTGCTTAGCTTCAGTCATTCGATAGAAGAAAACAGGTTGTCTGATGGCTGTAGCTGATTCTGTACCGTACGAGGCTGTAAGAAGACATGTGTCAGGTGTCTGACACCTTGGGGGTGAGCAGACTGTTGGCTCACACTACATATAGTATACAACATTGTCAAATTGCGGGCTGCAGGCGAACATAGCTGTAGCAGTGATGAGGCCCCCCTCAGAGATGTAGAGACCACTATATTTCCACTCTGTCTTAATAGCAAGAGGAGGTTTAATGCACAGGAAAATGTGGTCTGTTGGTACATCACACCTCACATCGTTCTCATGCATCTCAATGCACACAGAAAATGACGCCTATGCAAAGTAAATGAACACTTGAAAGACAATAATTTAACAACATGAATAGAAGAAATTTTAAAAAAAGTAAAAAGAAATGTATACAAAATGTTCATATGATTGCAACTTTTTGACAAAGATATAGCATAATAAAGAATATAGAATAGTATAGAATAAAATTAAGTATAATACTTTTTGTTCATACAGACTGTTATAAAAGTTAAGCTATTTTGGATGCACATTTAAATATTATAATATTGGCATTAGAAATGGCATTGAAATGGTTAAGATGAGGACGATGCAGAGAACAACTCTAGTTCTGCTGATGGAGAGATTAGAGAAACACCAGGATCCTCATCTGGTGACAACAGTCCTCTTCTTTAACCTCCCCACCCACAGTCTCCCCACATGAGGCCACAGAATAGGTAGGCCTTCCAGCAACCAACCAACCAGTTTGTCTCTTGAGTGGAAATAGTTTGCGGATGTAGACAGCATCTTAAGAGTTGTGTGTGGCTGTGGCAGTCAAATCTATCAGCTAGTGGCCCAGGCTACATTCTACAAAACTTGGAACATGATAAATTCAAACATACAGTATGATGAACACTACTTTTCAATTGTTAATACTCCCACACAGAATTCTAGCAACAAGTGTACAGTATATGATGCATGCAAGCTATTTAGATATGTTATTTTAGACAACATATCTAATTCTTCAGTGTTGAACACTATTCCATATACTAACCCAACTCCTCGTTTGGATAAACATTATTCTGCAGCATGTTCTTGTTCTTTTGCAGGTCTTCAACTTGCTATTTACAGTACCTTAAGTTACTGGGAGGTAATCTTTCTATAGTTTCGTGTTTTATTTGTTGCATCAGTGTCCGGCCCTTATAGCTCATACTTTCCTGTAGCCTGTTTGTCTTCTTTTATTGTGTTCATGCTTTTAGAGCAGAGCAGTGTACTGGCTGCTTGTTGTGGAGGCTATAGGCAGCTGTGGTGACATCCCTTCAGTGGTCCTTGTGGTTTAAGTCTCGTATCGCTACTCTATTTGCTGTGCTTCCTGTTGTTGCTGTGAATGCATGTTAGGTAGTAGGCACAGCAGTTGCACCCCTGTGCACACAGCATGCCCTACTGTAGCATGCCTATAGTCTTTGCAGTTTCTTCGCCATTAGTTAAGTTGACAAATAGGTCTACTGTTATAATTTGAGTACTGGAAGTATTGTTGATTTTATAGTAAAATACTGTTACCCTTTTAAACTACTACATAATACTATATGGCAAAATATTTCCTTAACATACTAACCTGGTCCTTCCCACAGTTACACTTCAGAGATTCCTTCCGTCTAGTTCAGTGGTTCCAAAACCTTTTAGATCCAGATCGGAGAAAT